>NC_060119.1:962265993-962581582 GCF_021461395.2 Schistocerca americana
CTTTCCTTTGCTGGATATGTTTCCGATGCGTTAAAGATCCAGATGTTCTCAATTTATCATACACATATTTAAATGTACGACGTGTAGAGTGAGTACGTTGCGGATATCCTTCAGCGAATAAGTCTCTATCTCTCCGTAAATGAGAAGCATAACGACTTGTTCTTCGAAGGAATACATCATTCGCATTCGCTTGATTTGACGACACTAGCCTTACCGTTCCTATTAGTATTGTTTTGCAAAACCGTCGAATGGTGTTTACATGTCAATGGCACGTTTGATGTATACGCAGTATTCGGCGAATATTTGCTATTTGCACGATATACGAGAAAGAATTGTCAGAGCGTGTGCTTCGATAAGTGCCAAAGCGATAAGTAATACACTCGATCCATGATAAGAAGATCGCAGCACTGCATTGATACCAATGGTCGTCACTTCGAACACCTTCTTTAAGTGGACGTTCATGCCATCTTTTTGCCCTTCGTTGACCTTCAAAGATCTTACTGTTATACATCATTGGATTCGTCTCGATAGCCGCTATTAGAAAATAAGTACCAAACAATAGCATCCCATTTAAAAAAAAGAAAAAGAAAAAGAAAAGTTGACCTTCGTATCTCTGACGCGACTCCACCTAGCAACAAAAATCCGACGTCATATTATGGCCCCCATTGTCCTACGCAACATTTGTCCCACAAACTTCTCAACTACTATCATATTTTCGGAGTTATTCTTGATGGCAATAGTTATTGACTCACCATGTGTAGTGATACAGATCTGTATGTGTGTATGTATATATCATCACTACAAGACTTTTTCATCATATCTTGGTAGAATATTTTATATAGACTCCTGTGAATGGAAACATAATCAACTCTGGTGTAATATTCTACAATAACTGTTATTTATTTCACAAATCAGTTTTCGATTCTTATGTATATATAAAACTGGTTTGTGATGTAAATAATTCTCAAAGAGCTGAAACAACTTTGTAAAGTAGTCCAAGATCTTCCTCAGGGTTCAAGCTATCTCCATACTAAATTTCACCTTAATTGGTAGAGCGATAGACTCATGAAAACATAGGTGGTGTTACTTTCGCTTTTAATAATATTGATACTCTACATCTACATCTACATCTACGATTTTCCATTGATACTAGTAAGGAAGTGTGGATTAAGCATGCTGATAATTGTGCAAGCGTTGTATTGATGGCGTTGAATCACGCTGTGTAGATCATATGAACCAATAAAAGCATTATCAGAAAAATTATAATCTTCAAATGTCAAAGAGCAAATAGCTTTCTCAAAGAGCAATTATTGTTCCATATTTCGCTTTATATTCTTAAATCAATAAATATGTTATACTGCGCCCTTTCTAAAGTAGCCTATGTTCTTCCTCAGCATTCAAGCTATCTCCATACGAAATTTCATCAAGATCGGTTAAGTGGTTTAGTCGTAAAAGCACAATGGACAGAGTTAGTTCCGTATTTATAATATTAATATGGGTTATATTCTGAATGCAATAGGAAATCTGGAAATTACAGATCTTGAAATTTTAAATGCTGTAGGAATGGAACTGAAGTCTATGAAGCAAATTGCATTGGATAATGACTTCCCCAGGTCAGTGATAGACATAATTCTGAAGAAATAGCATTAAGCTCTATGCAATCAGTTTTCGACCAGTACTCCTTCTTGAAATAATATATTTTTTAAATTTAAATATTACTTATAGCACAAATTTTAAGTTAGCTTTTCCACAAACAGCAGTCTACAACGGGAACTAAGAATTAGACAGTCATCTCATTTTTCCAAGTATATTTACAGTGATTTTCCGATGGCAGGGAGAACATTAAAAGACTACTGCACGGAAACACAACACTCCAAAATGGGTATTTTCGTTTTCTTGAGCCTTTTTCCAACGTCAAAAAAGGCTGCCATGGTTATCAACGGATCTGACATGGTTAACTGAAGGGGTGGCCGGATACCCTTCCTGTCGCCACACTACCACCCTCCTGGGGCATTGTAGTTTTACCCAAACAATCCGCATGTGGTGTTATTCATGTGAAAGACAGTGAAAGTTTACCAATGTGTAACTGAGGCGGTACTTGGATACCAGTCCGGTATTTACCCAGTGGAATGTGGGAAACCACTTCCACATACAGGTTAGCCAGCACACTGACTTTCAGGGGCATTCTGTTCGCACATGGTGCACCTCCACGTCCCAGAAGAGGCGCTTTAACATGGATGGCTGTCTGTTGAGAATGAAAATAGATTACGGAAATTGGTTGTGTTACACAGTAAAAAGGTAGAAGTCTTAATAATTTAGTATTTAATTTTCGTTGTATTTTACTACTACTCTGTTTTCTTACTTGTTAAACAGATCACTAGATTCCTTCTAAGAAGTCAGTTCTGGTGATGATTCTGTACGTTCTAGCACATGTATGCTATATATTTTCTAGAAGCGGGCTAGGTGGCGCCCGTCTTGAGACGCAGCAAAATTGTTGCCGTCGGTTGCAGCTGCCAAGCAATTAGAGATATATATGGTGAAACTAGTAAGAAGTGTGAACCACTCATACACATAGGTGAAAGCTACAGAGGTGTTCATTAAAATCGAACAGGACACTAGACTGTAAGCAAAATTTTATAAACTCTGCGGATTTCAAAAATAAATAATTGTTGTGCACTATCTCAGTAAACGACCATGCCAACCGCACTGAAAAAGGTAGCGTTAAGGAAAGACTGCTATACACAATTACAGATAATACAATTTTATTTCGTTTAAAGTACCTGGAAGGGGAGCAATTTTTGACACTGTAGGATAAAACAATAATCTTTAAAGCAGTTTATTTAGATGTTCTAAATAACACAAACATATGACGATAACAATATTTTTCATGTTATTGTTTACACTGATATATAGGCTGGCTCTGAAGTTTCGTTATCATTTCAAAAAATCATCATTTGGAAACTGTTAGACGCATGGTAGGTAAGGGTACAGCCTCATAATTTTCAGTTTATCTCACACTGTGGTGAATGAGGGGTATATTTTTCTGTGACATCAAACTGAAGTCATAAGTTGGCTTTTTACCTATAAACCACTCAGATTCCAGCATCGTCTGATGACTAATTACACAGAAATTTACAGTTTACCTAAAACAAAAATTGCAGTGTTACACCCCACAAATCGGGTAAAGCCCTAGAGTGCGGGCCTTTGTCCTATTTGAGATAAACATTGATAAAAATGGATGACAGCATGATAAAAACACATGAAATAATCCTTTTTAACATTTTTATACTGTAGACGAGGTATCCAACACAATATTCAATTGGATTGTTTGGTGTATTTGAACATAAAGCGTAAAAATAGATTACAAAGAAGTAATACTTCCTTTTACATGAAAGGATGATTAGTAGGGTAACCTGCAAGATTTCAGTTCCTGACGCTGAGCTATCTAGGTCCATATTCTGTTAGGGTCTCGCTTTCTCCCATCAACTTCCAGGCTCTTGTTCCTCTGCTCCTTCCGATATTTCTTTGTTAAATAATAAGTCCCTACCTATAACTGAGTTGCTGTTAACATTTGGGAAATCCGAATCTGACTCTGAATAGTAATGAACTTGATATGTGGTCTTCCCCTTCCTTTTTTTGGCATTGTTATAATGAAACCTAGCTCACTTGGTTTTGTTTCTATGGTTCGCTCTTTTCGTCCGTCTTTCCTTATCAGTAGTAAGCTTTCCTTTCCCCATGACTTCTTCTTCCCTTTGTTTGTTATTGGCTGTCGACGTTACAAGCAAAGATTTCGTTGCCTTGCCAGAAAATTTTCCATAAATTTTTATTTCAGACTGTGGAGTCATATCTTCATCCCTCGAAGGGGACACTGCCTTATAGTAGGCGCCTTCAGTGCCAGGCCGGAGGGCTTGCGTTCTTTGTGGAGCCCGAGAGCTGTGCAGCCGGTAGCGTAACTACTGGTAGGGTCACCCAAGTCGGACTGGTCTCGACTGAGGAGTCAGACGAAGTGTGTCCCACAGCATAAGGCAGGGAGGGCTCTAGAGGCGTAGTGAAGCCAGCTTCCCTGGAGAAGTAAACCTAATACAAATTCTGGGGGCTGAGCATGGGGCTAATAAACCTATACTGTAAAAAAAAAAAAGAAAAAATATTATTACGGAAATTCGACAGCAGCCTCGGAAGCTGAATGGAACTTTTAAGCGAACCACAGTTTGGTTTCTGAAGTGGCAAAAATACGGAGTCAGCCATAGTGGGATTCACAAAAGTTGTACTTGATGCTCTTGACAAAGATGAGTGTGCCACAGGCATATTTTTGTATCTTTCTAAGGTGTCGACCACAAGATTCTATTAAATAAATTAGAAGCATTAGGAATAAGAGGGGTAACTAATGACTGGTTTCGATCATACCTAACAGATTGGGTGCAAAGAGTAGAGATAACGCATACATCATATAGATCTCAATATTTAGTAAAACACTTATCAGAATCAAAATACATCAATATAGGGGTTCCGCAAGGTAGCATATTAGGACCAATACTGTTCCTGATATACATCAATGACTTTCCGAGTAGTGTTACTCATGGTGAAAAAATTAGCTTCGCTGATGACAACAATACTATAGTCACTGAGAAAACAAGAGGTCTTCATTCCGAGAAAGCAAATGTAGCTCTCAAGGAAGTTTATGATTGGGCAATAAGCAGTAAAGTGACATTGAACGTAAAGAAAACTGATGCCATGGATTTTAGTTTGAAGAGGAAAAATGAAAATGTTCAATTAAATGTAGATGGCATCTCTAGAGACTGTGTAACAAATGAAAAATTTCTAGGAATAAAAATTGATACTCAGTTAAAGTGGTGTGAACACGCAAAGGTACTTGCAAACAGAATGTCATGAGCATGTTATGCCCTTAGAATCCTATCATCAGTGTGTAACATGCAGAGTCTTTTACTTACATATTATTCATATGTACACTCAGTTCTTGGCTATGGCATTCTTTTTTGTGGAACAAACGCAGAAAATATGAACACAATTTTCAAACTCCAGAAAAGAGCTGTAAGAATAATAACCAAAAATACTAGATGAGCTCATTGTAAAGATCTGCTCAAAACACTGAGTATTTTAACAGCTCCATGTGAATACATTTACCAGTCAGTTGTACACTTCAAAAATAACATTGGTAATTACTGCACAAACGGCTTTGTCCATGACCATGCAACGAGAGATAGTCTCGACTTACATTTACCAAGAAAAAATAAACACAAAACTCAAAACAGCATTTTCTACCAAGGAACAAACTGTAATCAAATTACCAAAAGAGATTAAGGAAACTGAAGTATTACACTTATTTAAAAAGGCACCTAAAGAGTACCTAATAAGCAATACATTTTATACATTAAAGAATTACTTAGATAAAACAGAGTAGAAGTTTGATAAAAAATCTTATACAAATAAAAAATTACAATAATGATTATAAAACATCCAACATTCCGCATAATACCTCCACTTTATGTTTTTTCCTTCTTGTTTCCTTTCTAGAAATACTTATCCCCAAGCTATGCATAACAGAATACCAACACCTCTTCCTCTTTCTGATCTCAATATCTCACTCATTATGGAGGGATACTGACTCAGTTTTTCAGGATAGCAAATGGAAAGTTGCGGTACAGAAAATGGCCCAGAGATCAGCAGTGTGTGTGTGTGTGTGTGTGTGTGTGTGTGTGTGTGTGTGTGTGTGTGTGTAGTGAGTGAAGTGTTATGAAACAATGTGTGAATAGTGTGTGCAGTGACTAACAGTGAGATATGAGTGAACAGTGTGGCATTACATTATTTAATATGTTAATTGTAAAAAAAGTATAGTATACCAGTAGTAAATCTAATGATTGTCTCTAAGTAAAAGTCTGTAAATACATGTGTATACCAATTAGCATATTTTAAACTGATCTAACCTTGTTAATACTTTCACATGTCCTATATCCTTGTCAAAAGAGATCTACAGATGAATAAAGCTACTACTACTACTACTACTACTGCTACTAGTATAACTACTACTAAAACAACCTCGGCAAGGGCATTGGATAAATGATCTGACACTAGCACCATTGTATGTGAAGACAATACATCAGCCTGGAAAAATGAAAGAAAGAGCCAATCATATTTTAAAATTTAAGTTCAGTGTTGTAGGGCTACAGGAAATTAGAAGGCATGGAAATGTGCTGGTGGATTAACCCAAGTGTTCATTGGTATACAGTGGACCAGAAGAAAGAACAGGCCAGCTTGGAACAGGGTTTATACTAACTAGGGAAGTTAGGAAAAGCCCATTAGAATTTGAACCCATAAATGAAAGGATGTGCAAACTCAGACCAAGAGGGAGTAGGAGTAGAAGAGAGGTGGAGCAGGATTGAAAAAGCCATTGAAGATTATGCAGAAGAAATAATAGGCCTAAGAACGAACAGAGGAACCCAAGAATGGTATGACGAAGATTTAAGGTCAGTAATAGAAGAAAAGAACAGGACAAGAAGAAAAGTGCTATAGAGAGAAACCAGAGATAGTGTGGAACAATATAAAGAATCGTGAAGAAGAGCTAACACACTGTGCAAGATAAAGAAAAGTGAGTGACTAAGAAGATATTTCAAGAACTGGAAGAGTTAAAGGAACAGAGTGAAATAAGAAAGTTCTATCATGCTGTAGGCAAAATAAAAAATAGATTCCATCCAAAAGTAATGGCATGTTCCAGTAAAGATGGGAAAATGATAAGGGGGAAGAACAGATAGTTGAAAGATGGGCAGAGTATTTCAACAGTAGACTAAGCACCAGCCTAGAAGATGAAGAGACAGCTGCACATGAGGAAAGAGTGGAGCTTGAAGCAGAAAATGATGCCATTGAGACAAGAAAGCCAACACTGCAAGAGGACTCCCAGTCTGTGGACAACAACAATCGATCCCCTGGGGAAGACAGCTTAATTCCTGAATTAATAAACACTGGTGGTTAGGCTGTAATAACGGAACTGTCCTCATTAATATTAAATACATGGGAAACGGAAACTATGCCAGATAATTGCAAAACTGGAATGAAAATAAGCATTTATAAGAAAGGGGACAGAACCACATGAGAAAACTATAGAGGTATAACACTCTTAAGCGCAGCTTGTCAGATCTTCACAAGTGTATTAAATGAAAGGATACACAAGTGCACAAGACAAATACTATGGGAATTTCATTGTGGCTTTCGACCAGACTGAGGAACAATTGATCAAATATTTGTGATAAGACAAATGATGGTAAAGTTCTATAAATATGATATAGATCTGCATTTCCTATTAATCGAGTTGAAACAAGTCTTTGGTGACGTAACTGGCTAGAATTGTACAGGGTCTAGAAGAAGTTGGTATATGTGCTAAACTATTAAGCCTAATCACAATGACAGAGATACGAGCAAAAGTAAAGGTGCTTAGCACAACAAGTGAAAGCTTTGACTTTAATGAAGGTGTGAAGCAAGGTGATAGTCTCTCCACTGTTCTATTCAATATAGCCATGTATAGTGCAGAGAATGAAATTAACAAAAGAGGAACCACATTTATGAAAACTAGCCAGGTATGTGTGTACGCTTATGACATTGCTATAGTAGGAAGAAATATTAATACACTCCAAGAAACATACCGGGCAATGGACACAGAAACCTTAAAAATTGACACAAAGCAAAATACATGGTTATGTAGCAATCTGAGGGCAGAAGAACCCCTAAAGACCTTGAAACGTCCCCTTTGAAAAATTTGTACAAGACTGTGCTTAACCTGACACACAATATTTTTAGCGCAACGCAATCTAACTTTCAGAAATCCCTACAAAAGAATGGCCCTGACTAACATTAACCTATGCATTTCACAAATCCCTTACCTCGCAAAAATCTTGGTTACTCGAACCACTGCAATACACCGAGCGCCACTACTGCCAGCTAAATAAAAGATTCAAACTACAGAAGGCACTAACTACTAATAGGCATAGTTAGCAAATGAAAGATTTTAATAGAGAACAAACAATGTATTTACCTTAATAGTCATAATATATATAGCAGTTCATGACAAATTACAAAACTCCGCCATCTCTCTCCCCACATCCACCACTGCTGGCGGCTCACCTCCAACTGCGCAACGCTACGCGCTGTTCACATCCAGCTGCCGCTGCCCAACACTACAATGGCAGACAACAATGCAAACTAGCCACAGACTGCACACAGCACAGCCAGAGCGCTACGTAACGTTGCCAATAAGAAAACATAAACAGCCTACTTACATAGCCCCCATGCTCCCCACAAAAAATTTTACAAATTGTTTTGGGCAGTGGCCAATAATGATTTGATAAAATTTTTCATAATTACAATAACAAAGATATCAAATGCACGCACTTATTGATACAATGTTGGTCAAAAGCTAAACTTTCTCACAGTCCATAAAGACAGTCCTAATCGTTCATCATAGTAAAATAGCAGTGTTTTTCTCAAAGTCTGAGCAGTAAAAGAAAATGCACACGGAAGTAGTGGATTTCCATGCAGTCGTGAAGAAGTAGTGTTGTCCTTCGAACGGAAAGACAGTGCTGACTCTTGACATGCAGACAGGTAATGGGTCACAAAAGAGCAAACCCAGAGCAGAGTCATTCAAAGTTTTGAAGAATATTGGTAGGTAGGCCATCACAGAGCAGGCCCACTGTAGTCCTGGTAGAGATTATGGTATTGGTGGGCCATCAAACGTGCAGACCCACTGTAGTCCTTGTAGAAATAATGGTACTGGAGAGTCAGCAAAGGTGTAGACTCACTGTAGTCCTTGTAGAAATAATGGTATTGGTGGGTCATCAAAGATGCAGACCCACTGTAGTCTTTGTAGAAATAGAGGTACTGGTGAGTCAGCAAAGGTGTAGACTCACTGTAGTCCTTGTAGAAATAATGGTATTGGTGGGTCATCAAAGATGCAGACCCACTGTAGTCTAGCCGGCCGGAGTGGCCGAGCGGTTAAAGGCGCTACAGTCTGGAACCGCACGACCGCTACGGTCGCAGGTTCGAATCCTGCCTCGGGCATGGATGTGTGTGATGTCCTTAGGTTAGTTAGGTTTAAGTAGTTCTAAGTTCTAGGGGACTTATGACCACAGCAGTTGAGTCCCATAGCGCTCAGAGCCATTTGAACCATTTGAACCACTGTAGTCTTTGTAGAGATGGTCAGCAGCCATCTGTTGTGACTGTGCAGGTGCACAATCACCATTGAAGAGTCTTGCGGATAATGTAGCAAGTCCATAACCACCACTTGTGCACTCACAAAGATTTTGGAATTGTCCTTAGAACCAGCAATTCTGTTATCCAGTCCCTTGGTGACTTATTAACACACGTGCAAACACTATCAGTCCCTACTTCTCACATATTGTCCATATACTATGACCAACAGAAACGTGTGCAGTGAAATGTAACTTAATTTGAAGAACTGGTGTCTATACAATTATAAATTTACAACATGAAAATACAATTACAAAGGTACAGAATACATCATTAAAGAACATAATAGTACAGATAACATTTGTAGTAATATGGGCTTTACAAAAGAATCGAAATAACATATACATCATTGTTACAGGAATTATGACATGAGTACATACATAACAGATCAGAATAACTTTCGAAACATCAACTTCACACATGATCATTAAAACAAAACAGAATAAATAATGTCTAAACATCTTTACAAAGAAAATAACATATTATCAGAAAAATTCTACAACATAACTCTTATTAGCTAAACACATAAAGACAGGAAGTACACAAATACACAAGGGTACACAAACAAGTAGCATAATAATACAAAAGGAAAGGACAGGGTTTGTTTTACTGCAGTAATTTGCAAACAAAACCTTCTTTACTTCTTGGAGATCTCCCTTCATTCATCATTATTCCCAAAAAGTCCTATCTATACCTGCTTTCTGTATTCTATTCATATTTCTTTCAAAATAATTATTTCTCAGTGCACAATACTCATTTTTGCCAAATCTGTTTCTTATAGCTTCTCAATGCATTTCTTCCAATTCATCATAGTTAGTTTCTTATATAGTCTACCCCCTCTTAAGCTAACTTAAATCTACTGAGCTCAGATGCTAAACTAAGGGGCGAGGCAATGCAGCAGCACAAAACAATTAACACAAACAGCAATGACAAAAAATGCAGATTTGCAAAGGAAGCAGCATTATAGAAATTAGCAAAGCAATTGCAATATTACAAGTAATATAAGGCAATGTGCAGCAAACAAGAAAAATAAATCCGTAGTAAAACTGGCATAGCAGAGTAACACAAATTGAAATTCAGTGGCACTATGCCTGGTAACCAACAACAGAAAATGAAATAACTTATACCTAAACATGACAAAGCTCAAGCAGAAAAAATAGTACACTAAAAATGGCCATGTCTAATACTTATGTCACATCTTAATACTAGAGTGACGCATCACAATTTATTCTACGAAAGAAATTACCAAGTACCTGAAAAGAAAATTATGAATGCAGTTCCTGTGAAGGTAAATGTCGTTTTGTGCTCCCTCATTTTTTTGAAAAAAATTATTATTTACTCGATCTGTAGACAGAAAATATTTATATTAGTACATCTATAAAATTTTATTTTAACCAATGCTGCAGTGCAGCTAGAAACTAGATATCAAATGAAATAAGCAACTATGTACAAAGTAAAGCATAAGAACATCATTCAGTAGTCATTAGGCATTTCATATTCGTCGACACTTCTTCAATATTTCATCATGAGAAACACGTATCATAATCAAATTCCTCATATACGGTATCATCATCTTATTGATCAAAAACATACCTCAACAGCATAATACATATCGTCATCGTAAAAATAACATCATAACACCTCAGTCAAATCTCAAAATCGTTGTAGCTTTCTGCAATAATGTCAAAACCTAAAGAAAATTCTCTGCTCATTTCAATAGTGTCAGCTACCTCAAACGAACTTTAAAAATCATGATCCCATAAGAAATACGACATTCAAAGCTCTCATAGTATCACAATGGTTCTGAAAAAATATGAACGTTTCACAAAGTACTGCCAAAATACAATTTCATAAGTGTGAAGTTATCCAACTGTGTAATTGCGTAAACATCTGTCACTGACGTAGTAAAAAGAATGTTTGTTTCTCTGTCAAATAATCAGATAGCTGTGTAATTCTGTGTAAGAGAAATATGGTACCGATGTGTAAAGTTGTATAAGCAAATACCATATTAGCTAGGGCTCCTTGTGC
This sequence comes from Schistocerca americana, assembly GCF_021461395.2. Lineage (NCBI taxonomy): Eukaryota > Metazoa > Arthropoda > Insecta > Orthoptera > Acrididae > Schistocerca > Schistocerca americana. The sequence continues at coordinate 962,277,274 of NC_060119.1, forward strand.
TTGCCAAACACATGTTACACAAAGTAAGCGTGTACCCCCCTGAGGCTTAACGTAATTATACCATCAGGTGTTACAGATTACAACAATGAAATGAAATGTATCACGGAAAACCTTTGTATCATTGTACTTCAAATATCTTTAAAAACAAATGATTTAAGTACAAAATTAATCACTCAAATGCGTGTCCTGTAGCGCTAAATGTGCGTCTTGCTGTAAGATAATTCTGTGGAAGTGTCGTACTTATCGTCCTCCGAAAGCTAAGTTCTGCAGAAGTCAATGTACTTACCTCATGATAAACAAAAGTGAAATGCTTTATGTATAGATATCTTAGATATTACGCTTATTGCCATGATGAAGAAAGTACTGTGCTGTAACGTATTGTTGTGCTACGGAAAAGGCAATCTCATTGTAGCTAAACCACAAAAGTTACTACTAAAACATGTTTTACTTTGCAGAATAAAACAGAAAAACTGTGCAGAAATAAAACAGAAACACTACAAAAGCAATATTGTAAATTGTCACTCATTAGTAGCGTCGTGATAAAATCGTGTAACTGTCACATAAACTAACACTGTGTCATCTGGTATCTCACAGAAAGTACTTTAAATCCGGAATATATTTTCAAGTCAACCAAAATGTTGCATTAAAATCTCATTAGCAGTACCAGTATGTGTCCTAAGTATGTAAGCCTGATAGTCGTTACGTAATCGTGCAACTAACAAGCAAGAATGTACAAATACAACACTGTGTCGTCTGTTCACTATAACAATGCAATCGTAATTTCTGTTTAAAAATGTTCCCTAGGTTCTAGACTGGATATTTAACTTCAAACATTGTTGCATGTTAACAGTTTCTTAAGTCTGACAAAGCATACTAGAAATGTGAAGTGAAAAATTTTATGGCAAAGACAAAGTTAAAAAGCAGATTATCTTTCAATAAACGGTTTTACATGTGAAATGTGGTGTAAACCTTTGCTCTTCTCAGTACGCAGAGTTTCAACTTGAATGCAAATACCATGCGGTATTCGTCTGTAAAGAATACTGGAATTTTGCTCAAGGTTAGCGTCAATGTTATTTTTCCCTGAGCCAGCGGGCGCAAGTGGCTGCCTGCTGTGCGAGTCATTGTCTGTCTCTTTGTTCGCGTGCGCCGTTATTGGGATTAGGAGACCTAACTTCTACAAATTCACCTCCTCGAGAGGGCCCTGCTCTGTTTGAATCCCGCCAGTTCTGATGCAATTCAGGTCTGTCGTTACGATCATATCGTCTGTCGTCATGTCGGTAGATGCCATAGTTTCTTTCTTGTCGGTCACGTGGTGGAGAATTTCTCCCTGAATCGTAACTGCGCGCTGGACCGTTGCGTCTGAAGTTATTCTGTCTCCCTTGATAATAATTATTGCGGTTCCCAAATTGTCAGTTTCTCTGATTGTCTCTGTGATAGTCACTACCGCGGAGATGTGATCTTTCCCTGTAATTATTATGACTCTGCCAGTGATTGTCATATGGGTGGTGTCTGTTTTGGTCACGATTTGGGTTGTAAGAATAGACTTGTCGTGTCCAGTTATTGTTTCTGTCGTCACGGAATTGTGACGGATATGACCTGTAATTGTTGTGTTCCTGTTTCCGCTTTCCGCGATTGTCAGTGTCAATTTCTAATTCTTGTAAGAGTCCCTGAAGAGCTTCAATGTCGTCTTTGCAACGTCCTGCAAATATAATATGCCGTAAACGTTCAGGTAATTTGATTAAGTAAATGCGGATGAGTTCTGAGGGGCTGTATGGGTTTGAAAGATACTGATTCTTATGCAACATGTCTTCAAAATATTTCATAAGACTGGAAAATTCAGATTGTTCGAAATGTTTCATCATTATGATGCTATGTTTTACTCGGTCTTGTGCATCTTGAGAGCAATATGCTGAGAGAAAGGCATGATAAAAATCTCCTTCATTGTGGCAATCGTGAATGACCCATCGCATTCTTACAGCTGGTTTATTCTCCAAGTAGCCACACATAAATTCTAACCTGTGCTCCAATGACCAGTTGGGAGGAAAACAATGAGAGAATTCATGGAGCCATGCTTGTGGATGAATGTCGTTGCCAGAATTCTTAAACGTTTTGAATTTACGTGTAGTAATGAACAGCTTATAGTCAAAATCATCATGTCGGCGAGTCGCATATCGGTCATTGTTAGGTCGTGTCGGCCGTTCCATCTCAAAATTCGGTGCACATTGCCAACTTCTTTCATAACTTCCCGTAATGCCCTGTGTTATTATTTTGTGGCTGTTCCGTATTTCTACGTCCCTCTTCCCGTATTGGGGCGCGAGTGTCCTCTGAAATACGTAATTCTTGTATTACCTGTGTCAGCTGATCTTGTACTTCCCGGATTTCTCTTTTGTACTGTGTATTGATTTGATTTTGATTCTGTTTGAATTTTCTAATTTGTTCATACTCTTCTGTGTCAGTGAAGGCTACATACAGGTCTTGTGTCATTCAGATCATCATCTACCTTTGTAGATAAGTTAGTGACCTGATCCGAAAGTTCGGCTACTTTCTCCCATAGTGAACACATTTCCTCAGTGTGTTTTTCTGAACCAAGTTTCAGAGTGACCATTTGTATTGAAATCGAATCTACTGTGTCCTTTAAGTTTTCCTGAGTTTTTGCAAGTTGCGTAACCGAATCGGTAGATGCAACATCGGTAGATGCAACTGAGTCAATTTTAGCCCACAAGGTCTCATGATATTCATGAACAATAGTTTGCAGTTCTTTTATGGCTGCTTCGTGATTCTGTAATGCATTTTCATGCCGCGAAAAAATAGGTTGAAAATGCTCACAAATTTGAGTTTTTAGGTCATTACAGACTTTTTGACATTTCGGTTCAATGTTATGTAACTCAGTAGTTAAATCTTCACGTGTTTGTTCAACTGTGGTGTCTAACTTTTGAAGATTTTGTTCCATTGTGTCTAACTTTTCAAGATTTTGTTCCACTGTGTCTAACTTTTTAAGATTTTGTCCCATTTGTCTCTGATTTTGTTCCATTTGTTGCATTAATTGCAATAATAATGTATTAGTGTCTGGAATCTGTTTCTCTACGCTTTTCGGCAGTGCATTTGCACCGGCAACATTCACATTTTGACAAGCAGAAAATGTGTCTTGACTTATTTGAGAAAACGATGATGACCCAAAACCTGAATCTACAGTATTTGCGAAATTGTGTCCTGTCATTTCGGATTCCTGAGGCGAGCTGTTGCGGACCGATCGATCGATAATGCTTCCCTGTTCACTACCTGTTTCACTGTCTACACCATTATTTGACGCCCGGTCCATTTCCCTATGCGCAGTTACCAAATAACTACTTTGAATATTAGTAAATTCATTACTCGGCGGCGCTGATAAGCTACGCTCGTCGTCACTATTATTTCTCAGTTTACTTTGGAGCCTAGTGTTACGATTTTCACACGTCATTATTGTCACAATATTTCACACGATAACACAGAAAAGCACAATTTGAAGATCAAAATAAGATAACACATTAACATAGAAATGGAAATAATGTCTACTTAAATACTTGGTGCAAATCTACATGCATGTCACAACTGTTTTACTGCACAGCAATGAAAGACTGCAACTACAAAGGAGATTCTCTCTACAATAACGCGCTAGCAATAAACATAATCTACGCTAATTACACAAACTACAAGGAAAAAATCAGAAGATTCCAGTGAGGTATCCTCGGCTAAGGGTCGACATATGAAACGTCCCCTTTTTAAAAATTTATATACGACTGTGCTTAACCTGACACACAATATTTTTAGCGCAACGCAATCTGACTTTCAAAAATCCCTACAAAAGAATGGCCCTGACTAACATTAACCTATGCATTTCACAAGTCGCTTACCTCACAAAAATCTTGGTTACTCGAACTACTGCAACACGGCGAGCGCCACTACTGCCAGCTAAATAAAAGATTCAAACTACAGAAGGCACTAACTACTAATAGGCATAGTTAGCAAATGAAAGATTTTAATAGAGAACAAACAATGTATTTACCTTAATAGTCATAATATATATAGCAGTTCATGACAAATTACAAAACTCCGCCATCTCTCTCCCCACATCCACCACAGCTGGCGGCTCACCTCCAACTGCGCAACGTTACTCGCTGTTCACATCCAGCTGCCGCTGCCCAACACTACAATGGCAGACAACAATGCAAACTAGCCACAGACTGCACACAGCACAGCCAGAGCGCTACGTAACGTTGCCAATAAGAAAACATAAACAGCCTACTTACAACCTAAACATCAATGGGAAATGCTTCAAAGGAGTGTCCTCTTTTAACTACTTGTGAACCCTAATAACAAATGATAACAGCATTGGACAGGCTATAAGGATAAGAGTACAAGCAGGAAACAGAGCTTACTTCGCAAATATGCAATTTTGCAGAAATAGCTTTGTTACAAGAAAGAAACTGTTAATATATAACTCCTAGTCTGCTAAGTTGTCACATATGGTTCAGATATATGGTTGTTGACAGAACATGACAAAAAGGCACCAAGAATCTTTGAACGGAATATACTACGTAAAATCTATGGTGCAATAACGGAGGAAGAAGGCTGGAAAATAAGCGACAGTGCCGAATTACAAGTGTTAATACAAGATAGAGAGTTAGTAAAATTTGTGAATTCACAGCGAATATGATGGCTAGGACACATGGAGAGAATAGCAGAGGATAGAATTCCGAAGAAGTTGATGAAAGATGTGATCCACTCAGCTAGGCGAAAGGGGAAGCCTAGAAGAAGATTGACCGACTACGCAATAGTGGAATTCACCAGTGTCGTAATCTAGGGGTGGAAAAGAGCAGCAAACAACTGAGAAATGTGGAGGAAGGTCTTTGAAGAAGCCAAGGTTCCCCAAGGGCTGTAGCACTACCGAAGAAGAAGAAGAAGGTATATCTTCATGTCAGATAGTTTCCCAGTGTGAGTTGAATGTCATTCCATCGCATCCATGGTTACCATCGCAGAATCGTTGTCACAGTGTCGAAGTTGCAGGGATTTACCCCAAAACATCGTTGGAGATTTGCCTCATTTCGCCATTTTCTGACGAACGGCCATTGCTGAAGTAAAATATCAGAAAAGATATATGTAAGTAATAGAAAAGAGGCTTATATCATTGGGAAAAGAGACTTATTTTCTCGCGTTTGCAGTGGTGGAGCGACATCCTGGGATGAACTTACAGGAAACAATAAGCTGCAATAAGACAAAACTGCCAACTGGTGGTCAGCTCCTGAATCGATGACAATCAGTGTAAAAAGTCGGTGTCTGTTTTTGGCGCATGTATGGCTTTACTCCTAACTGCTGTAGAAGTTCATAGTTTGTTGTAAAACGTTTAGCAGCTCTCAAAGCCTTCATCTCACTCATGCCAGGACTTCAGTATGTGCCCCACGTTTTGCTTCGAGAACTTCAAGGAGATGTTTGAGTTCTTCCCATGTACAGGTCAGCATTGTAGCATCAATAGTTCTGATTGCTTCCTGATTCATGCACTAAAGATAGCCATAGTAGAGGACAGTGGGCATTCAACTCAAGATAACTATCTCTTCTAAAGATCACTTCTAGTGTCAGGTTACGCCTGAGTTCACGCTGCAACTGTATCTCATACCCTTACCCTTACCCTTGCTACATACCTCAGTCCGCAACATGTGGTATACTTAAATCCAACTCCCCTTACCCCTTCCGCTGTAAGCGAATAAGAGTCAAGCTCCCCTTCCCCATTCATCTCTCTATTACTAGAGCAACGCCGTGGCCTAGCCGATAGAGATCTACATGCTGCAATGAGAGGATGAGGTTTCTAAGAGATCAAGTTGTGTGTATTTCTTACTAGCAATAATAACAAATTAAATTTATTACTATTAGAGTTACATGAGTTTTCTCATTCGAGGTCTGTATGCTGTAGTGGGAGGATCACCAGCTGCAGAATTATCCTACCCAAATAATTCTAACGTAATTTATGAGGTAAGATATTTTGACATTGCAGTGTGTGGTTAAACACTACATATTAATGACCAAGGCATATTCTGCAAAACGGTATTTATTATTAACGTAATTTAAGAGGGACGATACTGAGTGTGGCTGAATCACTATAATTTTCCAGCATCATGACATTCTGTAAAATCTTGGAAAATGTTAGACCATCCACTCTTCTAGGCGTATTATATATAAAAAAGTAGCCAATTTTACTATAATTAATGTTTTAAAATTCCCACCTTAAAATTTTCAATCTTAATTATCAGAATTAATAGAAAATTATTGAGTGTTATCTGTAAGTATTCCAGCTCCCACTGTTATTTACAATTTTGGCTGATATTTCTACAAATATCCACCCTGAGGCTAAACAAAATACAACAGATAAATTTTTACTACAAGGAAACTTGTCTGCTGTGATGTCATAGCGTCTCAAAAAACAATGGCATAAGAACTCCACCTACCATAGCATTTACATTTTTTACCGATTTTGCCTCATATACCCGGGTTTGCATCCTGAGATATGTGTAAACAAAGTTTTGAACATTTCCTACAACTTATTATTTTAACAAAATAGGTCGATAGCTGTTTTTAAAAAATTTAGAAAATGCGTTGTTTGGTAACAAATACACTCCTTCTTGTACATTCTGCAAGCACACTGAAAAATGAACACATCCCTCTAATTCTATTTACAATTTTGTCGATTCTCTCTCAGCATTTCAAAGATGCAGCTGTAAATATGAGGCCAAACAATTAGCACTCTGTAACAAATATGAGCCAAGTCTTCTCCCACATTACCAGTGTGACGTCACTACAAGGATGCCTTAGAGGTGTATGATACTATAGGATTATAGTGTTCTCATAAATAGCAATAAATCACTAAATATACATTGTAAGCAATAACCGCCACAGGTGTAGGCATAGGTTGGTTGGTTGGTTGTTTTGGGGAAGGAGACCAGACAGCGTGGTCATCGGTCTCATCGGATTAGGGAAGGATTGGGAAGGAAGTCGGCCGTGCCCTTTCAGAGGAACCATCCCGGCATCTGCCTGGAGTGATTTAGGGAAATCACGGAAAACCTAAATCAGGATGGCCGGACGCGGGATTGAACCGTCGTCCTCCCGAATGCGAGTCCAGTGTCTAATCACTGCGCCACATCGCTCCATAGGATGGGAATAAGACAGACTAGTACTTTATTAAGAAACGAAATAAAGACTGTGAGTTGGCGTTCCACACATAGCCACCCACGCAAGAAATACTTGGTACCTGGCCCACATTGCACTGCTGCAAGTTTACGCTACCTGCTAGATTCGTCCTGCCTTTATAAAACCCCAGCATCTTTCAACAGGCAATCTGTGTCTTTGCTGCAACGTCCAGACCAGAAGTAGGTAGATAAAGCTTACTGTGTGAGTTTTAAAACAATATTACAACCTTGTAATGCCACACCAGGAATGCCAAGTATCTGCAATGACTTGCAGTATATCAGTCGCTATGCCAGTGGAAGCAGACGACCTGATAGCTGAGAAGCAAATGAGAAGAATGCATGTAGTCCATATATATATATATATATATATATATATATATATATATATATATATATATATATGTCAGTAATTAATGACGTTGAAAATTACTATGGAGAAACAATCGAAACATATGACGTCACTAAATTTATGCCATTGACATCGTATCACAAGCACTATGAAATGCGGTGCGCTCCTGCACACAATCGTATCCACGTTTTTCATTTGGGAGTATTTGCTTGTGAGCCCATTACCCTCGCCAAACTGCAACAACTGACACACAGTGATAGTGAAATTGGTGTGCACATGTTTGCAACTGGATGCAGAAAGTTCCTCAAACATTACTACAAATACAATTATCGCTTGTAACAAACATACATCAACGACCTTTATTGTACGAATAACATCTGATACCTTTAGTTGATCAGTAACCCATGTCACCAACATAAAAGAAAAGTATAAAGGTAACCATTGTTAGGTTATCATGGAAATAAATTTTTTCAGCATAAAGCTGTATTTAAAATAGCTAAGAGTCAACATACCTGCCTGCAATGTGCAAACATTATAACACACCACGTATCTTATAAAACCCATGTGTTTTAAAGTATACATTGGTTGGCAGTGATAGCTAACAATGTCTATTTATGGCAGTTTTTTGGGGCCGAAGAATTGCTTTGTAGATACTCTGCGTGGGTGAGGAACCTGTATCACAGCTGGATGATAAAGAAAGCAGCCCACATACAGTAGGTACCGAAGAGCGCAAATATTATTGTATTTTTATATATGAAATACGGAAAATATGGAAGCATATTGAAAAATATGAGAAAAATCCCAATATGAAGTGGGAAAAGAGGATATCTGTATTTATACAGAGATAGTAATTGAAATTTGTGGTATAAGACTAGATATCCATGAGAGGGGTAGTACCACACATACACCTAGGAAAAGAAAACCAGTATGTGGGATTTGCAGTAGAAACTGTAGGCCTTTAATGCAACCGTTAGATATAGGAGAGGGATGACACTGCACATATGTCCTTTAGTATTTTGAAGGTAGTACATCGTAGAGATATGGTGTTGAGATGAATCTACTCCATTCTCCTTCATGTGCTCCCACAGTATCAGCAATAGACAAACCGAAAAAAATATTTTAGTATGGAAGCAGTGGAAGTCATTGTGAGGAAATTTAAGAACCTATTGCTATGACATAAAAGCAAAGCTCTCTAGAATGAAAAAGCATGTTCTAGCGGATTAAGTACATGAACATGACTATCACCTTATCAATGTGTATCAACAAAGCGAGACGTTCCTGTGTTTCTCTTTCGTGTTCTTTTTTTCCATTCCCGATATGAAACGGAAATACAAGATATCTGTGTTTATACAGAGGCAGTAATCTAAATTCGTGATGTAAGCAGTAGATATAAGTAACTGAGAATGAGACATTCCTAGCTAGTCTCTCTCATCACGCCATGTCACTCTTTTGCTACATTTTCTGACTAATCCCGTCAATTTGAGAATATAAACAAAATCGACGAAAGAAGACATTGTTGTTTAATTATTTTGTAATAAGAGAAACTTCATTTTCCTTTTAGTGCTTCTAGTAATCATATCCACTGTGTTGTAAGAATGTCTGACATACCTTGCATGGTATAGACATCTATGGTGGTAGGGTACAGTGTCTGTTGTGCAGGTGTACCAAAAGTGGATGGAGCACTGCTCCAAAGAGGGTGTGAGGTACAACAGGACATTACCCTCTGATCAGGTTGCGACGACTTAGGTTGACAAGAAAAAGCAGCTGTTTGGAAGGAAACCAGCGGTTGACAAGATTGTGGGGCAGACAAAAGAGAGAACGCTCTGTGACACTTCCAGCACTCTCGTGAAGAAGCTAATGGTCAGTGGATGTATGGATATGCACGGTCTGAAGGTGTAGTGAGAGTGGTCGTTTCATCTTCAGTGAACCATTTTGTAAGAATATTTCTCTTTCAGCGGGTAGGATGTTAGGTAAACTGTGAATTAAACATTTGCGTGCATGGAATATTAACAGGTACTAGTTTTAAGCTCATGTTCATCTGAAATCCTATGTGGGACCTTGTGCCCACTCATTTTGAACAGGATATGAGGGTAACTAGTATTCCTTCACCAGATGCACCGAGCTATTGTGGAACACAACCAGAATCTTGCTTTGCAAAATACTTAGTGTTATAGGATTTCATATTGTGATTATGACCACGGGAAATGAAGTCTGTTATGAAGGGTCCTGTTCAGATCCTTTAGTCCTCTGAAATCCACCTGTCTTTCGTCATATAAAATAATAAAGAGGGAAACAACTTTTAACCATTGGCTCTATAGAAGGAATTTGAAAATGAATAATAACCTGACCATCTTGTCCCCATCATCTGAACTCCAATCATTAGTTGGCTTTCCACTTCACTATCTTGCATGGTGTGAATGAAAACTATTCTTGGCGGAATGCACTACTGGGATGTTCAGCGTTCATTTCGGATTCTCTTTAAGAAAACAGAATTGTCAAATTCAATACTGCCCCCGCCTCCTGATTTCAATTACGAATGCACATGAAATTTGATGGTTCAGTAACGAAAAACAATAGTAATTATAAGTTTAAATTAAGGACCATGCAGTATGTAGGTCATACTAAACCTGCCTCATTTGTTTTAGTGATATATAAACAAGAGTTTATAGATCGCAGAAAACGCTTTTGATCTTTATTTTTCACATTAATACATGCCTTACTATAGTTTACCCGATAATTTGATGTAAGATGATCCACTCAATGGAACACATCTGTTAATTCCTAGTTGTAAATCAATGATTCTATTTAATGTTCATCTTGATCCATGTACTTAAGCACCACCCATTCTTGATAAAATATTGTGTTTACCAATCTTAAGTTTTTCAATTATCTCTCTTTCATTTGTGATCCTATAGTTTTCTGTCAGGAACAGGAATTCCATGATATTTCTGCTAGTCTCGTTAAGGTTATTTTCAATCCATGATGTATTATTAGAGTGGTTTAACAATCTCCTTAATTTTCGGTTTTACTGCAGTCAAGAAATGATTAGTTTCAATTGAGTTTGTATTATTTTCTAAATTTGTAGTTTATTATCTGTTTTCAAATGCAGTATCAACAAGATAATCTCTAACTGTTCTTCTGTCTGTTGGTGTTCAAATATTTTGTTGTTGTGGTCTTCAGTCCTGAGACTGGTTTGATGCAGCTCTCCATGCTACCCTATCCTGTGCAAGCCTCTTCATCTCCCAGTACCTGCCGCAACCTACATCCTTCTGAATCTGCTTAGTGTATTCATGTCTTGGTCTCCGTCTACGATTTTTACCCTCCACGCTGCCCTCCAATACTAAATTGGTGATCCCTTGATGCCCCAGAACATGTCCTTCCAACCGATCCCTTCTTCTAGTCAAGTTGTGCCACAAACTTCTCTTCTCCCCAATCCTATTCAATACTTCCTCATTAGTTATGTGATCTACCCATCTAATCTTCAACATTCTTCCGTAGCACCACATTTCAAAAGCTTCAATTCTCTTCTTGTCCAAACTATTTATCGTCTATGTTTCACTTCCGTACATGGCTACACTCCATACAAATACTTTCAGAAATGACTTCCTGAGATTTAAATCTATACTCGATGTTTACAATGTTCTCTTCTTCAGAAGCGCTTTCCTTGCCATTGCCAGTCTACATTTTGTATCCTCTCTACTTCGACCATCATCAGTTATTTTGCTCCCCAAATAGCAAAACTCCTTTACTACTTTAAGTGTCTCATTTTCTAATCTAATTCCCTCAGCATCACCCGACTTAATTCGGCTACATTCCATTATCCTCGGTTTGCTTTTGTTGATGTTTATCTTATATCCTCCTTTCAAAACACTGTCCATTCCGTTCAACTGCTCTTCCAAGTCTTTTGCCGTCTCTGACAGAATTACAATGTCATCGGCGAACCTCCAAGTTTTTATTTCTTCTCCACGGATTTTAATACCTACTCAGAATTTTTCTTATGTTTCCTACACTGCTTGCTCAATGTAGGGATTGAATAACATCAGGGATAAGCTACAGCCCTGTCTCACTCCCTTCCCAACCACTGCTTCCCATTCATGCCCCTCGAGTCTTATAACTGCCATCTGGTTTATGTACAAGTTGTAAATAGCCTTTCGCTCCCTGTATTTTACCCCTGCCACCTTCAGAATTTGAAAGTCAACATTGTCAACATTTTCAAAAGCTTTCTCTAAGACTACAAATGCTAGAAACGTAGGTTTGCCCTTCCTTAATCTAGCTTCTAAGATCAGTCATAGGGTGAGTATTGCCTAAAGTGTTTGAACATTTCTACGGAATCCAAACTGATCTTCCCCAAGGTCGGCTTATACTAGTTTTTCCATTCTTCTGTAAAGAATTCGCGTTAGCATTTTGCAGCTGTGACTTATTAAACTGATAGATCGGCAATTTTCACATCTGTCGACACCTGCTTTTTTTGGGATTGGAATTATTATATTCTTCTTGAAGTCTGAGGGAATTTCGACTGTCTCATACATCTTGCTCACCAGATGGTAGAGTTTTCTCAGGACTTGCTCTCCCAAGGCCGTCAGTAGTTCTAGTGGAATGTTGTCTACTCCCGGGGACTTGGAATGGAAAAACTGGTAGAAGCAGACCTAGGGGAAGATCAGTTTGGATTCTGTAGAAATGTTCTAACACGTGAGGCAATACTCACCCTATGACTGATCTTAGAAGCTAGATAAGGAAGGGCAAACCTACGTTTCTAGCATTTGTAGTCTTAGAGAAAGCTTTTGACAATGTTGACAATGTTGACTTTCAAATTCTGCAGGTGGCGGGGGTAAAATACAGGGAGCGAAAGGCTATTTACAACTTGTACATAAACCAGATGGCAGTTATAAGACTCGAGGGGCATGAAAGGGAAGCAGTGGTTGGGAAGGGAGTGAGACAGGGCTGTAGCCTATCCCTGATGTTATTCAATCCCTATATTGAGCAAGCAGTGAAGGAAACATAAGATAAATTCGGAGTAGGTATTAAAATCCGTGGAGAAGTAATAAAAACTTTGAGGTTCGCCGATGACATTGTGATTCAGTCAGAGACGGCAAAGGACTTGGAAGAGCAGGTGAACGGAATGGACAGTGTCTTGGAAGGAGGATATAAGATGAACATCATAAAAAGCAAAACGAGGATAATGGAATGTAGTCGAATTAAGTCGGGTGATGCTGATGGAATTAGATTAGGAGAAGAGATACTTAAAGTAGTAAAGGAGTTTTGCTATTTGGGGAGCACAATAACTGATGCTGGTCGAAGTAGAGGGGATATAAAATGAGGGGCTACAGAAGAATGCTGAAGATTACATGGGTACATCACATAACTAATGAGGAGGTGAAACTTCCTGGCAGATTAAAACTGTGTGCACCGACCGAGACTCGAACTAAGGACCCTTGCCTTTCGCGGGCAAGTGCTCTACCATCTTAACTACCGAAGCACGACTCACGCCGGCCCTCGCAGCTCTACTTCTGCCAGTATCTCGTCTCCTACCTTCCAAACTTTACAGAAGCTCTCCTGCGAACCATGCAGAACTAGCACGCCTGAAAGAAAGGATATTGCGGAGACATGGCTTAGCCACAGCCTGGGGGATGTTTCCAGAATGAGATTTTCACTCTGCAGCGGAGTGTGCGCTGATATGAAACTTCCTGACAGATTAAAACTGTGTGCACCGACCGAGACTCGAACTCGGGACCTTTGCCTTTCGCGGGCAAGTGCTCTACCATCTGAGCTACCGAAGCACCACTCACGCCCGGCCCTCGCAGCTCTACTTCTGCCAGTATCTCGTCTCCTACCTTCCAAACTTTACAGATGCTCTAATGAGGAGGTATTGAATATAATTGGGGAGAAGAGAAATTTGTGGCACAGCTTGACTAGAAGAAGGGATCGGTTTTTAGGACACGTTCTGAGGCATCAATGGATCACCAGTTTAGTATTGGAGGGTAACGTGCAGGGTAAAAATCGGTGACGGAGACCAAGAGATGAATACACTAGGCAGATGCAGAATGATGTAGGTTGCAGTAGGTAGCGGGAATGAAAAAGCTCGCACAGGATAGAGTAGCAAGGGGAGCTCCATGAAACCAGTCTCTGGACTGATGTCCACAACAACAACACATCACAAATTACTATAACTCTGCACAATTTGATATACCATATTTCGTATTTGACACATTTCAGAAAAATCGTAAAAATAATCATTTACCTCACCCTTCATTGTTCGACCATGTTAATCTACATAACATATACTTGAAAAATGAAAGAAGCGAAATTTTCCCACAGGAGATGCTGAATATTAATCCTTCAAATAATTTTCTCAGAGTATACGATGCATTTCTCAATTTTAAACGAGTTACACTGACATGAGTCCATTTAATTTCATAACGGACGGATAGTCCGTTATATCATGTTAGTCACATAGATAGGATATATCTATGTGACTAACATGACTCTTAGAAAGAATATTGTATCTTCACAGGAAACGACTGTGAAATTTTGTGCAACTTTTAATGAAACAATACCTACAGATAGCGAATGTAATGGTGTATGGTAAAAAAATTTAATGTACAGTGCACAGCATAGAATACTTACTGAAAATTTTCGACTATCTAAATGAATAAAAAATAAGAAAAAGTTAAAGAAATCTTTACACATGTTTTCATATCGTCTTGAAGTATTTTCAGAAAGGCAGAGGAAATAAAAGCTGAAAACATTTTGTGTGTTAGCATTTAACCAGTTAATACTTGTGTGAGATCGATGAATAGCTCTAGCCTGCAAAGAATATTAATGAATTTCATGAAGATAAGTATCGAACAGATGGATTTTGTTGGATATGTAAAGAATGTCAAAAAAAATCCGAAAATTAATGTTACGTGTTGCAGTTGCCTAAGATCCTGCACCATCTAGGATGGGTTGCGTATATTCAACGGATGAGAGATGACAGACGTCCACGTCAAATGCTGTACAGTGAAGTGAGCACAGGTAAAAGGCCGCGAGGTGCCCCTCTTAAACGCTATAAGGATCAGTACAAGAAAAAACTAAAAACCTTGAACATCGATCCAAATAACTGGTCCACCACAGCAGAAGATCGCAGTCGCTGGCGCTCAGCTCCCCCTAATGCTCTTCAGCACTTTGAGCGGGAACGTTAAGGACTACAGAATGACAAACGCCATAGTCGTAAACTCATCCAGGTCCTGCCACGTCCCCCACCTTCCATCAGTTGTAATTTCTGTGGTGGCATGTTTCACGCTAGGATTGGGCTACTAAGCCATCAAAGTCATTTCCATGCCTGAATCGTGATAAAGGAAATCTCAGGAGAGAAATGAAATCTCGGATACAAGTATGAGTCGACGACGATGACGACGAAGTAGACAAAATGCATATTTAATGATACCCTCATAGTGTGAGGCTCTCTCCATGAAACAAATAATTTGGGGCAGTAGAGTTGCCAGTGAACACTCAGAAAGATATGGAATCTTTGAACAGCAGTGTTGTGCGGGATCTTGCTAGACGAAGAAGAACGGCAAGGAGAAGCCATAGACGAGATATTTAACAGGAAAAGTAATTATCGCTGGCTATCAGATGAAAAAGAGACAGATAAAAATAATAAACCGAAAATTGTACCCTGGCGAGCACCTCTTCGTCCATAGTTGTTTGACGGTTGGCCACAAATGCCCTTCTTCAGCGCTCCCAAAATATGGAAATCACATATGGAGAGATTGGGACGTAATGGTGAATCTGTAAGGGCTTCCAAGCGCAACTTCTGCAGCGTAGTCAAAACAGCCTTGTTAACGTGTGGGCCCGCCAATGTGAGGAGGCCACCATGGGACACGCGAAAGCTTACCGCAGAGGACGGTCCTCTGGCTGCAATGCACAGACCCTTTTCACTTTGTACACAAAAAGGCGCAATTTTTTATGAAACACATTGTGTACTGTTGAGCGTACTTCTTGCAAGTCGCGTGACACACGCCGAAGTGATTATGGGGTTTGGGAGGCCCGCTGCGTTGAAACGCAACTTGCTGTCTGTCAACACGTGCTTGACACACAGGGAAGACGTCCACTTCGAGGATGGTCTGTTATACTCCTATCTCTTGAAACTTTGTGAACCATCTAATTAAGTGTGTTCTTGCCTTTGGCATGTTCCCATAGCGCTGTCGATTATTCCTCAGTACTGTTGTCACAAAAAACGATTCTGAATACAAGATGGTAACTGCGTGTTCTCCTGGTCTGCCACCATTCCGTACACCTGCAACAAAATACAAAAGAAAAACATTTTGAGAGCTATTAAGCGTTTTACAACAAACCACAGTTCATTTTCTTTAATAGCTTCCAAGTCAAGCTCCTTGCAGTGAATGGAAGCTTTGTGTTTACCTTGTATTGAAATAGGCTAACACTACATTGACCTCCGTATTTACCCTCAGTTTTACACATTTTCATCACATATTAACTTAGAGATACTTACCTGAGGTACATGAAGTAGACTTCAGCAAACCTAATTTTTTCTTTTGATATGACAACAAAACAAAATAGTTTGTTAAGTTCTTACTTATTGACAACTTTGACAGCAAAACACCAAAAGGAAATACGCCTTCCGAGATACAATTCATTTTTCCCAACATTTCGCGTATCCCTAACAACCCCTAGGTCTTTATTCAGTGTAACACATTTTTTGAAACGATGACAGAAATTGTGAGTTCGGTTAGCAAAAAGCGCCAGACCGCCTCGTTACGGTAAGTGTTTAGTGGAGGGAGTGCGGCGTGTGCAACAGACGGCTGAATAGGAATTGGGAATGCTGCCCTGAATTTCTCCGATAGGACAATAGAATATTCTACCAGAGACAGAAAGAGAAGCGGGAGCACAGACCGTTATATTTAAAATTCTGCAAAGCCTGTGCTTGAAACGAAAATAATTACAAATTTATCTTGTTTGTATTTTTGTCTTTAATTTGTTATTCTGTTCGGCCCGTGTTTTATTTTGGACCATGTACGTGTTTGTAAACGACTAAATCCTGCTTTTTTAAAGGTTATTTCTGACATTGGATTCCACTAAGAGCTTTCGATGATATCTCTGTTCTTCCTTGCTACCAATGACGCACAAGCACCCGGTTCCTAATAGTTCTATCTGAATGACACGGAAATGAAATTAAATAGTTTGATACTTCACAGTATATCAGCGTGAAGACTGCAGTGAAATCATTCGTCTCATGTAGAACAGATTGACTTCTTCTGCTGCAGATGATTTTTTAATGGGGTCAGGGATCTTGTAAAGTGAGGGTCTACATTTTCTTTACAATTAAATTTGCAGTATAACAGAAAGCTAAATTGATTTCAGGCAAATACAGCTTCATGATTTTGTTGCTCATTTACGCTGCTGAATTTCGTCATCGAAACAGTTGTAGATACTTTCACGTAGTTACGAAGACGTACTTTGTGCGATGAAACATTTCGTTTCGATTTAGCAGATTTAAATTATTTCACTTTCCTTCACCGATAAATAATATGATAAGTATCTCGACACTTTTTACGTTAATTTACGTGAGTAATTTATGTTTTTAACTGATTAATTGTTGTATTAGATTGATTGTGATGTTTACGTTCTTTCCTAACGATTCTTAAGTGTTGGATATGATCTTGTTTTCCTTCTTTTTAGATATTTTCAGTCTGTAGCGTTTCTCGCAGATTTATATGAATGATATTTCGTTTAAACGATTCCATATATAACCAATATTAAATATAATTATCTGGTGCAAACTGCTCTCATACATGCAAAACCCATGCAGTTCGTTTGCTGTATATACAACTCAGTATCCTATATTCAGTGATTTAATGAGTACAAATCTATTAACCAACAATGCTTCTTTGTTATTATATTAATGGCCATAATTAAACATTTTCTAATTCCAATGTGAGAATGATTTCTTAGTATTCACTAAAACATTTTTCAGGCTGAGAATGTAGAAAATATATCAGATAACTGTATCTGATAAAATTCCGTCGAATAGCATTCGAATCAACCCGTATGGTGTTCGTGACTTTCAGGACAGTACAGGTTTCCCCGCATCTTATGGCGAAGTGCAATAATCTTGATCTGCGAACAAAAAATAAAGTTTCATGTATCGTGTAGATAACTGATATGAATATCCCTATATGTAAAGCTGTTTTTACCTTGTGCTCATGTTAAAGTTCTGAAGTTCATGAACCATGTAAATCAGGTGCTAGTTGTGTCTCTGTGTATAATCAAATACGACTATCTGCGCGAGCGCCTTCGACAGAACGAGATGTTGGCCCAGCGAATTCGCTCGGAGGTACAACTTGAATCACACCGAAACAAAATGAGGCGACATAGTGTGGGGAATGCACAACGTAAGACTTTGGCGTGGAGCACTAAGTCAAAAGGGAGTGGCTGTGAACCATTGGTTTAGGTCTTAATCCTAATACTTTTGTTTTCAACAGTCTTCTGACAGGTTTGATCAGACCCGCCACGAACTCTCTTCTGGGACAACCTCTTCATCTCGGAGTAGCACTTAAAATCTACATCCTCCATTATTTACTGAATGTATTGTAATCTCTGTCTTCCTCTACAGTTTTTACCCTTTACATCTCCTCCTAGTACCGCAGTAGTTAACAACTGATGTCATAGCTTATATCCTATCATCCTGTTTCTTCTTGTTGTCAGTGGTTTCCACGTATTTGTTTTCTCTCCGCCTCGACGCAGAACCTCCTCATTCCTTACCTTATCACTCCACCTAATTTTCAACATTTGTCTGTAGCACCACATCACAAATATTTCGATTCTCTTCTGTTCCGGTTTTCCACAAGTCATGTTTCACTACCATACAATCCGGTGCTCCAAATGTACAGTCTCAGAAATTTCTTCCTCCAATTAAGGCCTATCTCTGATACTAGTAGACAGATCTTGACAAGCAATGCGCTTTCTGCAACTGCTAGTCTCCTTCTGATGTCCTCCGTCCGCCCTCCGTCATTGTATATTTTGCTGCCTAGGTAACAGACCACTTAACTTCAACTCCTTCGTGACCATCAAGCCTTGTGTCAAGTTTCTCGCCTGGATCATTTCTGCTACTTTTCATTACTCTTTCTTCGACTTACTCTCAGTCTTTATTCAGTACTCATCAGACTGTTCATTTCATTCAGGAGAACCTATAATTCTTCTTCACTTTAGCTGAGGGTAGCAGTGTCATCAGCGAATCTTATCACTGATATCCTTCCACATTAAGTTTAATGGCACTCATGAAACTTTTTTCTATTTTCGTCATTTCTGCTTCGATGTACAGACTGAACAGTAGGGGTGAAAGACTACTTCCCTGTGTTACAACCTTCTTAACCCGAGCACTTCTGTCTTGGTTTTCCGCTTTTATTATGCCCTCCTGCCTCTTGTACGTGTTGTATATTACTCATCCATCCCGTAATGCTTAACCCTCTTTTCCTCATAATTTCGAACGTCTTTCATCATTTGACACTATCAAATTCCTTTTCCAGTTAGACAAATCCTACGATCGTGTCCTGATTTTTCTTTAGTCTTCCTTCCACTACCTATCGCAATGTCGCAACTGCCTCTATGGCAGCTTACCCTTCCTACAGCCTGACAGGCATCTAACACATGCACAATTTTACTTTCCATTCTTCTGTTTACTATTTATGCCAGCAATTTGGATGCATGAGCTGCTAAACTGATAGTGCGATTATTTTAGCAGTTGTCACCTCTTGCAGTCTTCGAAGTTGTGTGAATGCTGTTTCTCCGAAAGTCTGATAGTACATCGCGAGACTCACACATTCTCAACGCCAACGTGAACAGACGTTTTGTTGCCACTACCCCAATGATTTTAGAAATTCTGATGGAATGCTATCTATCCCTTCTCCCTTATTTGATCTTAAGTCTCCTTTTTTGTGTGTCATCAGTCTTCTGAGTTGTTTGTTGCGGCCCATCACGAGTTTCTTATGTGTTATAAAGAATATTTTTAGTTACAAATTCTAATACTGGATCCCTTACCTCTTATAAATGAACTCCTGCTGGTTCTTCTATCACATCAGACAAATCTTTCCCTGGAAGAGGCCTTCAGTGTACTCTTTCTACCTACCCACTCTCTTCTCTACATTTAACAGTGGAATTTCCGTTGCACTCTTAATGTTACCATCCTTGCCTTTAATTTCACCGAACGTTGTTTTGACTTTCCTACATGCTCAGTCAGTCCTTCCGACAATCACATCTTTTTAGATTTCTTCACATTTTTCATGCAGCCATTTCGTTTCAGCTTCCCTGCACTTCCTGTTTATTTCATTTCTCAGCAGTTTGTATTTCTGTGTTCCTGAATTTTCCTGAACGTTTTTGCACTTCCTTCTTTAATCGATCAACTGAAGTATTTCTTCTGTTACCCATGGTTTCTTCGCAGTTACCTTCTTTGTACCTGTGCTTTTCTTTCTGATTTCTGTGACTGCCCTTTTTACAGATGTCAATTCCTCTTCAACTGAACTGTCTACTGGTCTATTCCTTATTGCAACATCTATAACCTTAGAGAGCTTCAAGCATAACTCTTTATTCTTTAGTACTTCCTTGTTCTACTTTTTTGCGTATTGTTGCTTCCTGACTATTCTCTTAAACTTCAACCTATTCTTCATCACTACTAAATTGTAATCTGAATCAATTTCTGCTCCTGATTTCGCAATTTCTCTCTGATCACGATGTAATGTAACTGAAATCTTCCCATATAACCAAACCTTTTCCAAGTATATCTCCTCCTCTTGTGATTCTTGAACAATATTCGTTATCACTAGCTGAAATTTATGCAGAACTTAATTAGCCTTTCTGCTCCCAAATTCCTAGCACCAAGCACATATTCTCCCGTAAGCCTTTCCTCTACTCCTTCCCTTACCTCCTCAATCCAGTACCCCACGATTATTAGATTTTTCATCTCCCTTTACGTACTGAATTACCGTTTCAATTTCCTCATCTACTTTCTCTATCTCTCTACTCACGACGTCGGCATGTATACCAGAACTATCGTTGTCGGTGTAGGTTTGATGTCGATTCTGATAAGAACGACCCTTCACTGAACTGTTCACAGTAACACACTCTCAGCCTTCCTTCCTATTCGTAACGAGTCCTACTCCCGTTATATCGTTTTTTGCTGCTGTTGATATCACCCGATAGTCATCTGACCAGAAAGTTCTTTCCGTTATATTCCACTGACCGGCCCAAATCTAGCTCGATCCTTCCCGTTCCCTTTTCTGATTTTCTATCTTCCCTATCACAACCAGACTCCTGCCATTCCACGCCCCGACTCGTGGAAAGTTATCCTTGCTTTGATTATTAAATCTTTTTCTAATGAGCACATACCCTTTGGCAGTCCCTCCTGGATATCCGAATGAGGGCTTTTGCGGAATCTCTTGACAACGAAGAGATTATCACGACACTTTTTCAATTACAGGCCATATGTCCTATTGATACACATTATGTGTCTGTAATGTCTAAAACGCAGTTGTCTCTAATGTCTTCTGCATCCTCATGCCGTCGATCATTGCTGATTCTCTCGCCTTTAGTGTCAGTTTCACACTCCAATGGTAAGAGAGTGCTCTGAACCTCTATCTTCTCCTCCGTCCACTTTGACAAGGCTGTTGGCAGAATGAGGATGACTTGTTATGCCGAAAGTCTTCGGTCGCCAATGCTGATGAACGTAATTGAAAATCTGAACGGCTGTGGGTTTCGAACCTGAGGCTGAGAGCGTTTTTGACTGCTAACCAAAGACCCTGACTTGAGGACACGAGTGCTCCTAATACAATTACGTCTTCTAAAATTATATTTAGTAGAAAAAATTTAATAAAAAGTGTATAATGAATAAATAAATTAAATGAAAACAAATACTTAAATGAAACCCCGTACGTTAATAGTATAGACTAAAATACACTGAAGCTCCAAACAAACTGGTACAGGCAATCGTATTCAAATACAGAGATATGTAAACAGGCAGAATGTGGCGCTGCAGTCGGCAACGCCTATGGAAGTCAACAAGTCTCTGGCGCAGTTGTTAGGTCGGCTGCGGCTGCTACAATGTCAGGTTATCAAGATTTGAGTGAGTCTGAACGTGGTGTTATAGTCGGCGCACGAGCGATAGGGCACAGTTTCTCCGAGGTAGCGATAAAGTGGGGACTTTCCCGTACGACCATTTCACGAGTGTACCGTAAATATCAGGAACCCGGTAAAACATCTGATATCCGACATCGCTGCGGCCGGAAAAGATCCTCCAAGAACGGGCCAACGACGACTAAAGAGAATCGTTCAACATGACAGACTTCCAACCTGTCCGCAAACTGCTGCAGATTTCAGTGCTGCGCCATCAACAAATGTCAGTGTGCTAACCATTCAACGAAACATCTGCGATATGGGCTTTCGGAGCCGATGGCCCACTCATGTCCTCTTGATGACTGCACGACACAAAGCTTTGCGCCACACCTGGGCCCGTCAGCAGCGACATTGGACTGTGGATGACTGGGAACATGTAGCCTGGTAAGATGAGTCTCGTTTCGCATTGTATCGAGAGGATGGACGTGTACGGGTATGGAGACAACCTCAAGAATCCATGGACCTTGAATGTCAGCGGGAGACTGTTGAAGCTGATTGTGCTTCTGTAATGGTGTACGTCGTATGCTTTTGGAGTGATATGGGACCCCTGATACATCTAGATACGGCTCTTACAGGTGACACGTACGTAAGCATCTGGTCTGATAACCCGCATCCATTAACGTCCATTGTGCGTTCCGACGGACTTGGGCAATTCCAGCAAGACAATGTGACATTCCACACGTCCAGAATTACTACAGAGTGGCCACTAGCAACACTCTTGTGAGTTCAAACACTACCGCTAGCCACCAGACTCCCCAGACATGAACATTATTGAGCATATCTGGGATGCCTTGCAGCATACTGTTCAGAAGAGGTCTCCACCCTCTCGTACTCTTACGGATTTATGGACAGCCCTGCAAGATTCATGGTGTCAGTTCCCTCAAGCACTAATTCACACATTGGGCGAGTCCATGCCACGTCCTGTTGCGGCGGTTCTGCGTGCTTGTGGGGGACCTACACGATATTAGGCAGATGTATTAGTTTGTTTGGCTCCTCTGTGTAGATTTTTTAAAGATCGAATCAAAAGTTTATTTCAAAATGTGTTGATGAGTATGTGAATGATTTCTTTACAGAGCCAAATCTATAAACCAGTTGAACAACATTTAAATCGTTGGTGCACATCCTAAGACATTACAGTTAATCTTCCACCATCCCAACAGCTTTCCAGGAGGCATATAATATTTACACATTAAAATTAATCTTCCATGCACAAGTGCTAATTATATATTATAGTTTAATGACTGTCTAAAACATGACAAGTTGTTGTTGTTGTTGTGGTCTTCAGTCCTGAGACTGGTTTGATGCAGCTCTCCATGCTACTCTATCCTGTGCAAGCTTTTTCATCTCCCAGTACCTACTGCAACCTACATCCACTACTTTAGTATAGAGTGATATAAGTACATTTATTTTATTTCATATTATTGTAATTCCTTAAAAACTGCCTATACCAGGGTTATGCTTTCAATTCTCTCCTCATACTAGGAACTACTAGTCACATATAGTGTAGTGACATTTAAATGCCTGTTCGTATTCCGTTAACTAACGTACCTAACGTACAGACATGCAAACGCCAGACCAAAGTTCGTAGCTTAAGAACACTGAATATCTCATCTCATTTCTACGTATTACACAACCATTTAAACTTCATCACAGTATCCCGCCATATAACATTCCCTATTAATATACAAATATAAGTATAAAGAAAATCCTTGCATACCCTTATAAACCTACTAGAACTTCATGCAATATCATATCAGGCCACATGAGAGAGAGAGAGAGAGAGAGAGAGAGAGATAGACTGGGAGACGTCACATCAGTAAACTTTCACGATGCCTTTTACACAAAG
Organism: Schistocerca americana; assembly: GCF_021461395.2. Lineage (NCBI taxonomy): Eukaryota > Metazoa > Arthropoda > Insecta > Orthoptera > Acrididae > Schistocerca > Schistocerca americana. Next base: position 962,300,849 of record NC_060119.1, read on the forward strand.
TAAAATATCCATCTTCTAGGTCGGGAGCTTAAGTAAGCCTCGTATCTCCTCTACCTACGTCTGTCAAGTAGTATTCTTATCAGTTGTAAATACAATGCACCTACAGTATGTAGCATGCACGATGCAATCCACAGACCAAGATCGAACCGTGCTGCTTCCTTAGATAATGCTTGACACTATACACTACCTTATTAGAATTACCGGTTCCTTTATACATTCATTAACATTCACAGACTTGTTAACAGAAAGCTTAATACCCAAACACACAACTGTGTCGCTGCTTACAACCATACCTCTCTTGCAGGCATTAGGTAATAAGCTTAAATCTTCATCAGCGTGTTCCTTGTAATTTAAATATTTTCGAAGTCAAATTGTGTATTATCACATACTTTACTGAGCTCACTGGAACGTAAGAGCTATCCATCAACTAGTGTAATACCATGTAAGTTACTACTACAGACTCTCCTAATTTCTGGTTTATCTACTGTCTGGTTTGTCCCATCGTTTCCTCCAAGGATGACACCTCGTTTTCTATGGCCTTTACCCTCCTAATAATTTCCAGTTTTGTCTCTGTATCATCCTGAAGACAAATCCCTATTTTGGAATGAAATTATTCATTTTGGGCCACCCATTTATTTTCTACAGATGTTATTCTTTTATTTACGACACACTCAGGCTGTCTCACTTCATTGATTACCGTTTCAATTGTCTTTGCTTGTAGATTGTATACAGCCTCACAAGAGTTACTTAGGCCCACTACTTTAGTTTAAAAGCCTGATATCTTCCTGCTGCGTATTTCTGACACTATCGATTTGTTTCGAAACTAGTAACTACGTCGGACACCTCTTCCTTAAATTTAATGAAACGCTCCTTGCAACGAAAATCCCCGATTCGTTTTTTTCTCAATAACGTGTTGCATGGAGTAAAATTTTCCTTTAAACTGTTTCTGTGGAGGCTGATTTTGTGATTCAGATTTAGACTTGAAGTTATTGTAACTAAGATCCAGCTTATCTAGTTTCAAAGTATTGGAAGCTAGAATTTAATGCTGAAGTACTCGAGTCTCTTTCAGTCTCTAGGGGCATTAAACTTAGATTATAAATCTTCATTGTTCTCCTGGAGTTTATATCTCATGGCATTAAGACAAATCTCCGCTACTCCATTATTTCCAAAATCATTACTCCTTCTACTATCCTCTTCCGTGAAGGTTACTGACATTTTATCACCGAAGACCTTTTCAGCTCTGTCAATTTGGTATGACTTCTCACAGTATTTGATACAGTTAAAAGACTGTCCATTTCACCAAAGAAGTACGTCACCATCACGTTTATAACGATTATTCTCATCTATGGACTTTCATTATACACTTCAATCTGTTACATTCTCAGATTTTTAAACGTTGTATTCTTCTACAGACTCCTCCAAGTTCTCGTTTCCAACAAAGGTCTTTTCTACATTAATTATAAGTCACTAGTATTTAATGTTCATAAAAACTTAACTTAAAATTTCTGCACCAAGATGACTGACGCCGCTGGCTGTTGGATCAGCTGCTGTCGTAGTAGCTATCGCCGATAAACTCGCAGCGTTCAGACTGCTGCAGGAGCTCCCCACTACAAACAGCTACCTGCGTCCAGCTACCATCTACTTTACACCGGGACTAGATCTATTAAATATTAGAAACGAAGCACGGAGAACAAGCGAGAAATTTTGCTCAAGCTCATTTCAAAGGAACAGCGGCCGCTTCAACCACGTCTCTTCCGTTCGCAGCCGTCAAATCCCTGACCTCTGCGTTGGCCACGAGTACCAGGTCAGCTGCACCGGACTCACCGCTGCTGCTGCCGACACCTTCAGAGATGGGTGGGACTGCACCCACACCGCCAACTGCTCCGCGTCTCACTGACCGGTTTGCTGCACGTCCACTGACCACCTGTCTTCTTTAAGTACTCCCTCTGCAGTATTAATGACCAATACGAGCGTGGAGGGGTCACCAGTGTGGCTGTGTCCCTTTTCCTCCGTGCACTAACTTTTCTCACAATGAGTTGTGTTGTCAACTAATGTGCACGTAAGGAATGAAGGCGCCTCTAGTCCCCGTCATAGCCTAAAAAGAATCCACACAAATTGCTTGTAACTTGAGAACAACGCAATTTTCGACAAAGTTGACTTTTAATGAAAATAGAGAGTATAAAATTCCCATATAGTAGGTTCGAATGCTTCAGACAAACGTTATGGCTTGTAGCTCTTATTGAAGTTAGCGTAATTTCACGAGTCGTGATCAAATATCTAGCTAATCTCGGTATGCTATGATACTCATTCAAACGGCAAAATGGAAGCTGAAAGGTGTTCAAATAACTGATGTAAATGAAATTATAGTTATGCTTTGTTTGAATGTGGTAACAGCAGTAATAATTATCATAGTATTACGTTATTCGTACAACACTTTTAAAGAAATTTCAAGGAAGTTTCTTCCTCTTCGGGCTTCGTGCACCACTGTTGCCGTATTTACTTGATTCATCTGCAAAATGAGGATATGTATACGTATGTTACAGCTAAGTAAGACAATTTATGACTGGTTTCAGTTGATAAGGTAAATAATTAGAGCTGAAACCAATGTACAGTTTTTATATTAATAAAGAGGTAATGAGTTTTCACAGTGGGAAACATGTACTACCTTCGTGTGGCGTGGTAGATTCCATGCCCCCTGTACACGGTTTCTGTCAAGAGTTAGTGTGCTGTGGTCAGCACTGCCTGAGACAAAGTGAAATGGTAGGGATGGATCAAATTCCAATCCCTTTGCCATCGTAGATGATACCTCAAAACGTACTGCTTCTGTATAGGAGGCACTGTGTTTTAAAGCAGCCAGTACACCAACGACTTTCTAAGAGCTGCATGTCTTATAGATGAATGTGACCAGGCCAACTTGCAGCAGTGACAAGAAAGAGTTGGATCTGACAGTTGCCACCGTGCTGTGTGCAGTGACCATACTTTTGGTCTTCCATTCACTCAGTTTTCCTCGATTCTTCTTTATCAGAAGCCGATGAACGAAATTTTGGACAGTATCAGGGGTGAGGGCCTTGTTCCCTGTGAGTTGTGAGTTGTAAACCTGCGGTCGAATATCTTCAATAGGTATATCTGCTGCTGTTTCAACAACTCGTCGACGCCGTTCCTCTGTAAATGATCTTTGAAACAAACAACAGCCACTGTAACACTTCCATATTTCTTCAACAACTAACCTTTAACAGTCTTTCAGCAGGATGATAGCCACCATGGCTCAGATCTGTTAACTACTGAAAGGAAAATTGGCACTTTTCATCATTAGCATCAACTTCTGTGGTGTATGGACCTCGTTGTTTTCTTTTCCTACTTGCTTTCAACTGCCGTGCAGGAGCTTCATGCAATTGTTGGGGTACTGGGCATCTGCTGCAAACAATCAGGAACTGGTCCAGTCTGACGTATTATTGGGCATCCTAATTCATGTCTGGTCTCTCATCAAGGTTTAGAACCGTCACTCTCAGCTCCAGCTCACACACACAATACTGTAGTTTGGCTGGGAGCTTGTTTCGTTGAGCCAGAAATTCTGGAGTAAAAGCCGACCCACACAAAAATTAGTTGGTTTTAAATCAAACTCCGGGTCAGTAGACCGAGTTTCTTTTCTGTAACAGCCAGCAGCAGCCCTCTGAAATTTGCAGTAATTTATTTTTCGATAGTGTACTTCTTTTCGACATGGCTCACGAACATTAACTACCATTTTACCCATCAAGATGGACAACTACCCCCTCCGTCCTCTTCTTACTTGTTTCAAGAACATTCTTCAAGCCCATTTCGGGCGTAATTAATGACACTACTCTCCTGTCATCCAGTACACCATCTGATAAAACACACGTCGCATTTGAACTCATTATGAACAACTATTTTATACATGTAAACTGAATTTACCGACCACAATCATGTTTTGAGTAACCATCCGAGGGTGAACTCGTAAACAACTGCCGTCGCTGGAGACCAACACAAAGAACCAGCCTTCTCCCTGTCGGGAAGAGGGAGCCATTGGCGTCTCCCTAACACCTTAACCCTTCCATCAAGGCAACTATCAGATACCAACCACCCTAGTAACATCGTGATTCAACTGGAGGAAGGAATTTGACAAAGGAGGTGCAACAAAGTACGGTAAGTGTGCGGTAAGTGTGTGTGGATAGATCCTAGATAGTTAATCTCCTAAGCTTTGAAACAGCGCTATCTTATACACGCGGTACACGCCATGTGGTTGGTCTGGCGAAAAACAGCACTCACACTTATTTTGTGGAAAATTTTAGCTTCTTTATTTTCGTAAATGATCAAACATGCCTTGACGAGGCTAACTGGTGGGACCAGGGAGCAGTCAATAACCACTAAAGCAGAGGGCAATGCCATAGCCGCCAGCTTCCTTCACCTCTGCAGACGTCCTCTGATAATGTGGCCTTCCCCCGCCGCACGCCACAGCGTGACCCAGTTCAACATCGTACACTCCATGCATGACCAATGGGTGCCTACAAGAGCACAATCTACGATGTCAACGACAGCGCCCTTCTGCCCATCGATACTAATGGCTGCCGTGAATGAAGACAACAGAGTATTTTCAAACAATAAAAGCTTGTTTGTTTATAAAATTTTATTGGCGTCTTCGGGCACTCGAGCATGCCATCTTCCACTAATCTTCAGCTCACCTGTGCCCAAGGGGTGACTGCTCATTTTGATGCTAACACTGACGACGTAACACCATCACCTAACGTACTGTCCAGTCCCCAGGCGGTTACATCTGGCATCAGAAGTGTTGGTGTCTGGCGCCGTTGTTTCTGGTTTCAGCAAGTGGTCCAGCAGTACCACTTCAGCAGCAGAAGCCGATCTGCAGTGCGACGAGGTCAGTGGCTCTTTATTTTGGTACGGAATTCTTTGTTTCTTTTGTTATGGCCATGATGGGGTGTCACGACTGACACTGGAATTTTGAAGCTTCATTGGTTCAACCATAGAACCCTCTGTACTTGTCTCAGTTTCGTGATAATTATAGGAAAGTTTACTTTCGAATGGTGAGGTGCTCATATTGTAATTTGGTTGGACACAGGTTGCCATGTCTGCAGGCAGTGTCAGTCATACGTATCACACGTAGGAGGGATCGCCACGAGGCACATCATTGCTCTGAATCTCGTTGGGCTGTGATACGGCACAGGGACAAATGTATTTTGCATCAGAATTGTGTTATAGTGTAATTTAGCTTTTGTATTGTTCGATGGAGGTTACGCAAGTGACGGAAACTCAAGCAGCGACTTCTGAGGAGGCGACTGAAGACCTGCGGAAGGAAGTAACTCAACTGCAGAAATCTAACTAAGCGTTGCGTAGGTAATGGTTGATCAGCAAACAATAGATCTACATAGGCAAGCCGAGCAAGTAGATGCTAAAGTGTTATTTCCTGAACCCATTTTATGAATAGATACTGTAATGGCTTTTGTTGTGACTTCTTCTTTTGGTTAATCAACAGTGTATGTGTCAGTATTTGTTAGTGATCTAAAGGCTGCTGCGAAGTTAGCCCATTGATCGGATGAAACACGTTTAAACATGGCCTAGTTATGTCTTGTACCATGAAGGATTGAGTAAAGCACAGGCGTTTAAACAGTTTGCAAAACAGTGCAAGGTTTCTCAGGGGGCAACTTAATGGTCTGTAGCAGGAACGTAACGAATCAGTGAAGATATTTTCGGATAGAATCCGTGAAGTCAATGCCGATAGCTACGAATTAATGCAGAATGCGGAGTCGGAGAAAGTCAGTTTGCAAGAAGCAGTAAACAGAGCGCAGGATATGCTTTTTGGAGGAATGCCTCCGGATATGTCTATGAGTGTGACGATGGAATACCTGAAAGATTTAGCGTCTGCCATTATAGTAAAAAACTTGAGAAAACTTGAGAAAGTCGATACTGCGACACGGGGTCTGAATAAAAGGGATGTTTTCTCGTCCGAGGTGAAATGTTATAGATGTGTACGCACGGGTCACGTAAAGATGCAGTGTCAGCAACTCCAGTGTAGGGTAGTGAGCCATTGGCTGCACGAACATCATAGTAAGAAACAGAATGGACAAAGTCAGAGCAAGAGCTCGTTAAAAGCCAAAAGGAATTATTCAACCACCGGACGGTGTTCCATATTAAATGAAGTATTGACAAAGGCATTGCAGAGATGGATTGTTGCTTGGTGGGCTTAGGTAATGGAACAGAACATAGATATTTAGGGGCACAATAGCTCATGTCGCGGTAGCGAGTCTGGACCTTCTAGGTAGAAGGTGGCTGAGGGTTCCATGAAATAAGTTACTTTACAAAATGTGGTGACGTTGGAATCGACAACGCTCAGTTTCGGTATTGAAGCTATAAGCTATGAGGAGTAAGTGGAGGTGTTGCCTCATGCCGCTGAGGGATACTGAGACTTGACTTTCTGAATAGACATCACGCAAATATTGACGTTTCACAGGACACGACTGAACTCAATTGAATATTTTTTCAGCTAGGAACGACCACTGCTACTATTAAAACGCAGCAAAGTTCACCTATCTTGAAATTGGTACCAGATAAACTACAGACGGGAACACTAAAGATCAATTCGCACAGTTCAGTGCCGATTACTACAGGAAACTTACCCCGGATTAGTGTGGGTGCCTAACTCCCGAGAGAAATTTTGTGTACTATGGAGCACATAAAGTGCAAATCGACTCGCATATTTCTCATTGTTTTGTGCGTAGGAGTGTGGTACGCGCGAGGAAAGTAGATGGGGATAGTGTTGTTCCGGTGTGTACAAATAACTTTGGCACGAACAAGGTGAGTTCGCCAAAGGGATTATCAATTCTCATTTGGAATGCCCTGAATGAGGATGATCTTCACAGGTCAGAAGGAGACCATGTCCATAAGTAGGCCACTGATATGTCTGTATTGCTCGATAAAGTGAATACTTAGTGCGGAAAACTAAGTTTTGCTATGAAAGTTCTGTTGCGCAGATTTGCGAATCTGTTCAATCCAGAAGAACCGTTGCCTGCAACACCAGTGACACAACACAGAATACCAACAGGTAGTAATGCCCCAGCATACAAGAATTGCGAGGCATTTGCAACCAATAATGGAAGATTTTATTGAACAGCAGTCGGCTGATAGTATCTGTGAACATAGTGACAGCTCATTGTCCCAAAAAAATCACCAGAGGGCACTAAACAATAAAGGTTTTGTTGTAATTACCATTGCCTGAATGCAAGAACTGATACAGATGCATATCATATACCAAATATAAGGGACACTTTGGACAACTTGGGTCAATGTAATAATCAGAGGAAAAATGCTCGTATCGGGGCACAAAAAATGCGAAAATGTTCCTGTTTATTTAAAAGACTCTCACTGAAAAGTAGGGGTAGCAGCTGCCTCATTTTCTCTTCCTCAGCATCTTTGAAAATTGCCCAAAGATTTAGGCATGCGAACGTATTCGTGCTTTTGTCAACTTGGAACTTACCTCAAAATGCCAGAAGTTCCTCTAAGTATAACACACTCACGCCCACTAATCCATCACTGTAAGTCGCTCATACCTATCCACTTCCACTTGCCCTTTCTCACCTACACATTTGGCCCAACTCAATGACATTACCTCTTTGTTTCGCTCTGTCATTGCGTCCTGTGTCATAGCCGCAGTCCACTTCGTTCTGCCCTACTACTACAGTCTCCTCTCACAGTCACTGCCGCTCTCTTCCCCTCTCTCTTACTGCTGCTATCTCTGCCCTTCCCTCCTCCTGCTGCTGTCTCTCCTCACTGTCACTATCTCTCTCTTCCTCGTTGTCATTTTTATATCTCTGTGTCTTATTATCACTGACTCTCACCCATATTCGCTTTCTCTTTATTCCTCCCCCTTCACCTTGGCACTACCTCCTTCACCCTTTTCCTATGACCGTTCTGTCACTGTCGGCTATTTCGACTTCCACTAAGTCCGTCTTTTTCTCTCCCTTTGCCATTGTCTCCTTCGCTCCTTGTAACCACAATTACTGTCTACTATCTTCCAGTTTTTATTACTTTTTAATCTTTTTGTCACTACCGCTGTCTTCTTCTCCCTTAGCATAAAAAAGTGCGAAAACGTTCGCAAGCCAAAATTTTTGAGAAAACTTTCAAAGATGCTGAGGAATGAAGAATGCGGCAGCTGGTACGCCACTTTTCAGTCTGTCTTTTAAATGAACAGGAACATATTCGCATTTGTTGTGTTCTGATAGGAGCATTTTTTCGCTGGCTCACTTCTTTTCACTGCTGCAACAGGGCATGTAATTCATATGAAAGCAAATGTACTGGTAAGTACAATTTGGATAGTTTATTTACGTGAAATTCAAATAACGCAAAACAATTTTTGCATCTCAGACAAGTGCTTCAGTACTACAATTTACGGTTCCCAGATGGTAATAGAGACATTTTACAGCATATTTGTCGGTGCTACATCGCTTTATGAACTACGTTTTTGCCTCACAGCGGAGTTTACGTACATACTTTACGTGGATAACTAAGGCAAATTTGAACTTCTGTACCTCGGAAACTAGTAAGAATATGAAGAAATGTTCGAGGTCGTTCGTGATCTGGATCTTAGCAATACATTGGAGAAATTACTGTCTATATGCCTCCAGATGATCTCTAATTTCTCGTATCTTTCTGTGCTCAGCCGCATCGGCATCCGCGTATGGTGTTTAGTACACAGAAAACAAGTTTTTGGGGCGTTTCTCTACAACGGATAAAGATGTTTGAAAACAGGGCTATAGATCCTCTAGATAAACGCCTAGAGAATATATCGTTAATATTTGAGCAATTTACTGCGGTTTTTATTATTTAGGTTCGCCTCATATTGGTTTTCATGTGTAGAAGTGGGGTAGTTTTGAACCTCTGTATCCTGGAAACGGATAAAGATATCACGAAAATTTCGCGGTTTTTCGAAATCTGCGTCTTATAAATACACACATCAAAAAAGTTTTGTATCACCTCGGTTCCGAGAGTTCCGGAACCTGTACAGAAAATTGGAATAGAGGTTAACATAAACATCATTTCCGCCCTTTCAATTGCTCATGAAAAACACATATTGCATGCTGTACCAGCATACAGCGAGACCTTCAGAGGTGGTGGTCGTGGTTGTTGCACACACCGATACCTCTAATACCCAGTAGCACGTCCTCTTGCATTGATCCGTGCATGTATTCGTCATGGCATACTGTCCACAAGTTCATCAAATCAAATGGCTCTGAGCAGTATGGGACTCAACATCTGTGGTCATCAGTCCCCTAGAACTACTTGTCCGCAGCTCGTGGTCGTGCAGTAGCGTTCTCGCTTCCCACGCCCGGGTTCCCGGCTTCGATTCCCGGCGGGGTCAGGGATTTTCTCTGCCTCGTGATGACTGGGTGTTGTGTGATGTCCTTAGGTTAGTTAGGTTTAAATAGTTCTAAGTTCTAGGGGACTGATGACCATAGATGTTAAGTCCCATAGTGCTCAGAGCCATTTGAACCATTTTTTTAGAACTACTTAAACCTAACTAACCTAAGGACATCACAACATCCATGCCCGAGGCAGGATTCGAACCTGCGACAGTAGCGGTCACGCGGATCCAAACTGAAGCTCCTAGAACCGCACGGCCACACCAGCCGGCCAAGTTCATCAAGGCACCGTTGGTCCCAATTGTCCCAGTCCTCAACGGCAATTCGGCGTTGATCCCTCAGAGTGGTTGGTGGGTCACGTCATACATAAACAGCCCTTTTCAATCTATCCCAAGCATGTTCGATAGGATTGATACCTGGAGAACATGCTGGCCACTCTACTTGAGCGATGTTATCCTGAAGGAAGTCATTCACAAGATGTGCACGATGGGGGCGCTAATTGTCATCCATGAAGACGAATGCCTCGCCAATATGCTGCTGATATGGTAGCACTATCTGTCGAAGGATGGCATTCACGTATCGTGCAGCCGTTACGGCGACTCCCATGACCACCAGTGGCGTACGACGCCCCACATAATGACACCTCAAAACAGCAGGGAACCTCCACCTTGCTGCACTCGCTGGACAGTGCGTCTAGGGCGATCATCCTGACCTGGTTGCCTCCAGAGACGTCGCCGACGATTATCTGGTTGAATGCATATGCGACACTCGTCGGTGAAGAGAACGTGGTGCCAATCCTGAGCGGTCCATACGGCATCTTGTTGGGACCATCTGTAACGCGCTGCATGGTGTCGTGGTTGCAATGATGGACCTCGCCATGGACGTCGGGAGTGAAGTTACGCATCATGCAGCCTATTGCGCATAATTTGAGTCGAAACAAGACGTCCTGTGGGTGCACGAAAAGCATTTTTCAACATGGTGGCGTTGCTGTCAGTGTTCCTCAAGGCATATTCCGTAGGCAGCGGTCATCCATTGGGCGGCTTGAGAGAGGCATGTCATCGACAGTTCCTGTCTCTCTGTATCTCCCCCATGTCCGAACAACATCGCTTTAGTTCACTCCGAGACTCCTGGACACTTCCTTTGTTGAGAGCCATTTCTGGAGCAAAGTAACAATGCGGACACGATCCAACCGCGATATTGACCGTCTAGGCACGGTTGAACTACAGACAATACGAGCCGTATACCTCCTTCCTGGTGGAATGACTGGAACTGATCGTCTGTCCGACCTCCTCCGTCTAATAGTTGCTGCTCATCCATGGTTATTTACATCTTTGGGTGGGTTTAGTGACTACTCTGAATAGTCAAAGGGACTATGTCTGTGATGTAATATCCACAGTCAACATCTATCTTCTGGAGTTCTGGGAACCGGGGTGATGCAAAATTTTTTTTTTATGTGTGTATATCGTAGATATTTCAATCATTTTCTGTGCCTAGCCTTCTTGGAATCCTCGGCTGGGTGTTTGTCCACTGCTGACGGAGAAAATACATTTAAAAATGCATTTATAAACACTAATGGTGCTTCCATAAGACCCAAGAAGCCCATCGAAGCCCACATCAAACAAATAAGGAACTAACTGATTTGCTCCATTTGCTTAAGCAGGAGGAAGTGCGTAATATTCGTACTTAGACCCCACACCGTAGGATTTGCTCCATTTGCTTAAGCAGGAGGAAGTGCGTAATATTCGTACTTAGACCCCACACCGTAGGATAATGACACGAAGACGATCCTTATGTAGGTTGTGCCGATAGTCCGTAGTCTATGGGCTAGCCAGAACACTTGATCCTACCTTTTTAGTACCAACAGAACCCGAGGTACGAGCATGCATACCCATTTCTCGACAATGAGAAGTGGCTATAATCTGTTGGAAGTCTACATCTACATCAATACCCCGCAATCCACTTTACATCGCGTGTCAGAGGGTCATCGTATTACTACTAGTAATTTCCTTCCTGTTGCAGTCGCAAACAGAAAGATGGAAAAACAACTGTCTATATGCCTCCGTATGAGCCCTAATTTTTCGTATTTTATATTCGTGCTCCTTATGTGCAATGTGTGTCAGCTTCAAATGCCGGTTCTATAAATTTTCTCAATGCTATTCCTCGAGAAGAACGTCGGCTTCACGCCAGGGATTCCCATTTGATTTCCGGAAGCACCTCCGTAACACTTTGCAGTTTTTTCGAACATACTAGTAACAAATCCATCAGTCCCCTCTGAACTACTTGTATGTCTTCCTTTAATGCGATCTGGTACGGATCCCAAGCACTTGATCAGTATCAAGAACAGGTCACACTAGCATCCTATATGCGATCTTCTTCACATATGGACGACACTTCCCTAGAATTCTCCCAATAAACCGACAGTGACGATTCACCTTTCCTACTACAATCCTCAGTGGTTCCAGAAGACCGTCTGATGATTGCTTTTTCTGTACCTTCTCGCTATTATCGGTACCGCAATACTGTGCCTGCCAAACTACGTCCTCCGTAATTACCACCACAGCAGTTCTTTGTTGGGCTACGAAAGGCACAGGGAGAATTCAGCGTGGAATTCCATCATATGGTGGAACCGACGGAGAAGAGCCAGTCACTGTTTTACCGTATGTCAATAGTTGAAAACAGCGTGGATGGAGAGAGGTTGCAGGTGCTTTGCGTCCGATTCCTAGCAGCAAGCATGAATGCATGCTATCAGTGCTTCTCAGTTCATCCATAACCGGTGAAATGGGGAACTATAGGAAAATGCTAATGAGTGAGGACACGGAAAATAATATTATTATCGTAACGAGGAGAGATCTATGTGTGAATAGAGGAACCACGAGAGTGTCAGAAAGAGAGTGTTACGACCTGTCCGGCTAGAAATGTTCAGACTGGGGAAAAGGCCAGTAGGTAGAACTATTCTTAGGGAAAACGGAAGCAGTTGAGTTCGAAAGCGAAGTGCCGTCGCCACACCCTTAGTTTCAGAAAGTGGGGCTGCATTGGATCCGTTCGCTTTATTATCCAGAAGTCACAATAGTAGATTGCTATGAACAGGGAAAGCTGAAAGGGATGACTAGGATGGAACTGCGAGACAGGTGCGTACGATCAGTGACATACCCGGCACGACATCCCGTCTCTCGGCTACAATCACTGGATCAATCATTATTACGTTTACCCTGCAGATGTTTTATTGGCAAGAGAAGCCATTGCACGTTTTGCCAACTTAGAATTTAACCTTTCTCAACGATACCTTGAACCCGGTTCCCCTGTATTCATTAGACGGATTGCTAACGTCAAAGAAAGATAAACTCCCGGTAGATCAAATCCTTCAGCATGTGCAGTAATGTTGTGATTATTATTAGTCCTAGACAGCGGCTCGGTCTTCTTCTACTGAGTTTGCAGGGAACCAGCGTGGAGATAGAGCACCTGTGTCGGCCTATTCTCTGTTGGGGAAGACGATCTTCGAGCTCTTATGTAACATCAAGTTCCGCCTGGAGGACTTTGCCAGTGCAAGCCGCAGTGCTGCCGTTTGAGTCAAGACTGGTAGGAAGCTGTGGGTGATACACATTATCAGGCCTTCTGGAGGTGTAGCTGTTGGGGCTAGGGAGCAGTCAACAATCATCATTGCTGAATGTCGTGCTGCAGCCAGTGCCCCCTCCTGTGCCTGCAGATGTTCTCTGATTCTGAGGGCTTCCTCCTGTCGGTGGCCACAGTGTGTCCGATCCTGACATTGCACTCTCCGCGCGGGGCCATTTGGTGTTTACAGTGCTTAGACAACTTTGTCAACAGGAGCGCTTTAGTTACCCTCAGCCTCGATCTGTTAACACCAGCAAGTGCAGACAGCATCGACCGAGTGCCACTGCCGTAGCAGCCGACACGGCGCGACGTATGCAGTTGTCAGTGCACTCCGACGTGAATAGCACCCTTCTGTCCACCACTACTGTTGGCAATCGTGAATGAAGAAAACTGTGTATTTTGTAACAATAAATGTTTGCTAATAACAATGCATTAGCGCTACTGGGTGCCCAGGCCACTGAGCAGCAGCTCAACCATGCCCAAGGGGTGATAGTCCGACCTGATCCTGACGTCGATGACCTAACACGCTCATCTAACGTACCATCTGGATCTTGTATGTTTTAGATGTTAGAGAGTAGCTCTAAATACTGCTGCAAAAACTGTGTTGGCAGTAAAACTGATGAATTATTTCTTGGAAAATAAAAATTGTACCCATCATCCTGCTCTACTCCCAAAGACAACAAAATGCTACTTTTCTTTTACTGTTACAGTTTTTCTATGCATTGTCTATGGGACTAAGATCCGTTGAAACAGCGCGTTAGTCGGTGTACCATTCGGCTTCTTAATATTTGTAGAACAAGGAACGTAGGTGTGGGTGGTCATGTGTGCATAGGTGTTGCCATCTTTGCAGAATGGAGTGTTCGCAGGAAACCCATGACAGTGATATAGATCAAAGGGCAACGCTAGGTTACCCAGAATGTTCAAACGAACATCATGGATCATGCAGACACACTTCTCGGGTTTGCCGCCCAATCGTAGTGCGCAAATCCACAATATTTCGTCGATAAAGCTGTACGATTTCTTGAGGTGCTCGCAGATGCTGTTGTCACTGCTACAAGACGTAACAGATGATAATCGCGCGGTGGCGTCGAAATTAGCTGAATGAGTGGGATCAATTCATCCTATGATAAACAATTACAAAACATCACAGATCGACCTTCCTTCTGAACTACACGCTCCACTCGTTGCAGAGTAACGTCCCCTGGATGCCGTAGCTGCTCTCTATTCTTTCCATCATTTGAAAAAAGGAAAAACTGCCACTCTTTGGTCCACGCCACATGCTTCCCATCAGCTACCGCCAATTTCCTTTTTGGTTGGCCCATTGAAGGCATGTTGCTTGGTGCCACTGCGAGTAGCGTGGTGAGTAAAGCGGTGACTTCAGTGTAACAGTTGTCTTTGAATAAGTGTGATTCTGTTGCTCTCACTGCGAATTTCTTTTAGTTACCTTCTGTAGTATATGTAGCGGTTTTTTCCATATATGGTCCAAGTTGCATCGAGCTATGTAATTTGTCAGTGGTACGTCATGCGAAAATTACTTCCGTCCTTACGTTTAGCACACCAGTGTCCCCTGTAGTCTTGGTGTTGGTTTTCCTTCCGATGAGTTCAAATGGTACTCCAATGTGTGATGGGGAGAGTTACGGAGCCAGTGCAGGTGCAGCCTGATCTTAGCCAGCTGTGCTGACAATGCTGTCCGACGGCTGGTGGCCTCGTATGTCATTCAACAGCCTCTTAAACCTTTGAACCTCTGTTTCTCAGGTAACGTTTGAAAAGCAATTGATACTGGAGCAGCGTCTGTTGCGTCTACATATTATAACCATGTGAAAGCTGAGAAAAATGGGGACCCTTTTTTAGTGTATGCCTCCCTTGTAAGACGTTCCAATTTTTTTGTGCTGTTACAATTAATGAAATTTCTTTTCCACTAACAGCAATATTTTTGGTGTGTAATAGGACGCCCTAATGTCTAATGTCCATTGCATGCAGTTCCCTTCACAATTTCCACCGGGGAACTCGTTGAGATGAAGTGCATTCCATAACAGCACCCTTTTCTGTCGCATATGAATTGATTGTCATAGACAATGTGTGACGCTCTTCCCCTGTCCGCGCAGGTTAAAATCTTGTTACAGTCACATTTATGAAATGGGTCTGGAGTCAGTAGACTTTTTCTGCTGTTCAAATTTCTTTACTGTGGCCTTCCGGCGTGATTCATTACAACCAGCATCCGTGTGGCTGAGGATTACAGTTGCCTCACGCATGTGTGTGCGTGACGTCTCATAATGCTGGCGGAGTGCGGCGTGGCGGAGCGGTGGTGCTACGCCACCGTTTCTGGCAGCGATGTCCTCCGGAATTGCCGTGCGGGATAGCCGCGCGGTCTCAGGCGCCTTACCACGGTCGGCGCGGCTCGCCCCGTCGGAGGTTCGAGTCCTCCCTTGGGCATGGGTGTGTGTGTTGTCCTTAGCGTAAGATAGTTTAATTTAGATTAACTACTTTGTAAGCCTAGAGACCTATGATCTTAGCAGTCTGCTCCCATAGATACTTACCACCACCACCACCATCCTCCGGAAGTGGCAACTAAGGCAGCGGCAATCGCGGCGGCGCTGACGTTTCCAGTGTCTCCGCGGCTGTGATTCACTGTAGAATTGCTGAGGCAAGCACACTATGTCCTGGGGCTCGGCTGGCCCTGCAGTGGCTCTGCGTCTCGTGTCTCAGGAAAGGCTGACCTGATGCAAGGTCGAACTACGGACCCAGTGCAGCATTCCAGATGCCCCACCCCCTTCCCCTCCAGTGTCACAAATCCATGGTAGTAGCGATGCGATAATAAAGCGAAATGGTTTCAGTACAAAAGTGGTTAGTTATTTGCATGCTCATAAGCAGCACTTTCTTGGGCTTTGCTATGCCTTACAGCACGTGTATTAAGCACTTCTGCAGTTGCTGGTAAGGAAAGGCTTCCGATTTCTCCCAGTTAGCTGCTGCAGTGTCATCTACTTCCACACCTCGCCTCGCCATCTCGCCTTGCAACGTGCGACGGTTGTGTTATGTTTTGTTAGGCATGACATCCGCGCTCGCCTTTGGCTGGCTCTGCTATGATCTACTACCTGCTTTCGCATTTCTGTCCGAATATAGTCTGTCGCTTGCAATTCTTACACTGTGGTTACGCAGCTGCCAGCGGTATACGATTCCCTCCAGACGCTTTGGGCAGTTTGCATTGATATGCCAACAAATCGAGCAATTTTATTCATGATGCGCTCATGGGCACGTCCAAATAGGATAACTTTGATCTGTTATTCTGTCACGACTTCACGTTGAATCATCTTACTGCACTGATTCCATACAACTGACTGCTTAATACACAGCACATCACTGGCTATACTTACGTCAGTGGTGGAGTGGGTCATCAACTCCTGGTACCAGTTCTACGTCATTTACAGCCCTCAAGTACAACCAGAGTGCTCTTTTAAAGAGATTAACTTATTTTATGCATTTGGAGGCGTGGCCGACGATGTATGGTGGGACTAATCGCACCTTTTCTCTTTGATGGCAGACCAACAGTGAGCCATACTTCAACAGATCCAATTTGTGATACGAAAATGATTTTGATGGTTTACAAAAATGCAACTACTATGCCATGTATGTTAACCATATATATCAGTGCAGCTGACGACCGCAAAAGCTATATACACTGAGGAATCAAAGAAACTGGTACACCTGCCTAATATCGTGTAGGGCCCCCGCAACCACTCAGCAGAGCCGCAGCACGACGTGGCATGGACTCGACTAATGTCTGAAGTAGTGCTGGAGGCAACTGAAACTATGAATCCTACAGGGCTGTCCATAAATTGATAAGGGTACATGGGGGTGGGGATTACTCTGCACTTTGCAAAGCATCCCAGATAAGCTCAATAATGTTTGGTGACGGGCTGAGGTGTTTAAATGGTGTAGAAACTCAGAATAGTGGACCTGGAGACACTCTGTAGCAATTCTGGACATGTTGGTGCAGCATTGTCCTGCGGAATTGACGAAGTCCATCGGAATGCGCAATGGACATGAATGAATGCAGGTGATCAGACAGGACGGTTACGTACGTGTCACCTCTCAGAGTCGTATCTAGGCGTAGCAGGGGTCCCATATCATTCCAACTCCATACGCCCCACACCATTCCAGAGCCTCCACCAACTTCAACAGTCCTCAGCTGACATGCAGGGTCCCTCGATTAATGAGGTTGTCTCCATACCCGTACCAGTCCATCCGCTCGAGACAGTATGAAACGAATCTCGTCTGACCAGGCAACATGTTCCTAGTCATCCACAGTCTAGTGTCTATGTTGACGGGCCCAGGCGAGGCGTAAAGCTTTGTGTCTTGCTGGTTCAAATGGCTCGGAGTGCTATGGGACTTAACATCGCAGGTCATCAGTCCCCTAGAACTTAGAACTACTTGAACCTAACTAACCTAAGGACATCACACACATCCATGCCCGAGGCAGGATTCGAACCTGCGACGTAGCAGTCTCGCGGTTCCGGACTTCGCGCCTAGAACCGCTCTGCCACCGCGGCCTGCATTTGTGTCGTGCTGCTGTAAAAGGTACACGAATCGGCCTTCGGCTCCGAAAGCCCATATCGATGATGCTTCGTTGACTGGTTCGCACGCTGACACTTTATGATGGCGAAAGTGAAAACTGCAGCAATTTGCAGAAGGGTAGCACTTCTGTCCCGTTGAACGATTCACTTCAGTCGTCGCTGATCGTGTCATTGCAGGATCTTTCTCCGGCAGCAGCGATGTCGGAGATTTGATGTTTCACTGTATTCGTGATATCTACGGTATATTCCTGATATAGTTGTACGGGAAAATTCCCACTTCATCGCTACCTCGGAGATGCTGTGTCCCATCGCTTGTGCTTCGACTATAAGAGAAAGTTCAAACTCATTCAGATCTTGATAACCCGCCACTGTAGCAGCAGTAGCCAATCTAAAAGCTACGCGAGATACTTTTTCTCTTATGTAGGCGTTGCCGATCGCAGGGTCGTACTCTGATTGTTTACACATCTCTGTATTTGAATACGAATACCTGTATCAGTTTCTTTGGCGCTTCAATGTACTTTATAAATGAACGTGAGGCATTCAACGCGTACGACTTCGCCTCTGTAGTGGGATAACGAAATACAAGGAATCTGTGTAATTCGTAGAAACAAAGAGTACCTCATTTTATAGATTATTCGGAAACTATTTAGGATTGTTTAGGTGGTCATTCCAAATGCGTTAACTTTAATAAATGTGTGTAATAAAAAATATAGACAGTACGAGAAAGTATACGAAATTTCGAATTTGGGTTGTGAACTGGTCCCAAAATTATACAAAACACTAAATGTTCAACCCATTCAGCATCACAAAATATTCGTAGTACATCACAAGAAATGATGATTTCAGCAACCTGCTGGCATTAAAACAAATGGGTGGTGAAGAATAAAAATTTGCGCCCCATCAGGACTCGAACCCCGATGCACCGCTTCTATAAAACAGCTTGCCTTAACTGTTGCAGGCATCCGAACACTCTTCCCAACTTTCCAAATTGTCATCCTGTCACGCATGAGTAGCGCCCCCCTCCATTAGCCCCAATGCTGAAGCATTTGCTAAGTCCCTCGGGGTTCATAAGATATGGTGCCATCCTTACTCATACGTTTATATACCGATGTGAGGTGTCCGAACAGACACCACATATCAATAGATGAATATTTATAGGACAACTGCGTTGTTTATAACCAGTGGCTACTCGTGAGCATATATTCTGGGAGTTAACAAATTTTTACATTCAGGTAAATATGAGATTGTGAAATTAATTGCATCTCCTATATAATCATTATGCCTATTAACATATTTACACAAACACCCGTTGCCAATAACAGTAATAATAACAATAATAATAACAATATGTAATATGCATAACTTGTCTGAAAAAGAGAGAATTGTTTTAGGATAATTTTGTTCATAAGTAAGTACACAAGAGCGAAATAAGATGTAAGCTTTCGTTATTCTCCATTTCGCATTTTTGTGTAAGTGGGAGTTTTCTACTATTTTATTTTTTCGGACAAATGCACAACACCCCCAAAACAAGTGTTAGTTAACGAATAAACTTGCAGGCAGATATTCAGTCATTCTTACGTTGTACTCACACAACAACTTAAGCTTATTATACATTTTTTAATTTACTTGTAGTCACGCTTATCGGATTTCGTCACTTTCTCAGTCATGGATCTGGTCTGGGCGGCCGTAATTCCTTTGCGGCTAACTTTTCCTGGCAATTTTCTATTCTGTTAGCTCTTACAACAGATTCAACAGAGTTTATGTTGACACTACACACGAAAGCAGATTCCTGCACAGTAAACGACCAACTCCAAACACAAACCACCAATTGTGGAAATGATTAAATTCATGTAGTACTATCAACACGACCAACTGACTAGGATAGAAATGAGGTGCTGATAACCATAAGGGCCAAGTGCACACCGTCGCCGACCCCACATTTAACTGAATATCCAAGAAACCAATGAGACAACTTTTATTGAATGTTCATACATACAATGCCGACCTACGCCATACAATGCCTAATCTAATTCCCTCGGCATCACCAGACTTAATTCGACTACATTCAATTATCCTTGTTTTGCTTTTGTTGATGTTCATCTTATATCCTCCTTTCAAGACGCTGTCCATTCCGTTCAACTGCTCTTCCAAGTCCTTTGCTGTCTCTGACAGAATTACAATGTCATCGGCGAACGTCAAAGTTTTTATTTCTTCTCCATGGATTTTAATACCTACTCCGAATTTTTCTTTTGTTTCCTTCACTGCTTGCTCAATATACAGACTGAATAACATCTGGGAGAGCCTACAAACCCTGTCACACTCCCTTCCCAACCACTGCTTCCCTTTCGTGCCCCTCGACTCTTATAACTGCCATCTGCTGTCTGTACAAATTATAAATAGCCTTTCGCTCCCTGTATTTTAACCCTGCCACCTTTAGAATTTGAAAGACAGTATTCCACTCAACATTGTCAAAAGCTTTCACTAAGTCTACAAATGCTAGAAACCGTAGGTTTGCCTTTCTTAATCTTTCTTCTAAGATTCGTCGTAAGGTCAAAAAAAAAAAAAAAAAAAACGGTTCAAATGGCTCTGAGCACTATGGGACTTAACATCTATGGTCATCAGTCCCCTAGAACTTAGAACTACTTGGACCTAACTAACCTAAGGACATCACACAACACCCAGTCATCACGAGGCAGAGAAAATCCCTAACCCCGCCTGGAATCGAACCCGGGAACCCGGGCATGGGAAGCGAGAACTCTACCGCACGATCACGAGTTGCCTCACGTGTTCCAACATTTCTACGGAATCCAAACTGATCTTCCCCGAGGTCGGCTTCTACCAGTTTTTCCATTCGTCTGTAAAGAATTCGCGTTAGTATTTTGCAGCTGTGACTTATTAAACTGATAGTTCGGTAATTTTCACATCTGTCAACACCTGCAATCTTTGGGATTGGAATTATTATATTCTTCTTGAAGTCTGAGGGTATTTCGCCTGTCTCATACATCTTGCTCACCAGATGGTAGAGTGTTGTCATGACTGGCTCTCCCAAGACCGTCAGTAGTTCTAAGGGAATGTTGTCTACTCCCGGGGCCTTGTTTCGACTCAGGTCTTTCAGTGCTCTGTCGAACTCTTCACTTAGTATCGTATCTCCCATTTCATCTTCATCTACATCCTCCTCCATTTCCATAATATTGTCGTCAAGTACAACGCCCTTGTATTGACCCTCTATATACTCCTTCCACCTTTCTGCTTTCACTTCTTTACTTAGAACTGGGTTTCCATCTGAGTTCTTGATATTCATACAAGTGGCTCTCTTTTCTCCAAAGGTCTCTTTAATTTTCCTGTAGGCAGTATCTATCCTGCCGCTAGTGAGATAAGCCTCTACATCCTTACATTTGTCCTCTAGCCATCCCCGCTTAGCCATTTTGCACTTTATGTCAATCTCATTTTTGAGACGTTTGTATTCCTATTTGGCTGATTCATTTACTGCATTTTTATATTTTCTCCTTTCATCAATTAAATTCAATATTTCTTCTATTTCCCAAGGATTTCTACTAGCTCTCGTCTTTTTAGCTACTTGATCCTCTGCTGCCTTCACTACTTCATCCCTCAGAGCTACCCATTCTTCTTCTACTGTATTTCTTTCCCCTATTACTGTCAGTTGTTCCCTTATGCTCTCCCTGAAACTCTGTATAACCTCTGGTTCTTTTAGTTTATCCAGGTCCCATCTCCTTAAATTCCCACCTTTTTGCAGTTTGTTCAGTTTTAATGTACAGTTCATAACCAACAGAGTGTGGCCAGAGTCCACATCTGCCCCTGGAAATGTCTTACAATTTAAAACCTGGTTTCGTAAATCTCTGTCTTACCATTATATAATCTATCTGATACATTCTAGTATCTCCAGGATTCTTCCACGTATACAACCTTCTTTTATGACTTTTGAGCCAAGTGTTAGCTATGATTAAGTTGTGCTTTGTGCAAAATTCTACCAGGCGGCTTCGCCTTTCTTTTCTTACCTCCAATCCATATTCAAAATGGCTCTGAGCACTATGGGACTTAACATCTATGGTCATCAGTCCCCTAGAACTTAGAACTACTTATACCTAACTAACCTAAGGACAGCACACAACACCCAGCCATCACGAGGCAGAGAAAATCCCTGACCCAATCCATATTCACCAACTATGTTGCCTTCTCTCCCTTTTATTACTAACGAATTCCAGTCACCCATGACTATTAAATTTTCGTCTCCCTTCACTATCTGAATAATTGCTTCTATTTCATCATACATTTCTTCAATTTCTTCATCATCTGCAGAGCTAGTTGGCATATAAACGTGTACTACTGTAGTAGGCACGGGCGTCGTGTCTATCTTGGCCATAATAATGCGTTCACTGTGCTGTTTGTAGTAGCTTGCCCGCAAATCGATTACTGTGTGGTAAAATCCAAAGCTTAATATTCGAGTATTATATCTCGCTCACAATCCCATAAAATAAGTTTGTCTGTCAGGATAACTATAATATGTATTGACGCCTCATCTAATTTTGCTATATAGCGAGTGAATAACATATCTAAGGAGTGTGCTACCATTTAGCGGGACACACGCGAAGCGAACGGAGATTGACACCTGTTGCAGTGTGATAGCACCTGGTAGCATCGACGTAAACTTACAGTTGAACGGGCACGTTGTTTATCGAATCCGTACGTATTTGGCGCATAAGGCAATTACGTCACCCCAATTGCACTTTCGCAAAAGCTCCTTAAAACGTGCACAACTGAAGGTGTGCCCATGATCCTGACGCTACGTTTGCTGAGGTCTAGAGGGAAAGCAATGTAGCGTAGAGCGATAGATTTACCGCCGTGTGTTTCAGATTACGGCATTATATTACGTGTAACAACATTCGAAGAAGAATAACGAATAACTTTGAAAGGTGTCAAAGGTTATGTGTTCATGCGCTCTTACACAACAGCTGCCACTGATTATAACGTTAGATTGTAACGCTAATCATCAATGCTTAGTTTGCACAGTTGAAAATAACGCCTTAATTTAAAAATCTTTTTTATTCCAACAACTCGTAGAATTATACATTATGTCAGACTTTGCAGACACTGATACGGCTACACATCGACAAACAGGGTTACCCACTATTTGGTATAGTTCATGTTATGTCTCTGAGGCATTTTGTCTTTTTATGTATGGGGCATGTCCAGAAAATAAGTACCATTTTCGAAAAAAATCCTAAAGACTTTTTTTAAAATTAAAATAATTTATTACAAGAAACAGAATTTCCTAACTACTTTCCTACGGATCTGCTACTATTGTTCAGACATTTGTTGTTGCGGGAAACGAACTTTCCTATGCCCTTTACACCGAAAGGCGCGGCCAGTGAAGGCACCCATTGCTGAACACCGTTTATTGCATTTTCATCGCCGTGGAAGCTCCTCCCTCCAAAATCAAGAACAAATGGCAGTCAGGAGGTGCCACATCGAGACTGTACATCGGGTGATCGAACGGCTCTCAGACAAATACTATTTTGAGTGACACCAGGAGAATGGGGACGTGCGTTGTCATGAAGCAACACAATGCCTTGACTGAGCATTCCACTCCTTTTGTTTTGAACAGAGCGCCAGAGTTGGCTCAGTACCGGACTAGTGGTTTTACCTTGGGGAAGGAGCTCAACAAGAAGAATTCTTTGTTTTTACCAGACCAAATGGTTCAAATAGTTCTGAGCACTATGGGACTTAACTTCTGAGGTCATTAGTCTCCTAGAACTTGTTGTTGTTGTTGTGGTCTTCGGTCCTGAGGCAGGTTTGATGCAGCTCTCCATGCTACTCTATCCTGTGCAAGCTTCTTCATCTCCCAGTACCTACTGCAACCTACATCCTTCTGAATCTGCTTAATGTATTCATCCCTTGGTCTCCCTCTACGATTTGTACCCTCCACGCTGCCCTCCAATGCTAAATTGGTGATCCCTTGATGCCTCAGAACACGTCCTACCAACCGATCCCTTCTTCTGGTCAAGTTGTGCCACAAACTTCTCTTCTCCCCAATCCTATTCAATACTTCCTCATTAGTTATGTGATCTACCCACCTAATCTTCAGCATTCTTCTGTAGCACCACATTTCGAAAACTTCTATTCTCTTCTTGTCCAAACTATTTATCGTCCATGTTTCACTTCCATGCATGGCTACACTCCATACAAATACTTTCAGAAACATCTATACTCGATGTTAACAAATTTCTCTTCTTCAGAAACGATTTTCTTGCCATTGCCAGTCTACATTTTATATCCTCTCTACTTCGACCATCATCAGTTATTTTGCTCCCCAAATAGCAAAACTCCTTTATTATTTTAAGTGTCTCATTTCCTAATCTAATTCCCTCAGCATCACCCGACTTAATTCGACTACATTCCATTATCCTCGTTTTGCTTTTGTTGATGTTCATCTTATATCCTCCTTTCAAGACACTGTCCATTCCATTCAACTGCTCTTCCAAGTCCTTTGCTGTCTCTGACACAATTACAATGTCATCGGCGAACCTCAAAGTTTTTATTTCTTCTCCATAGATTTTAATACCTGATCCGAATTTTTCTTTTGTTTCCTTTACTGCTTGCTCAATATACAGATTGAACAACATCGGGGAGAGGCTACAACACTGTCTTACTCCCTTCCCAACCACTGCTTCCCTTTCATGTAAATAGTCCCCCATTCGGGTCTCCGGGCGGGGACTACTCAAGAGGATGTCGTTACCAGGAGAAAGAAAACCGGCGTTCTACGGATCGGAGCGTGGAATGTCAGATCCCTTAATCGGGCAGGTAGGTTAGAAAATTTAAAAAGGGAAATGGATAGGTCAAAGTTAGATATAGTGGGAATTAGTGAAGTTCGGTGGCAGAAGGAACAAGACTTGTCGTCAGGTGACTACAGGGTTATAAACACAAAATCAAATAGGGGTAGTGCAGGAGTAGGTTTAATAATGAATAGGAAAATAGGAATGCGGGTAAGCTACTACAAACAGCATAGTGAACGCGTTATTGTGGCCAAGATAGATACGAAGCCCACACCTACTACAGTAGTACAAGTTTATATGCCAACCAGCTCTTCAGATGACGAAGAAATTGAAGAAATGTATGATGAAATAAAAGAAATTATTCAGATTGTGAAGGGAGACGAAAATTTAATAGTCATGGGTGACTGGAATTCGAGTGTAGGAAAAGGGAGAGAAGGAAACATAGTCGGTGAATATGGATTGGGGCTAAGAAATGAAAGAGGAAGCCGCCTGGAAGAATTTTGAACAGAGCACAACTTAATCATAACTAACACTTGGTTTAAGAATCATGAAAGAAGGTTGTATACATGGAAGAACCCTGGAGATACTAAAAGGTATCAGATAGATTATATAATGGTAAGACAAAGATTTGGGAACCAAGTTTTAAATTGTAAGACATTTCCAGGGGCAGATGTGGACTCTGACCACAATCTATTGGTTATGACATGTAGATTAAAACTGAAGAAACCGAAAAAAGGTGGGAATTTAAGGAGATGGGACCTGGATAAACTGAAAGAACCAGAGGTTGTACAGAGTTTCAGGGAGAGCATAACGGAACAATTGACAGGAATGGGGAAAAGAAATACAGTAGAAGAAAAATGGGTAGCTTTGAGGGACGAAGTAGCGAAGGCAGCAGAGGATCAAGTAGGTAAAAAGACGAGGGCTAGTAGAAATCCTTGGGTAATAGAAGAAATATCGAATTTAATTGATGAAAGGAGAAAATAAAAAAACGCAGTAAATGAAGCAGACAAAAAGGAATACAAACGTCTCGAAAATGAGATCGACAGGAAGTGCAAAATGGCTAAGCAGGGATGGCTAGAGGACAATTGTAAGGATGTAGAGGCCTATCTCACTAGGGGTAAGATAGATACTGCCTACAGGAAAATTAAAGAGACCTTTGGAGATAAGAGAACGACTTGTATGAATATCAAGAGCTCAGATGGAAACCCAGTTCTAAGCAAAGAAGGGAAAGCAGAAAGGTGGAAGGAGTATATAGAGGGTCTATACAAGGGCGATGTACTTGAGGACAATATTATGGAAATGGAAGAGGATGTAGATGAAGATGAAATGGGAGATATGATACTGCGTGAAGAGTTTGACAGAGCACTGAAAGACCTGAGTCGAAACAAGGCCCCCGGAGTAGACAACAATCCATTGGAACTACTGACGGCCTTGGGAGAGCCAGTCCTGACAAAACTCTACCATCTGGTGAGCAAGATGTATGAAACAGGCAAAATACCCTCAGACTTCAAGAAGAATATAATAATTCCAATCCCAAAGAAACCAGGTGCTGACAGATGTGAAAATTACCGAACTATCAGTTTAATAAGTCACAGCTGCAAAATACTAACACGAATTCTTTACAGACGAATGGAAAAACTAGTAGAAGCCAACCTCGGGGAAGATCAGTTTGGATTCCGTAGAAACACTGCAATACGTGAGGCAATACTGACCTTACGACTTATCTTAGAAGAAAGATTAAGGAAAGGCAAACCTACGTTTCTAGCATTTGTAGACTTAGAGAAAGCTTTTGACAATGTTGACTAGAATACTCTCTTTCAAATTCTAAAGGTGGCAGGGGTAAAATACAGGGAGCGAAAGGCTATTTACAATTTGTACAGAAACCAGATGGCAGTTATAAGAGTCGAGGGACATGAAAGGGAAGCAGTGGTTGGGAAAGGAGTAAGACAGGGTTGTAGCCTCTCCCCGATGTTGTTCAATCTGTATATTGAGCAAGCAGTAAAGGAAACATAAGAAAAATTCGGAGTAGGTATTAAAATTCAGGGAGAAGAAATAAAAACTTTGAGGTTCGCCGACGACATTGTAGTTCTGTCAGAGACAGCAAAGGACTTGGAAGAGTAGTTGAAACGAATGGACAGTGTCTTGAAAGGAGGATGTAAGATGAACATCAACAAAAGCAAAACAAGGATAATGGAATGTAGTCGAATTAAGTCGGGTGATGCTGAGGGAATTAGATTAGGAAATGAGGCACTTAAAGTAGTAAAGGAGTTTTGCTATTTGCGGAGAAAAACAACTGATGATGGTCGAAGTAGAGAGGATATAAAATGTAGGCTGGCAATGGCAAGGAAAGCGTTTCTGAAGAAGAGAAATTTGTTAACATCCAGCATTGATTTAAGTGTCAGGAAGTAATTTCTGAAAGTATTCGTATGGAGTGTAGCCATGCATGGAAGTGAAACATGGACGATAAATAGTTTGGACAAGAAGAGAATAGAAGCTTTCGAAATGTGGTGCTACAGAAGAAAGCTGAAGATTAGATGGGTAGATCACATAACTAATGAGGAAGTATTGAATAGGATTGGGGAGAAGAGAAGTTTGTGGCACAACTTGACCAGAAGAAGGGATCGGTTGGTAGGACATGTTCTGAGGCATCAAGGGATCACCAATTTAGTATGGAGGGCAGCGTGGAGGGTAAAAATCGTAGAGGGAGACCAAGAGATGAATACACTAAGCAGATTCACAAGGATGTAGGTTGCAGTAGGTACTGGGAGATGAAAAAGCTTGCACAGGATAGAGTAGCATGGAGAGCTGCATCAAACCAGTCTCAGGACTGAAGACCACAACAACATCAATGATTAAAATGCTTTTTCATAAACTGTCTGTATTATCCTTAATAATCAAATAGAAATAAGACATCACATAACCTGAAGTTTGTTCTTGTAGTAATTTATTTATATATTTTGTTTTGTGCTCTCATGTTATCGCCAGTCTGATTAAAATTTTTGCTTTATATCGACTTTAATACGTGCAAAACGCGAAGTAATTACATCTCTGTGAAAAGTAGGTCCACGCCATATCTTTTTCTCAAGATCATTGTTTTAAGCAACGCTTGTAAAGCGCCTGCTGGATGCGGGCAAAGTCTCGCTGTCAGAGTGTAAATTAATGTTGTTTGTGTGAAAGTGTGTATAGTGATACAACAACTGAATATCAAAATGGAGACAAACAGATGGACACTAAAGCCGCTCATACTGTCGTAGTAAGTAGAAAACTGAATTTACATCCATAGCGACAGATAAGCAATAGTCATGGCGATACATTAAAGCATGTCCCATCTTTTTGTAATAGAGCCAGCACCCAATATTATGCTCGAAATAATGAAGTAACTTCCAGAATCCATCTCAACATGGACTTGAGAAGGTTCTAAACCGTTTCATGGAATAAAAACAATTATTCTAAAAAATGACTGTTTGCAGTTTCATATAACATTTACATTCAGTTAACAATCGCGGTTCTAAAATATCCGTAATAAATAAGCATATTGAGTCACAATTCTGTTTAACAATTCATCTTCTTCTTCACTGTGTGAGGTAAGAAATGTCAAAGCACTGCCAAGTCGCCTCGTTTTGTGAACATCTGTAAGTATTTTTCGATCATTTTTCTGTAGACTTGGCCTTCAGCCAATTGAGCCTCTTACTGTTAAAGTAGCGTTTCTTCTACTTTGTAACAGAGCTGATGATGGTAGTAAGTCGAAATCAGCTATTTAGAATTTTGTAGTAATGCATTATCAAGGCGGACATTTATGAATAAAGCCCTATTGCAGATGTTTACGTCCATTTGTAAGTGTTGTATTATATTCTTGGTTAACACCATGAATGTTCATAAACATGTGACAGATGCTCTCACAAAAGTGCTCACGATCTCATAAATAAGCGCAAGTGTTCAATGCAGTCCTATGTAGAAATTTCTGTATATTACGTAGTAATATGGGGAAAAATTTCAGATGTATTCTTCATTTCAAACTTCTACAGAAGTCACTTACTGTTTACAACTGCTTTCGTTACTCGTTGGAAAGGAGTAGGTGTACTTTAACTTCCATACGTACAAGGCGACCGCACGTATTTGCCCTTACCGATTTGATTTCTGTTCATAGGGTAAATAGAGCATGGTTAGAAGTTCAAGTTATGTAAAGAAGGAGGAGCGACTCTCAACAAAAAATGGCTCTGAGCACTATGGGACTTAACATCTGTGGTCATCAGTCCCCTAGTCCGCCCCAGTAGCTGAGTGGTCAGCGTGACGGATTGCCGTCCTCTGGGCCCGGATTCGATTCCCGGCTGGGTCGGAGATTTTCTCCGCTCAGGGACTGGGTGTTGTGTTGTGTTCATCCTCATTTCATCCCCATCCGGCGTGCAGGTCGCCCAATGTGGCGCCGACTGTAATAAGACCTGCGATATGGCGGCCGGACCTGCCCCGCGAGGGGCCTCCCGGCCAATGACGCCAAACGCTCATTTCCATTTCCATCAGTCCCCTAGAACTTAGAACTACTTAAACCTAACTAACCTAAGGACATCACTCATATCCATGTCCGAGGCAGGATTCGAACCTGCGACCGTAGCGGTCATGCGGTTCCAAACTGAAGCGCCTAGAACCGCACGGCCATGCCGGCCGGCCGACTCTCAACAGTTTTCGAGAAATTCGAGTTTGAAATTTTTAGGAATGCATATATGTACTTTTGTGTGGTCTCTAACAGGCAAGGAGTCCATAGCCAAGTAAAGCTAGCAGGATAGCTCAGCGTCTTCGGTCAGAAAAAAACTGAGTGAGTGGACCAACGATCAACTTGAACGGGTACATCGAGTCTGGCTGCTGGTGCTTTTCTTTGATCCCATGTAACTCTAACAACCGATTTATTATGATTGTCCAAATTATCAGTAGTTAATGATTCATTTATAATTTGCATAACATTTATTCTGAAAAATAGGGAAACAAAATATTTTTGTAATGCGATTTCAAATAAAAACAGGATACACAACCCATTTTGGCAACAGTCTTGCGGCAGTGGATACACCGGTTCCCGTGAGATCACCGAAAGTAAGCGCTGTCGGGCGTGGTCGGCACTTGGATGGGTGACCACCCAGGCCGCCATGTGCTGTTGCCATTTTTCGGGGTGCACTCAGCCTCGTGATGCCAATTGTGGAGCTACTCGACCGAATAGTAGCGGCTTCGGTCAAGAATACCATCATAACGACCGGGAGAGTGGTGTGCTGACCCCACGCCCCTCCTATCCGCATCCTCCACTGAGGATGACACGGCGGTCGGATGGTCCCTGTAGGCCAGTCGTGGCCTGACGACAGAGTGCAACCCATTTTGAATTACATCAGTATAATTTGTTTATTGAAATTATTGTACCTACAACTATGACATGTGTGGAGCACTGCAGGAATCAGGATGCTACTGATCATAGAAATAATAACACATTAATTATTGTGGCATATAGCACAAGTAATAAAGGCCGAGTGTTTGCATGAGCATGGTTTTCCAATGTTTCTGCTGCAAAACAAACTTTGCTTACGTCCGTAAACGGTTCCCAGTCATAACACAGTTTCGGGGCGTATCACGCGTATCTGATATCACCCAACATTGCTGCAGACAACTGATTGAATTTTTATGCAGTCTTCTTATTTGCAATCTTCTCTGTTGCGTTCGATAATGTACGAACAATTTTGTAGTCACTTTATAAGGTTTTTCACCTGTCTATAAAAATAAATATCGGCGGGATGCACCAGCGGAGTACATTGTGGAGGAATAGCTTTAATACTGCACGTCGGGTGACCATATCTACCTTGAAAAATTTCGTCATACAAAACCGAGTTCGTTTGCCCTCCCCAAGAATCGAGGACCAAATGAAATTGTTCTTCTCTCACACATGGCTTCAAGACGTCAACTAGAAATTTCCTGAATAGTACTGTTGTGAGCTTTCCAGACTTTCGAGATGTTATCACATGGTTTTTCTATTTGTGTGCGTACTCGTCAGCTGTTTTTTGCACCCTTGGTCTAACTGAGCCGTGGTATCTTACAAGCAAACATAGACCGTTAGTAGCAATTTTCTAGATAAGGTGATAGCATACTACGCGTGTACGGATGTGTCACCTTGAGCATATACTCTCGCTTCACATGAACAAACTACGTTCCGCGTTCGGCAAGAGTTCATTCATAAGTTACCTGATATTCGCACCGTAGAACAGACAACCACTAATTAGCATCCAGTGGTCTATAAAAATAGTATTGCAATTTATGTAAGTTAATCAGATACTTTTAATGTGTAATGCCTGTTTGATCTGTGTTAACAATAAAACCCTTGTCGTCTTTTGGTATGAGGGCTCTAATCTACATTCGAAAATTTGCTGTTGCATCAACGACTTGCTGCAGTGAGGTGCTTTCCGTCTCTGACTCGAATTTGGTGATTTTTTATCTGATGAATCTGATGTCTTTGAAGAGCACGAGCCAAGAGTCAGAAGCTTGAAAATTTAAATCAGGAAATCGGTTAGCAGCAGCAAGAGCCCATTCCTGCAGGTTGATTGCCGTCACCTGCTCAAGCTTCTATGAAACGATCATAGGATCACAAATCAGTTGTTTTGAGTTGCTCATGCCTTGTTCCATCTTGTTTTATTTGTCCTTCTCATCTTTACTAACCTTTCATGCTTTTGAGGCCTGAGGAATCACTTCTACGAAGTGCTACCACACTCCATCCTGGACGCTCCAGCAAGTCCCTGCATATTACCAACGTTCACTGGATATGCCAGCTGCTATTAAAGGCGACCAACAGACTACAGCACGAAAACCGACAAGCTCGCACACTGACGCACAAACAAACCGCCAACATTACCCTACACTGTGAATCCGATGTATGACCTATCAAACACAAAACGATGATGAACCTAACTGTTACAGGTATTCTGACGCTGACCAAGAAATCAACCGGCACCCAACAGTAGCCGCCGAGTAACACCAACGCACGACGGCAAAAGTATCAACCTCCATGATACCCACTACTAACAATACCTGCCCTTTCATGACCTGTCGCAGGCAGCAAGAAAACACTACTGCTCTTACAACCTGAACGAACTATCACAGAGGTGTTTCCCCTTGGCTCTTCCCTTGGTACTTTTTTTCCCCTCTGCCCTGCAAACCGCTACCTTTCGTTCAACTTTCGATCCAATCTATCGTGTATTAACGGTTAACGTTAACCAGACGTACACGAACGTCGCGGTACCCACATACTGCGAGACCTCATTTTAGTGAAAACTAATCCTTATGCAGAAATGGCAGTAGAATTTTTGTATTTGCCTTCATGCCGGTGTGGGCGTGGAGGGGCTCCCCCTATATTCTAAAACAATCGTCGATGTACTGCTTGGCAATCAGTTCCTCTTGTAGCGCGAGTCATTCCTCTTGTAGTGCGAGTTATTTCTCCACTATCATTTCGAAATTTCTGCGAAATATTTCTTCTCCAGTTTTCACGTGTTCTTGTGTTATCACTGCAGAAGGTTTCGAAGAGACGGAATTGTTTTGGAGCTGGAGCATTTCACTGTACACAAGTGCCATTTTTAATCGCTTTTTTGAAACTTCATTGCATAGCGATTCGGTTCCACAATTAGGATCACGTTCTCTTTCTGTCGAAGTACCAGGCACATCAATACATTTACTCGTAAAATCAGACATTTTAGGACGCTGACATGTAACTATCTCGGGGGCTAACAAGGGAATGAAGTATTCTTCGTGTCTGTAAGCGTTCTCCCTCTACCAACCGAAAGGTGATTGTGCACATGCAGCTTTTTCTGGTGGGTCGAAGCTAACTGCATGATTACCGGGAAAACGGTTTCATGCGGTGAGTCGTACCGTATTTGAAAAGTACCTCTACCGGGAAAATGGGCTCATGTTGGGTTGAATCGTACCTGCAGGAATACGGTTATAGCGGTAAACTACTTCCAAAATGTTAAAGAAAAACCAGAATTTTCAAGGTGACGATTGTGTTTACAAACAATAATTCCTTAGGTACTGACAACTTGCACAATTATAATAAACTCCGTTATTAGAATTACATGGGAACGAAGAAACAAAACGCTAGTGGGGAGGGATATTCGATCCAAAGTTCTAAGTCTTACGAAACAAGCTATTACTCGCTCGCTTATGTACTCTTTGGCTGCTAGCGACCACACATAAGTGTATATGCATGACTGAAACTTTCAAACGAGATTTTCTCGAAAACGGTTGAGATGTGATCAAAAGTATCTGGACACCTGGCTGAAAATAATTTACAAGTTCGTGGCGCCCTCCATCGGTAATGTTGGCATTCAATATGGTGTTGGCCCATCCTTAGCCTTGATGACAGCTTCCACTCTCGCAGGCATACGTTCAATCAGGCGCTGGAAGGTTTCTTGGGGAATGATGGCCCATTCTTCATGGAGTGCTGCACTGAGGAGTGGTATCGATGTCGGTCGGTGAGACCTAACACAATGTCCGCATTCCAAAACATCCCAAAGGTGTTCTGTAGGATTCAGGTCAAGACTTTGTGCAGCCCAGTCCATTACAGGGATGTTATTGTCGTGTAAACATTCCTCCACAGGCCATGCATTATGAACAGGTGTTCGATCGTGTTGAAAGATGCAGTCGCCATCCCCGAATTGCTCTTCAACAGGGGGAAGCAAGAGGGTTCTTAAAACATTAATGTAGGCCTGTGCTGTGATAGTGCCACGCAAAACAACACGGGGTACAAGCACCCTCCATGAAAAACATGACCACACGGTAATACCACCGTCTCCGAATTATACTATTGGCACTACACAGGCTGGTAGATGACGTTCACCGGGCATTTGCCATACCCACACCCTGCCATCGGATCGCCACATTGTGTAGCGTGACTTGTCACTCCACATAAAGCTTTATCCACTGCTCAATCGTCCAATGTTTACGCTCCTTACACCAAGCGAGGCGTCGTCTGGCATTTACGGCGTGATGTGTGGCTTATGAGCAGCCGCTCGGCCATGAAATCCAAGTTTTCATTTTCTCACCCTCCGCCTAAATGTCATAGTACTTGCAGTGGGTCCTGATGCAGTTTGAAATTCCTGTGCGATGGTCTGAATAGATGTCTGCCTATTACACATTACGACCCTCTTCAACAGTCGGTGGTCTCCGTCAGTAAACAGACGAGGTCGGCCTATATGCTTTTGTCCTGTACGTGTCCCTTCACGTTCCCACTTCACTATTACATCGGAAACAGTGAATCTAGGGATGTTTAGGAATGTGGAAATCTTGTATGATGCAAGTGACACCCAATCACCAGACCACGTTTGAAGTCCGTGAGTTCCGCGGGGCGCCCCATTCTACGCTCTCACGAGTTATAATGACTACTGACGATGCTGATATGGAGTACCTGGCAGTAGGTGGAAGCACAATGTACCGAATATGAAAAACACATGTTTTTGGGGGTGTCGGGATACTTTTGATTACATAGGATATGTTGAAGTCCTAGCCATGACCTACACACCCCATCAGTATGATACAAATCGGCGAGGGCAAGTACAACCGTTGTTAGTTCCTTACATGAGAAATTAGGAGTCATTTTGTGAGAGAAGCTGAAAGCAAATTGATGTATATTTTGCAACTCATAGGATCCCTGAGTAGGAAATGAATTTAAATACTGGTCGTTTGCAATATACAGTATTGTGGTTGTCTTCTATAACAGGAGCAGAAGGAGCCGAAAAGACTTTTGTCACACACGCAAACACGACACTGCCAAAAACGCGACTGTAAAGAGAATTAATGGAACCAGCATAAAACATGCAGCCCCGCCGAAACACGAATAATAAAGAGAAGGTCTTGTTGCCCTCAAGCACACAACAAGCTTGATAAATAATGAGCAACAGGCCTAATGTGTAACACAGGTACGGGTTTGAGTCTTTTGAGGCAACGCAATATGTTCACCATGCAATAACCCTCGCGTAATTAAGTACGTAGAAACTGTTTACTTTCGGTGACACTCCGTAAGAGTGCACAGCACTTTTATAGAAATGTGTATT
Source organism: Schistocerca americana (assembly GCF_021461395.2). Taxonomy (NCBI): domain Eukaryota; kingdom Metazoa; phylum Arthropoda; class Insecta; order Orthoptera; family Acrididae; genus Schistocerca; species Schistocerca americana. Next base: position 962,335,273 of record NC_060119.1, read on the forward strand.
CGTTGTAACAGAGACATCATTACATTTTGTAAAATGTAATTTCTTAACTTGTACATGACGTCCGCTCATCTAGGGGTTTGCGCCCTGTTAATTCCCGCGATCAGGCCCTGGGTCGTTATTAGGAGAGGCATGAAGTAATAAATTATGTTTTCAAAATATGTATTTTATTTTAATTATACGTAAACCAATCTACAATCACAGCTTATTATCACAAGGAAACAGAGATTCTCATCTAATATAAAGACTCGAAGTCTTTCTCAAAATCACCATCTCCAAAAAGCTTTACGCTATGTTAACCCTTAGTTAGTGAATTACGACTAGTTTCATGTCCCATAGATCATTTTGCATGCTAAATCATTAAAATGTGGAACGAGTCGTTTTACGTTCGAAACGCGGTTTTCGGCAAATGTTAAAGCGGCGAGGGGCACGTTTCTCTCTCTCTCTCTCTCTCTCTCTCTCGCTCTCTCCCTCTCCCTCTCTCTCTCTCTCTCTCTCTCTCTCTCTCTCTCACTCTCTCTCTTTTCTTTTTTTAGTCCTGGTATCAATGGAGAAATTGAAGCAAGCACTGGAACCGTATACTTTTTATAACTGCATTCCATAGCACTTAAAAAGACAACTACGGCGTTTGTTAGTGTTGCCGCTGAAACCTATCGTAAAAAAATTCCAGAAATGTCCTAGAATTTGTGAGCATGATGGCCGGGATCGGCATTAGCGGTGCAGACGCCACCAAGCAAAAATGTCGTGCTACACTGTGTCGGGACGTCAACACATTTGCCTGATTAGTTGTCTACACTGCAAGCCGCTCATTTCTGCTCCAGTATTCGTTGCTTGCAGACATGTACACCAATGACATGTTGAATACACTACTTTTATACGGCGGATGTAAAAATTGCCATAAAAACAGTACAGCGGTATGGAGCTATCTATCCGGATCTCCAATGTCCGAAGCACCAGACAATTGCGTGAATTATTAAGACAGCACAGGGTGCCTGAACGTCAAAAAGAGGACAAGAAATAACTGCAGCTGGCAGAGAACATGAAGAAGCTGTTCTGGCTACGACGCCCCATGAATCTGCACAGTGGTACGAGACATATTGTCAAGGAATGTGGATTCATCCAGACGAGTGTCATTCGCATCCAGTATTGACAGAATTTCCATCCCTATCATCTGTAAACCACATCAGGCACTCGATGACCGTGATTTCGAACGTCATACATGATTCTGTCGGTTTGCCCTTCAGCTATTGAGAGAAACACAGACAAGGGAAATAAAAGAGGAAATTCAACAGGAACTCTGCTCATTAAATAGGATGGTGAAAAGGAGTTTCAGGAAAGATGAGAGAATCTTTATCAATAATCTAGGAAGAAAGGCGGAGGCAGCAGCTAACAAAGATGATAACAAGACACTATATAACATCGCAAGGAAACAGTCAAATAAGAAATTTGGAGGTGATACGCCAATCGAGGACAAGCAATTAAAACTACTCATGAAACGAGAAGACCAAGTGCGGAAGTGACAACAACGTTTTGAGAACATTCTGAACCGTGATACTATAGATGACGGTGTAACTCATCTGAATGTGGATGAGGAAGGCCCCCCACAAGATACGTCAATTAACTTAGCAGTGCCATCCAAAGAAGAAATTGCTAGAGCAGTCCAACAAAAAAAAAAAGAACGGAAAGTCTCCGGGACTGGACAAAAACAGTCCAGAGTTACTTAAAGTAGATCCCTCTATAACAGCAGAAATTTTACACCCACTCCAGACAGCAATATGGATGAATGAAAAAGTACCGAATTACTGTAAATGGGGCTCGCTTGTCAAGTTCCCGAAGAAAAGAGACCTATCGGTTTGTGATAATTGGAGAGGTATCATGCTGCTGTCAGTCCCAAGCAAGATTCTCTCACGAATGATTCTAAATAGGATAAAAGCATATGTAGACAAGGAAATAAGAAGAGAACAAGCAGGATTCAGGAAAGGTCGCTCTTGCATTGAACTGGTAAACACCTTGAGAATAATAGCTGAACATTCATGTGAATGCCAATCACCGCTTTACATGCTGTTTGTAGACTTTGAGAACGCCTTCGACAGTATAATTAGAAGAAATATACGGAGCTCACTGAAAACTTTTGGAATCTCCAACACAATAATTGCTCTTTCCAAGTACAAGTATGAAAACTACACGTGCCAGGTTCAGCGTCAAAGTCTGATTTCAGATCCAATAACAGTGAAAACAGGAGTTAAGCAAGGTTGCATACTCTCACCGATATTGTTTAATATTGTACTGACTCTTGTAATGGTGCATGCAGTGGATAAAGTGAGAGATATAAAATCGACCAATGGAACACATGTAGAAGACCTAGATGTCGCAGACGACCTTTGCCTTCTGCCCCACAGCCTCAAAGACGTGAATGTGAAACTAGAAGATCTGAAATCTGCGGGCAAAGAAAGCCGGTTTGAAAATTAATGCCCAACAAACAACAGACAAGCAGACAAATGATCACAACGCCGTAGCGCTTAAACTTGGGAGCCATATAATCGAAAGAGTGGATAAGTTTTTCTATCTTTCTATCTAAGATGGTGGTGCAACAGAGGAGGTTAACAGCCCCAACAACAAAGTCAAAGTCGCTTTTACAATTCTCCGCTCTATCTGGGGATCGAAGGAAATAACTATGAGGACCGAATTGCGGATATTTGAAAGTAATGTAAAATCTGTACTTCCATATGGATGTGAAACACGGAAAGTGACAAAGCAACTAATCCATAAGCTGCAGACATTCAACAACAGATGTCTGAGAAACATCCTGGGAATACGGTGGCCAAATGTCATCTCTAACAAAACACTCTGTGAAAGAACCAACCAGAAGCCAATTGAGCTGCAAATAAGAAGCAGGAAGTGGAGATGATTAGGACATAAACTTAGGAGATCAAATGAACACACTGAGAAGGAAGCACTTTATTGTATCTTGCAGGAACGTCAGAGATGAGGCAGGCCCTAAATGACTTGGAGACGATCAGTTGAAGCAGATGGTCAACAGCAAGGAATAGGATGGGAAGAAGAGAACAAGATGGCGATAGTCTGCTGCAGTCCTATGCTCAACATAAGGAGTTAAAGGAATTAGTAGTAAAATAACTGAGAGCCGACCTACTTTTTTCCAGTGTGTGCTCTTTACTGATGGGGCAACGTTTGCTAACCACGCTAACATTAATTTGCATAACAAGCACTACTGGGCAGCCATAAATCCACACTGACTTCGTCAGGTGCAGCGTCAGCTGCCACACAGCATAACGTGTGGTACAGCATCATAGGAAATTACATTGTCGGACTTTACTTCATCTCAGTCATTCTGAATTGACATTCGTACGCACACTTTCCGACTGCCATTCTGCCGGTTCTTCTACAAGAGGTACCACTGGATAGTCGCGAGTGTATGTGGTTGCAACACGACGGTTGTCCAGCTCATTACTCCATGATGCTACGCAAATATTGAATAAAAACTTCCCTGGACGTTGGATGGGACGAAATTCTGTTGTCAAATGGTCTGCAAGGTCTTTGTTTGGGGAGCACTCAAAGATTCAAGCTGTGACGAAGCCCCAAGTACGCCAAACGATGTGTGTCGTCGAATCGCCAGTGCATGCTCACCATATCATTCACTGCAGTTATATCTGCTCAACGTTCTTTCGAACGGCGACTGCAAAGGTGCCTTTCATTTCATGGTCAACAGGTTTAACACGTGTTTAAACAAAAGATAAAGCTATTTTTTGGAAAACGAAATTTGGGTTATGTGATTTGGGTGGTTATCAAATCACTGTTAGTAAATTGTTTGTTTCATTTACGTATGTACGAAATTGCACTGTAATCTCAAATAAGTCGACAGCTTGTTTTGCACGTAGCTGGTAACTCTGTTACAACGCGCATATGTGCAGCATTAAACGACGTTCCGTTAAGAAGGATATTTTTTTGCTGTGTACATGTGGTCACCAAAGTATTTTCAATAAAATGTTTAGTTCAAGGGATGTATCCCATATGATAAAATTTTGAGCAATGTAGGCAGATAGAGACAATTGCCCGACAGCCTGTATTTTACCTCTAAGAAGTACACAGACATGTACAGGAAAGAGGGGTCAAATTTTCCTACTACATTTCGATATTTAATACAGTAGTTCCTGTTTGCAGCGTATAAGACTTCTTTGTTTTTGAAGAATAAAAAGTTGATTTCTTTCTTTCAGTTCACGTAAATCAGGGAGGACACATAAATGTGCTATAGTTTTCCTAAGCCCTCTGTGATACGCTAGAATCTAGCCTATGTCTCATTTCCATATACAATATTCGTAGGTGAAATTGGATCCAGGTCGTAAGTTGGTTCAGGGGGAAATAAAGAGTTATTATTTGTACGAAGACAGTAACTTGTTCTCGAAAGAACAGTTACTGTTGATGACCGTGCAGCTTTTTCCCTGGAATAAATGATGACTAACTGAAAACCTCTGCTGCCGACAGGTGTTGTTGATATACCTCGATGTGGACAGCTGAAAATGTGTGCCCCGACCGGAACTCGAACCCGGGATCTCCTGCTTACATGGCAGACGCTCTATCCACCTGAGCCACCGAGGACACTTATGAGTAGCGCGACTGCAGGGACTTATCTCTTGCACGCTTCCCGTGAGACTCACATTCCCAACTGTCCACAATTCTACATACGTAGTGTACCTTATAGACATTTGCCCACCCACTCATTACTCGCGCACGTTTTGGCGATTCCCGTAAGAGTTTGGGCAACCTGTACGCATTCGCACAGACGAAGGTCAATGGCTGGGTAGCCTTTAACTATATATACGAAGACAGTAACTCGTTCTCGAAAGAACAGTTACTGTTGATGACCGTGCAGCATTTTCCCTGGAATAAATGATGACTAACTGGAAACCTCAGCTGCCGACAGGTGTTGTTGACGTACCTCGATGTGGCTCAGACGGATAGAGTGTCTGCCATGTAAGCAGGAGATCCCGGGTTCGAGTCCCGGTCGGGGCACGCATTTTCAGCTGTCCACATCGAGGTATATCAACAACACCTGTCGGCAGCTGAGGTTTTCAGTTAGTCATCATTTATTAAGAGTTATTGTCGTACCTCAGGCTTACCTTATGGTATACAACTATGAGACCTGATCAGGGCCGCCTGTTTGGCAGTGTTCGCATCGCAAATGGCGTTTCCGGCCACCGTGCTGTCAAATTCTTGGATATTTCTAGAATTTTTTTACGACGATTTTCAACGTCAACACTCTTTCTTCTCAAGAACCATCGAAATCAGTTGTAAAAAGTGTATGGTTCCAATTAAAAATCATACTTACTTCAATATCTCAGTTGGTGCCAACGCTAAAAACACTAATCAAACAAAAAAACTACGTGCCCCTCGACGTTCTAACATTTGCCGTGAACCTCGTTTGGTTATGTGTAACAGTTAAATGTATAAAAGCGGTGGTTTTGTCTTACGTGACTCACGCTGTAAGTACAGAAGGGATTTAGTAATTCATACAATTTCTACCTACCACCCTTTGCACATTATAATAATAGAAATGGTACTGAGGAATAGAAGTAGTTGTCAAGGAGAAACTTTGTCAATTTATTTTCAAATTTTACTTTGCTGTTTGTCTAACGTTTTATTTCACTAAGTAAGTGATCAAATATTTTGCTTGCAGAATTGTGCACCACTTTTTACGCTAAAGACAACCTTAATATGGAGCAATGAATGTCATTTCTTCTTATGGTGTAGTATTTATGCACATTATTATTCCTTTTCAACCGCATGGATTACTTCCATCTAACTTAATGAGGGAATAGGTATACCGTAAAGCAGTAATCAGACCGCCCAACTCCTTAAGCAGACTTATATAAGACGATCGTTGGTGAGTACCACATACTACTCTTACAGCACGTTTTTCAGCGACGAAGATTTTCTTTCTCACGGACAAGTTACCCCAGATGATTATTTCATATGATATTACTGAATGAAAATAAGCAAAATACGTCAACTTAGTGATCTGTCTCTTCCCAGGATTTGCAATGATTCTAAATACCAATGTGGCTGAACTAAGATGTTTTAGGAGTTTCAAAATGTGTTTACAGTTTACAGTTTAAATTTTGATCAGTATGGCACCCAAAAATTTTGAAATGGTCACCATGTATTATACTTATCATTTGTGTACTACCACTAGCTGTGCAGAACTCAATATCTTGTGGCTTCTTAAAACTGAATGTAAGACCATTCACAGTATTCCAGTCAATCATACTTTTAAGAACATGGTTTACCTATCCTTCTGATTCTGTATGTATGCTTGGATTGTTTACAACACTGTCACCTACAAAAAGAACTAATTCTACTTGTTGTATATTAGATGGAAAATCGTTTACATACGTGAAGAGCAATAGTGGACAAAGGACTGACCCTTGGGGAACCCTATACATTATTTACTCCCAGTCCGAATTACGTCCCCGAACTATATTTGTTGATTACTAGTACAACTTTCCCCATTCTTTTGCTTAGCTATGAGTACGATAAGACTTCGATTTACCTAAGAGAATATTGTGATTCACGCAGTCAGTTGCTTTAGATAGATCGTAGAAAATAACAACTGGTGCTATTTCATTATTTAATGATTGTAAAATTGGTGAGTGATAATGTTATAACGGCACTGTCAGTAGAGACACTCTTCTGAATCCTCAGTTGTGGTCTACTGCAGATATTATTGTTGCTAAGGCGAGATGCTATTCTGGAATACAGGAACTTCCCAAAAATTTTAGAAAATTGTTGAACAGTTTGGTAGTCATTGACATCTCTTTTAACATCTTTCTTAAAGAGGGGTTTAACAACGGCATATTTCAGTCTCTCTCGACAAGTGCTTTAAGTTACTTGTACGTTACATATTTCAGATAAAACTGAGCTTAAATCGGAACAAATATTTAGTGCTCTATTGAAAACAATTGAGCTTTTAGTTTTGAGAGACTGCGTAGTTTTTCTAATTCCACTAGGATAATTTAGTGATACATTCATATAACTGAATTTTATGAGAGTTACGTTTGCAACAAACTGCTGTGATTTTTCTCCTGAACTTTCACATCGAAACGAATCTGACGGAAAAGGCACCAAGCAATGGTAGTAAAAACCATGCTAATTATTTCCGAAGTTTCCAGCATGTTCCATGAGTCAAAACATTGTTCATGTAACTTCCGTTTTCATATTATAATTCAGTTTTAATTTAAAAGGTGTTTACATAGAGTTTCTGACCCTTTGAGGTTTTTTGAGAGTAACAGCCGATACGAAAGTTTTTATGGTATTCATAGTATTCTTAATGCTATTAACTTCACATTATATTGACACATCGATTGAGATCGATAGTATCGCAATAAAAATACAAATAGAAATATACGTTATGTTTGACACTAACAATTACATAATAAAATAATAATAAAAGGTATATTTTGTTTTATTATCATTTGCTGTCATCTGTTTACAAACTAGTCTTCATACATATCTTCGCAGTATATATGAGCATATCGATACACAAACGAAAAAATATGTTAATAGCAAATTGCGCCAGAGGATTGGAAAACTCTGTGACCATCCACAGTTGTGGATTATATTAATTACGAATGAAAATTAATCAAAATGTGGCAAAATTTAGGTGGTGTCTGACATTTCATTAACTTTCATTATCTGAGCAACAGTACCGTCAGCTCCTGATTTGTTGCAACCGCAACACAGGTACTTGGTTTCTGCGAAAACGAGACCAGTGTACTAAGTGCAGCGCAGTCAGGAGGCACGCAGATCAGCTCGACACGCTATTGAGCGAGATTACGGGAGGCGACCAGCGGCAGACCAGAGCAAAATACCCAGCCAGAGGCGACGTGTCGCGGGCCGCCCGGCGTGCTCGTCAAATCGAGCGACCGAACAAGCGGCTGACGGCAGACATGTCCACCCCGTGTACCTCGGATAAAACAGGTGACATCCAGCACTGACGGCCGTGACGCGGCTACGAGCCGACAAAAGATCGTCCGGTTCATATCGAGTGAGGACTGCCGTGTGCGTCGGAGATGTGGAACAATACCATCGTGTGCAACCGAGCTGTAGAGGGGTCCATTAGTGTAAAGGACCGAATGAGGGGCTGTAACATGAAAATGAATCGCGGAAAACCACGAATAAACCGAATTCAACTTAAGGATTATGAAAAGTTCTCTCAGTCGGAAAGTTAGCTTCTTGTTTAGAGCTCATGTCTGTCTGGATATCTCGAGTTACACTGTGAAACACTGTTTAAGGTGAAGAGATTAATAAGTCGGTGGGTGAGTAGGAATAATACCAGCTGCAGGTGAAAACAATAATGGCTATTAAAGTCATTTATTTACTCCAGGTGCCTGCATCAGTTGTTATTACATATGAAAGTGAGCGAACGGTTTGAAAATGTTTGCAAATAATATAACTGAGATGTGACGCCAGTACAAGACCAGTATCGACCTACTCGGATAGGGGGAATCAACCTAAAAGCGACCGCCCCTCATCGTTAATCCGGTGGTTGGATGCGATGCGGGAATGGCGTGTCTCGCAAATTTCCAGCAGCCGCATTCTAATGCCCGCAGCTATCCTCGAGCGTCGCTGCTACGAACACCTGTTGAAGCGATACCGTCAATTCCATTTCATACGGTCTCTTGCACATTTGACACCGAGTCAACCGTTCGAGGCGATCTGAATTGTTATGTTATTCCTAAAAACGAGGTTCGCCATCATCGCTTGTAAATCGTTTTATTGATTACTGATTTCGACAGATCTGTGCTATCATCCTCGGATTTTGTAATGTGTTAACGGAAGTCCGTGGTCTCTGTAAATTTGCAAGCCACATGGTGATGTTGCGTCGTTTTATAACAAAAAGTAGCGAAGAAAATCCGTAGGTCAAATATCAAATACCACAAATATAAAGTACAAATCATGTTATAATGATGTCCTAGCGCACTCGTGAGTCTCCATTGTGGTGTTCAGTGAATGAGTGTGCTAGGATATCAGTAAAACATGATTTGTGTTTTATATTTGTGGTATCTGATGTCTGACATACGCAAGTTCTTTGCTACGTTTTATTATAAAACGACGCAACATCACTACGTGGCTTGCAAGTTTGCAGAGACCACAGACTTCTGCTAAAATATTACAAAATCCGATGATGATAGCACAGATTTGCCGAAACCGGTAATCAATAAAACGATTTACAAGCGATCTTCGCGAAACTGGATTTTAAGAATAATGTGCGTACGGTCTGCATTTTGGCATCTCAAACCGAGTTATAATTCACTGCTACGGGGAACCTCTGGAAGAAGGATGAGTTGGATAATGCATTTAATTATCATCCATTGGCATCTGCTAAACCACCTTCCACCCTGTACGCCTTAAATATGCGTTTAGAGAATAAATATCCTTCGTTTGTGATCATTGACTCAACGTCTTCCATTACTGAGCCTCAGAGATCCAAGCCTCACACGTCCCCCAAATTAACCAGTTACCTCTACCTTAGAAGTGCCAGAAAGGCAGATAAACTCAGTTATTGACATACATGTAAAGTTCCTCCACGCAACGTCTAGTATTCTTGATCTCGTCTGATATTGATTCTTTCTGTTAAGCATAAAATTAATGTTACCGACACCAGTTACCAAGTCAAACTGAGATAAATTTTGGCTCTGAGCACTATGGGACTTAACATCTCAGGTCATCAGTTCCCTAGAACTTAGAACTAGTTAAACCTAACTAACGTAAGGACACCACACACATCCATGCTCGAGGCAGGATTCGAACCTGCGAGATAAATTTTGTTCCTTTGCTTATCCAGCCAGTCGACTCACACAAGGTCATTCTCACACACATGGCCTTACGTAGGTATAGATTAATTAGGACCCCTTCGGTTATCGCACTGCACACTGATAATCTCTTTTCTTGACAAAGAAGAAGTTTTTCTTTTTTTCTCTTATTTTTGAGTCATCAGTCTTTTGACTGGTTTGATGAACCCTCCACGAATTCCTCTCCTGTGCCAATCTCATCATCTCAGACTACCACTTGCAACCTACGTCCTCAATTATTTGCTGGATGTATTCCAAACTCTGTCTTCTTCTACAGCTTTGCCCTCTTCAGCTCCATTCCGTATCATGATAGTCATTCCCTGATGTCTTAATGGATGTCCTATGATCCGGCCCCTTGTACTTTTCACTGTTTTCCTCATATTCCTTTCCTCTCAGATTTTGTGCAGAACCTCTACATTCCTTACCTTATCAGTCCCGCTAATTTTCAGCATTGATCTTCGCACCACACCTCAAATGCTTCGATTCTCTTCTATTCAGGTTATCTCACAAGCCACGTTTCACTACCATACAACGCTGTGCTCCAAACTGACATTCTCAGAAATTTCTTCCTCAAATTAAGGTCTATGTTCGACACTAGTAGACTTCTATTGACCAGGAATGCCCTTTCTGACAGTGGTAGTCTACTTTTGACGTCCTCTTTGCTCGGTCTGTCTTTGGTTATTCTGCTGCATAGTTGGTAGAGCCCCTGAACTTCACCAACTTTGTGACCATCAGTCCAGATGTTGAGTTTCTCGTTGTACTCATTGAAGCTACCTCACATTAGTGTCGTCTTTCTTCGATTTAGCTTCAATCCATATTCCGTGTTTATTAAACTCTTCTTTCTATTCAGCAAATCATGTAATTCCTCTTCACTTTCACTGAGGATAGCAATGTTATCAGCGAATCTTATCATTAATATACTTTCACCTTGAATTTAACTCCACTCTTGAAACTTTCTTTTATTTCATCATCGCTTCTTCGATCTATAGATTGAATAGTAAGGTGAAAGACAATATCCTGTATTACATCCTTTCTAATACCAGCACTTCGTTCTTGATCGTCCACTCTTATTATTCGTTCTTGGCTCTTGTGCGTATTTTATATTACACGTCTCTTCCTATAGCTTACCACTATTTTTCTCAGGATTTCGAACATCTTGTACCACTTTACATTCTCGAACGCTTTTTCCAGATTGACAAATCCTATTAAAGTGTCTTGATTTTTCTTTAGTCTTGCTTCCATTATCAACTGCATCGTCAGAACTGCCTCTCTGGTGACTTTATCTTTCCTAAAGCCAAAATTGTCGTCATCTAAAACATCCGCAGTTTTATTTTCCGTTCTTCTGTGTATTATTCTTGTCAGCAACTTGAATCAATGAGCTGTTCAGCTGATAGTGATGTAACTCTCGTAGTCTTCCGAATACTGTGGACGGTATTTTCTGAAAGTCCTATGGCATGTCGCCAGACTCATACTTTCCACACACCAACGTGAACAATCGTTTTGTTGCCACTTCCCCCAATGATTTTAAAAACTCTAATGGGAGGTTATCTTAAGTCTCCCAAAGCCCTCTTAAATTCTCTGGATCCCCCATCTCCTCTAAATCCGTATCTTCTGTTTCCATCCATCGCCTCTCTCCTCTGCATGTAACAGTGGAAATTCCGTTGCACTCTTAATGTTATCACCCTTGCTTTTATTTTCTCCTAAAGTTGTTTCTACTTTCCTATAAGCCGAGTCAGTCCTTCCGACAGTTATTTCTTTTTCGGCGTCTCCAGATTGCTTATGCAGCCAAGTTGTCTTAGCTTCCCTGCACTTCCTATTTATTCGGCTCCTAAGCGATTTGTATTTCTGTGTTCCTGAATTTCCCTGAACATTTTTGTGCTTCCTTCTTTCATTGATCAGCTGAAATACTTCTTCTGTTCCCCACGGTTTCTTTGTAGTTACCTTCTATGTAACTATGTTCTTCTTTATAACTTCTGTTATTGCCCTTTTTAGAGATGGCGATTCCTCTTCAACTGAACTTTCTACTGATCTATTCCTTATTGCAATATCTATAACCTTAGACAGCTTCAAGCGTCTCTCTTTATTCCTTAGTATTTCCGTATCGTTCGTCTTTGCGATTGATTCTTCTGACTAATCTCTTAAACTCTAACCTATTCTTCATCAGTACTAAATTGTAATCTAAGGCAATATCTGCTCCAGGGTACCCCTTACAATCCGGTATCTGATTTTGCAGTTTCAGTCTGGCCGTGATGTAATTTAACCGAAATCCTCCCGCATAACCCGGCTTTTCCATGTATACCTCCTTATCTTGTGATTCTTGAACAGAGTATTCGCTATTACCAGATGAAATTTCGACATAAAAGCTTTCTGCTACTGCTGCTGGACGCGGTACTATACCCAGAAAACCTTTATGTCGACTGACTCTGGCCGCGGAAGCCTAGGCAATTATATCAGATGAAATTTTTTACAGAACACAATTAGTCTTGCTCCTTTCTAATTGCTTTTCCCAAGCCCATATTCCGCTTTAACTCTCTCTTCTACTCCTTTTACTACAACTGCATTCGGTTCACTATTAGATTTACATCTCCCTTTACTCAGCGCATAAGCCTTTCAATATCTTCATATACTTTCCCTATCCCTTCATCTTCAGATTGGAACGTCGACTTGTATACCTGCAATATCGTTGTCAGTCTTGGTTTGCTGTTGGTTCTGATAAGAACAATCCTATCACTGAACTGTTCACAGTAACACTCTTTCAGCCTTCCTTTCTATTCATAACGAACCCTACTCCCATTGAAAGAATTTCTGCTGCTGTTGATATTGCTCTGTACTAATCTGACCAGAAATTCTTGTCTTCTTCCGTTTCACTTCACTGACCCATACTACATCTACATTGAGCTTTAGCATTTACCTTTTCAGATTTTCTTACTTCCCTATCACGTTCAAGTTTCCGACATTGAACGCTGCGACTAGTAAAACGTTACCCTTTCGTTGGCTATTCAGTCTTTTTCCCATGGTCACCACCTCCTTGGCAGTCACTTCCCGGAGATCCGAATGCGGGACTATTCCGGAATATTTTGCCAATAGAGATATCATCATGAAGAGTTAAGTTCTACTAAACACCCGCTCTCATCTGAAGGAGCCGTGCCATTGATATCTGTGACTGTGGTAATTTGCTGAAAGAGTCAGGTGTATTATTCTCTTTCAGAGGTCACACAATTCTGTTTGAGTTCTGGATTATGCATTGACCAATGTCGTTGTTTCGCACATGTAATATTGTATCGTTTGGGGGAGATTTATTTCTTTGTGTGTCGGAGAATAATATTAAGAAGTTTATTAGACTGTAATTTTCTGTTTGGTAAGAGGATTGAATATCTGTACTTGCGTGAGTAATCAATATCTGTAAGCAACACACGAGAATTTGTTTAAGTAGCTAAATACTGCAATAAATGTAAGTAGTCCATTGCACAGTGTGGGTACATGAGAATCTATTCCCACGTTAGGTTGCATGAGAATGAGGTTACCTTCCATATCAAATCTGTAGTCTTTTGCAAAGTAATTCAGAAGATTTCAGCTCTGTAAACTAAGATGAAGACCGTCACTAACAAACTAATCTAGTGCAATAGCCCCACTATTCATTCTAAATTGCTTACGTTCGGTGCCACTGCATGAAAATTCTATGTCTGACACGATAAGTCCCATTAATAAATTATTTACTAAGTCTGAAACTTACGTTTCTGCACCGAACTGTTGAAAGTGAAACATTGCTCTATTCCAGCAGCACAGGGTCCGTCTTGCAGACATCCAATAAACTTTCTGACTCATGCAACTTGCGAATCGCGCTCAGGTAAGCTCAGGTTCACACACTTCCGCACTATGAGCGTCAAGTTGCTCTATACTCGTGCCCCAACTCTACCTCCATTTCACACACCTTTGTTGTCCAAATACAGAAAAACAAAGATAAAAACTACATCTTATAATCTACCTTAAGATGTTCACACTATAATGTGACACTTGCAGTGCCACATCCACCAACACTATACAAAGCAGCGTGTGCATTTATTGTTCGGCTTCAGTAATACGTTATTAAGTTTCTGCTACCGTAAGTTACTACACTCAGATTAATTTAAAACTAAGTATTTGTCCACTAATTTCTGAAATATTTTACTGATCTTTCCACTGATGGTGACCATTTCCGATAACGTTAATGTTTGCTACAAAATCTTCAAATAAATTATGTTTGATTCTTAAGAGCTAATTTATTCTAGAAAATAGGTAACGCCAAGCTTCTTGATAGATACACAGTGTTTAATATATTTATTCTCTATAGTACTCTATAAATCCCTCTTATGTCTGTCATTAGTTTACTTTATTATCATTTATTTAAACGTGAATGTAATTACACTTACAGTTCATTCTGTGTACTGAGCAAAATTTTCGTACGTCAATCGATGCCTCCTGAGGCGCATCATCGAAAGTCTCGTGTTTACACTTATACCATTTTCTCCAGCGAAATTTATTAATTTCCAAAGTGAATGTTACAATGAGCTCTGTACTTTCGTCCTGACTCAGACATTTGTTATACAATGAAAAGTGCTCCTCTCGTATATAATTTCTAATTTTCTTGTGTGTCGAAGTGTATTTAAGGCTTCTGAATACTACATATAGTGGAGAAGCTATCGCAACTTTACATCGACAGTGTATTTAAATGGCAGCACTCTTAGGCAACACTTAGTGGTAGTCATCAGATAATCTTGGGCAGCAATATTCTGGTAATTCCAACGGACGTGCCGGACGAAAGCACACTTCACCAATGCTGACTCACACGCCCTGGGTCCCTGGTCAGCGATACGGACGTCTGCTCTCATCTCACTGCGACAGTTAGCTGCACCCTCTTTCACTCATGCTCGTCTACCAGAATTTCGGGATACGCACCGTTATGTTAGGTCTCAAAATGTCTTGTTACTTTGATTGGCCTGATACTGCATATATTCAAGCACTACATAAGAACTGATGCAATCTGCTGTATTAGTAACCATTGCCTGTTTATCATACCATCATGATAATTTGTTTAAGAACACGAAACATTATTTTAAAGTTATTCTACTACTCATAGAGTTTATCCTGATCACTTACGGAGCGGCAGAAGTGTGTGGTAGCCAGTAGACGTCGGAATGATAGTCTTTTGTACATTATCAGTGCTAACATCACAGATCTAAAATTAATATTATGTGTAGCACAATGTGTCGATCGGCTTGTTTCGTTTCAAAATATGAATACAAACAGTGTCAGGATAATTGCGGGAGACATCCTCAATGGTAATATTTGATAGAATACTTCTCGTCACACCCAGAAATTCGCAAAAAATCATCTCTCTAGTAAACGTCGTGAGAGATATATACTGTCGGAAAAAAATTAGTACACTATTTTAAAAGTTTCCAGTTCGTTCTTATTGTTGCAGCAGTGAATAGGGAGTACATGAAATGATTACGTTTGCAGGTCAACAGTACAAGTGGTTCTAAGGTAGCAGGTATCGATCCATGCTGAAAAACGTATGTTATTCTCCACGGGCGGCAATGCACGCGCTGACTTTGGCATTCACTCGATGGTGCAGATGGCGATAACTATCCTGAGATACGTTATGGCACGCCTGCTGGACATGATTATGCAGTTGTCTAACAGTTGTAGGTTGACGAGTGGTACGATTCACGTTCGGAGATGGTGCCGGCCAGAGAATTTGCAAGAAGTGTAGTCTTGCAGAGCACGAGTTTCACCGGCAGTGTGGACGATCATTATCCTGTTGGAACAAAACATCATCTTCCTGTTGCAAGAACAACAAAAGTACGGTTCTAATAATATTTTACACATATCGAGTGCCGGTTAGCTACTCCTCCGAAAACATCAAAGGTGAACTAGCGTTTAACTTAACGCACTGTAGACCATAAGGTATAGGGTGAGGCCAGTGCGTCTTTGACGAATGCACTCTAGGCGACAGCATTCATCAGATCTACGTCGTACGCGCAAACAACATCACTTGCGTGCAGGCAGGATCTGCATGCATAGCTGAAGACCACGGCGTAGCATTCCATGTTCCAGATGATACTCTGACCAGTGGAGCCGTGCACGTCGATGCCGTGGCATGAGTAAAAGACGGGCTAGAGGTGTGCATGGCCATAGTTCAACGGCTAACCCGTTTGTGCTGACACCTCTGTGCTCACAAGCCCTCTTGTCTCTGCTGTGGGAACTTTATGATATGCCACTGCTGCCGTTGCAATAAGACGATCCTGATTGGTCTGTGCTACGGTCACCTGCTTGCTTCACACGTTTATTCGACACTACACTGAACCTTCCGGGTGTGAGGATTCACTATTAAAAGATAGACATGACAGCACTCTGGCAGCTACGCCAGCACCCTGTCTGTTGGTGGACTACGTCGAATCGATTGTTAGTAAATTTATTGTTCCTTAGGTGGCATTTGCAGTCATTGGATGAAAATCGACGTCGGGAATATTATCAGTCTTCCGGCTGGTTTGAGGCAGCCCGCTACAAATTTCTCTCTTGCGCCAACCTTTCTATCTCACACTAGCAACTGCAATCTATATCATCATTTATTTGCTGGACCTGTTCCTATTTCTGTTTTCCTGTACAGTTTTTACCCTCTACAGCTCCCTCAAGTACTATGGAAATTATTACGTGATGTCGTAACAGATATCCTGTCATCCTTGTGTTTCCCATACGTTCCTTCGCTCGTCGAATCTGCGAAGGATTTCCTCATTCGCCACCTTTTTACATACACTATACGAAAACCGTCTTGAGAATTTTTTCCGAGACTCAGCGTCATAGTGGGATGAGCGTAGACATGATTAAAAGCACCGACCAAATTATTGTTAGAACGTTTATAGACAAAAGTTAATTTCTCTCAAGTTTGAGCTAAATATCCAACTGAATGGAAACAAATGCTAATTCGACCAATACCTATGAACGATAACTTGAAACCACCAAGCGACTACAGGCGATTAGCCTACTTGTAATATACAAAACCTTGGTATATATTGTTAATGACCACCTTAAAACGTATAAAATCCGCGGTAAATATAAATCAGGGCTTACGAAAACACAAGTACATAACAGCTATTTTACTTAATGTGACTGATGACTTCAAATGACTTATACGGACGCGAATTCAGTATTTTAAGACAGTTTAATTTAACCAACGCTTTTGATACAGCCGATTTGAACGTATCACTTTAAAAGTGGAACTGTTTAACATTTTAAATAGCACGGTTCGATGGTTAAACAACTTTCTTTGTAAATTGCTGTCAAAGAGTCGTTAGAAGTCCAGAGAAAACGTAGAAATAAATACTCTGAAGCCCACAGGGTTCAGTCTTTGGCCTGTTGCTTTTCTCTTTTCTAGCGAATGTTATTTTATCTATGTTTCCATCTTGCAACAATATTATACATGGTCATGACATCAAGCTCGGTATAAACACAATACTTAACGATATTGATTCCGCCATCTCATGACTTAACGACGACGATAATACATTACCTGGGCCTTCAGAGAAACTCCAAAACGTTTCACTTGACACTCATATTGAACTTAATATTATTCAACGAACAATGCCGTTAGAGGAGTTATTCGTCCATAGTGTTTACATACTCCATCAACAAACTGTAAATTTCTAGACGTACCCTTATACGAGCATTAAGCTGACAAGCCATCACTGAATACAGAAAATATCTCTCTCATCCACACGCAAATCCAAAATTTATAAATATATGTACTCCTAAATTAAAAGAAATCTTTCCCTGTCGTCAATCAAACCAGGTAGTACAGTTCTAAAATTGAGAAATGTGTGTACTCCTAAAATAAAATTATCTTGTCCCGCCATCAATTGAGCTACATATTCCCCACTGTGATAGGGCGGAGAACGATAGCAAATCTCCGGGCAACTCAAATTAGCCGTATATACCCACATAAGACGTATGTATGACATTGGTTTGGATGGGGACTTCAGTTCTTACTGTGTTCATTAACGGTGGATCTAGTCAAATGCGCGTTGTGATAATCTCTCTCTCTCTCTCTCTCTCTCTCTCTCTCTCTCTCTCTCTTTCTCTCTCTCTCACTGCTTTCTGCATCGGTTTCCTGTGTCCCCAGTGCCTCTCCTCGAATGCCAAGTACCTGTCCCCATTCCATAACAGCAACACAATATTTGAGACGACCAGCTTCGTGAATAAAGCTGTGCATAAGGTCAAGAAATTCTCCATTCCCTTCACCAGTTCCGTCGTACTGGTCTGGTATTAACAGGCCAGTAACCTGTGTATAATCGAACCCTACGCTGCATTCAAGGAGAGATTTCACTTTTATTTAAAAGCAGTATCGTAGCTTTTCTCCTGGTATATCCCAGCTGCCTTCCTTCTGTGCCACAAAGAACCAGTATTTGAGTCATACTGTCAACATTATCCTAGCGTTCATCAATCTTATCTATACGTTCTTTTTCTTCCATCACATCTACCGACTGTCTGATACCTTTTACTCATTCTTCTGCGGAGCCGTCAAGAACATATGGAAGTTTGCGCCTGGCCGTGAGTCGTGCACGGATAGCCAAATGGTAAGGCGACCGCTCGTGATAAGCGGGAAACCCGGGTTCGACTCCCGGTCTGGTACAAATTTTCATTGTCGTCATTCCATTCTACAGCTGATGGTAGTCATTATTCGGGATTGCGAACTCATCTGATGTGTTTCGTAACGGCTGTGGTCGCCGCAGTACATCGTCCTCAGAAAAGCACACAGGCACTGCAATATCGTTTCTAGATTTGATTCAATATTTGCTTGCGCAATGCTTTATGTTAGTTTTTAATTGCTCTCATTCAACAGACACTTTATATTTTGAGAACAATGTGTTAATAAGACATAAGCAGTATGGCAATGAGGCTGAATGGGGTGTGGTATTTTCTTTTGTCTTGTCTGTTTTTGTTCTTAAAAAGTAGAAGTTTTACTGTATTTTATCGTGTTGTGGAAATTCAACTCGTCTATGGATATAATGTGAATTTAATTTCATGTATTTCATGTATTTATTATCATTATTATTGTGAGTATTATGTACAGCTCTTGTACAGTACCCATTGCAGTGTTAACATTCTTATGGTCTCTGATTAGAAGGCCCTAATCTCACTGGGTGAATGTTTACCCAAAACATATGGCTTCACGAAATACCTGTGATTCATTATCTAGCTCCGCTCTGTGATTTCGTTCGCAACTTGCGAATAGTCCATCGTCCTATGTTCACATCTAGACCCAGTTCGTTCCCTAGTTTTATACAAGCTGAAATTTGATATAGAAAATCCTATGCAGTATGGCAATGGGGCTGAATGGTGTGTGGTATTTTCTTTTGTCTTGTCTGTTTTTGTTCTTAAAAAGTAGAAGTTTGACTGTATTTTATCGTGTTGTGGAAATTCAACTCGTCTATGGATATAATGTGAATGATTTCCTTGTATTGTCGGTATCCTGTACTGCATTTTTTCAGTTCTGGGAAATGACTATTCTGCGGAATTTTTGTAAAAAAGAATTTCTTGTTCCTCTTTAGTGCCTTCCTTCAACTTTACCCATTTATACTGACACCATCGTCTTCAAGAACATCTTTTTTCCTATTGCCTCGAATTCCTTTGTAGATCTCATGCAACACTATTTACCGAATTTCACTATTTTCAGCATCATCTAGCTGTGTTGCTGATTCATCTCTTGAACTATACACGTGGATTTAGGGGTATCACTGAATTTTTCTATATCTGTTTTGTGTTGTTAGTTTCTTAGAGATTTTTAGTCTTAACAAATTTAATATAATGATTATCCAACAACTATACTCCTTTTATGCTAATTTTAATGCAGTTCCTCATATCTTTTTAAAAGCATTTACAATTAGATTTATTCGTTTCAGTGTTTTCTATACGCTACTTCCGTAATCATGCGATCACAGTTACCTGGTGCAGACAAAGTGTTCCCGGGCTCGAATACCAGTGGGTGTCTCAGATATTATTAGGTCGAGTGGTCTGAAACGGAGTGCACCCAGCATTTCTGCTAAATGCGTATTAACCAAACATGGTCCGTCAACATTAAGCCACTAACAGCGTGAAATCATTAATTTAACTGCAAGTATGCACTATTGTTGACTTGTTGCACACATTAGCAGTTTTCAATACGTATCCCATGCAGTGGAGTAGTGACATCTATACCCACGATATGAGATTATTGATAGTACATACTATCAATCAGTTACCTAGTAATACCACGTGATAATGCTGTTAATGACAAAAATACTGGGATATACGTATTTACTCATCTTAAGTCTCGAGCAGTGTCTACGGTTTCACTCCGACCACAGTTTTCGTAACGTTAGGACAGCATTTCAGTTGTTTAAGTTGCCAAAATTTAATACTTCATCCGTTCTGCAAGTTCCAGTGTGTGAGCTTCCATGAGGCTTAAAATGCGGGAGCCATTGGCGTGTGTGTGTGTGAGTGTGTGTGTGTGTGTGTGTGTGTGTGTGTGTGTGTGCCCGTTAGTTCTTGTGTGTTTCTTTATCACGTTTTTCCGTTAGTTATTTGTAGAATAGTCTGTTGATAGCCCTTTTGTTGCCGTTTGTTTTGTAATACCGTATTTTCGGAAACTTTAATAACTCTCAATCTGTCAGCTGCTCATTTCTTTGATGTTTACTCTGTTTCCACAGATTAATTTGAAGACCACATTAGCTCATAGATTGCATATGTTTTACGTTTTTTTGTGACTATGTAATTTGACGTTTTTACATCTGACACTTATCCCCTTCTCGTATGTTGTTCTTAGTAGGTTACTTTACAACACTCTTAATTGCATTGTCCTTTCCACATTTCGGTTTTCTCCTATGCCGCGCTGCAAGACCAATTAATACTAATTCCCTACGCTACGAATATGTCTAAGACGGTTTCTTCAAGAATAGTTAATTGTTCTGTCAAACTGTATTTCACTTAGTAACTCCATTATACAATTCATTTAAGATATCTGTCTGAAGAACGGGTATCTCACGTGCAGTCTGCAGTCTGTAGCGGAATGCTAGCACACTTCTGCATGAAACAAGATGAGCAACAAAAGCAGTCGCACATTTTGCATTATTAGCTTGATTTATTTTGATTTTTAATTACAAATAACATTGTATTCTCCCCTGCATCGGTCAATTTAATAACGAGCGCAGTTTCCGCTGCACGTCAATTTGATATTTAGCGTATCCGAGAACGTTGTTAATCAGTTAATGGATAATTTAAAAGCTCGTTATCGTTCGCATCGGCAAATTATTTTCATTTCAGTTCCAACTGCACTGCTTCGATGCGTTCCCCTTCGCGTGTCTGGCGTAAGTCGTCACGCCGTTGCATTCACTACCAGTTTCGCACCTTTAATCACATTATGCACTCCAGAGGAAACGATATAATGAGAGGAATACCGGGTCGTAGCCTTTACTTCCTCCAGGCTGTAACACATGAGCGCACAGAATCAATTTAAATGGTACTATTCACGTTATTTTCGTGTATCTGCAATAATTAGCATATCAATAATTAGCTTCCATTGTCTAATTCAAATTTATGTGCCACCTTTCTGCTCAAAGCGCGTCAGTTTCTCACTGACAAAGAAAGTTAAGCTTTCTTTGTTTGTGTCATGGTTCGCACACATGATGCGTACCTTCAAACACTGGATCATAGTGAGGTATTTGACATAGTGTATGGACTTCCAGTCTTTATTACGTATCTCATTTTTCAATCATTTTTATACAAACTTACAAGTATCTGATTGATAGGACTCTCTCACCCTCTAGCTAGGTAGGGGTACATTTTCGTCAAGGGACATGAATTCCGATATCGTAACAAATAAAGCTGAGTGGATGTTTTAAATTTTTGTTCCACTGACTGTGGCGTGCAATAAATTGATGAAGTTGAAAAGGAGAGGAATAACACTGTGCAACAGAAGTATCACATTTTAGAAACCTCGTAATTCGAACCCAAAGCGACGCTAAAGTTCGAAATTTGGTTGAAAGGTACGTACAACCTTCCTTTGTAACGGTGGAAAAGCATGACGCATTGTGCTGTCTCCCTTGGGTTCCATGATGCTTCAAAGAGCAATATGTCGATATTTTCGGAAAGAAAGGCCACAAGTAGATCAATGGTGTCACCTTGGCACCAAATTTCACCACAATTTGGCCCAATGCCAACGCGGACGTGTCACACGATCGGGAGGTCGTCACACTCCCTCCCACCCATATTTCACACCTTCGTTTCACGCCTCTGTGATGGAGGTCAGAGTTTTCTTATCAGTGGTCGAGGAAACCATTACAGACGCACAGACCCTCAGAATCGGCACGAAAAGGCCGTGGAGGATGACATAAAGGGCGTCGATGCGACCACGGCTTTCCTTGGGGCGTCGACTCCTACATATTTCACGGTCGAAGACAGTTGGCTGTGCAATGAGCAACATCAATATGTTCTTCAACAACTTTGACACTGCTGACACTCTCTGGAGTTTCAACCCTTCTCTAAGGACATTGTGGGGCTGCATCGCTATCGAACGAGACAGTACCCGTTGGGAGTGCAGCGCGATCGCAATTTTTGCTGTCGTAAATAGTTTGGAGCCACTAGGAAACGTTCAAAACCATTCGACGAAATTTGAAGTTGATGTGGAGAAACTAAGGGTGCTTATACTCTTTCAGGTCTGGTATTTTGTGTCCTCCTGTGACGTGATCACTGGGGGGGGGGGGGGGCAGACATGCAAGAGATTCAGTCCACAATTCCAGAATATTATTCGGATAGCCAGTCATCCGTAGAGATTAATATTAACGAGAAAAATGAACTATCTAAGATGAAACAAGCGTTCATCCTTACTAGTTATATATGGGAAATCATCTTAATAAACGTCCGAGAGATACTGTTGTTGGCCATGAGAGATGAGTCAGACACAAAGGGCGGCACTGGCTGCAGCGCTTATGCTAACAGGCTTTAGAAGTTTTGTGCAGACAGCTCGTACGGCAAGCTATGAGCGCGCATAATTTAAGTGATCGAAGTAAACATATGCATACTCTCGAAAAATGACGGATTACTAACGATGCGATTTTACACAGGACCGAATCCAAAGTAATCTTTACCAATTCATGTTAACTAAAGACGTCTTCTGCAAGAACAATTTAAGAGCTCCACGCAAACTTTCACCTGAATGGGCTCTGTGTCGTGAAATTCTCAATCGAGTGGGCTTAGAAAGCGGGTCTCGGTGGTTTTATTGGAGGAAACACAGTGACCAAACATAGGAAGGGGGGGGGGGGCAAGTCTCTCTAGTGCTGAGGTTGGACACTGCAGTGAGTCTCACAATAAAACTACTCCTCCTGACATGTTTGCACAGCCAATTTGAATGCAACGGCTCTGTTCTTTACTGTTTTACACTGCCTTCTGACTTTGTGAAGCTATTTATTCAGCTGATATTAAAACTGTCCCATACCTCACACTGGTGGGTTCAGAAGGTCGACAAAAGCTTATAGAAGTGTGTGTGTGTGAAATCTTATGAGACTTAACTGCTAAGGTCATCAGTCCCTAAGTGCACACACTACTTAACCTAAATTATCCTAAGGGCAAACACACACACCCATGTCCGAGGGAGGACACGAACCTCCGCCGGGACCAGCAGCACAAAAGTTTATATTATAAATTAAATTTGTCTATTTAGTTTTCAAAATTGTTAAAAATTCACGCAATCACTCCATCATAAGTATGACTGAGTTTATAATTTTTCTCCTCTTGTATGTACCTGTGAATCAAAATGATTTTGATGAAATAATTAAGTAGTTTTTTGTTAAGGCCCAGACAACACATCTAAGGCCCAGACACAACAATCTAAACGTGTGGGTGATGCATCACCTAAGCATCTCAGGTTTACACGATGTCAAGTATGTAGAATGTTTCAATTGATCAATTCAGCTCAAACATTAGTAGAACAGTTTAAGATGTATTGACTGATTTTCCACCCAGATGAATTGTAAGAAACGATTCACTAAATTCTGGGTGACATCAAACGAAAACCGAAAACATTCCACAGCGGGACCATAGAATGGTTCCATTCAAAAGTAGTCACTACACACGTTAAGACATTTACCCCACCGCGAGATGATATTGAGACGTGGTAAAAATTGCTGTTTTGAAGAGCGCGCCGCAGCGCGTAGTGTGAAGCAGTCGCCCTCCGTTTTTGGCGGTGGCGCCGCTGTGGCAATCGCAGCTTTGGTGTCTCCCTCTGGTGGGAAAGGGGAAAGGTTGCCTGTGCACGTACATTTAAGGGGCGCTATGAGCTCGCCAGTCAGTCAGTCTGGGTCAGTCTCTCGTCCCCAGCTTGCTAGTCTGTCTCTCATCCGCATTAGTGAGGCAGTTAGTGCCTGTCGTCTGGAGAGCTAGTATGTCTTTCGTTAGGATCAACCTTTGAAGCCGGCAAAATGTGAGTCTTTTCACTCCTCCAGTAAGAGAACTCAGCGAGTGGTCGCCCGGTCGGGGCTTAGTTCCAGCATCTGGGTCTGCGCGTTAGGCCGCCATTCTGCTCGAGTCTGCTCAGGCAATGGTCATTGGCGGTTGGATCGATTGGTTGGTCGGTCGCGCACTGAGACACGAGATGACTTGTCCGCCTTGAGCGTCGGCGCATGTGAGGTCGCCACCTGAATCCAGTGGGCCGCGCCATATAGGGAGCGGTAGTGGCTTCGTGGTCGATACGACAGCAACAGGAGTCAACCCACGACAGCGGCCTGGCCGGTGCGAGCTGCGACGCCGTGGGACGGGAGATCGGAGCGTCTTCCTGCGTCCGATGAAGCGGCCGGCAGCGGACGGTTCGGGAGAGCGATTTTGGGGTGCTGCGCCAGGTCTTCTCGAGAAATTGAAGTTTATTAGAAGTTAAGTGATTGGTGATACGCTGTTTCATTTACTCTTGTTAAACTCTACTTGTTTCCTTGGTGAGGTCACCAGCCGTTTTGTTTTGGGGTCGTCCTTCCATTCTTCTCCGTTGGCCCACGCGCGGGGAGGTGGTTGTTCGTAAATTGGGTGGTCCGTTTTTCCCTTGTGGAGTAGGGGCGGGTTCCAGTAACCTGCGGTTCGGGTTGTTCGGTAATCTCCCTATCAATCTACCGTACGTTTGTAGCTGCCTCTGTCATGTTTGTCGGATTTGCTCCAGTGTAGTCTTTCAGAGGCTGTTGTGAGCGGTCGTAACTACGGCAGTGTCAAAAGGGAGCGGCAAAGTTCTCTGCCTGAAAGCTCATACAGTCAAATCTTGTTTCTTTCTGCCTCTGAATAAATTGTAACTCGATATTTAGAGGGTGCTTTCTGATTATAATTTTAAATCTGTTTCTTTTTAAAAAGTGCTTTTAGGCACTATTAAAGTGAATAAAATTCCCATTTGTTAAAAGGAATTTGCTTATGATTTCATCGTTACTCCCTGGCAGCTACTTCCATTCTTACATAGTGTGACTAAATGTGTTAATGTTCTTGATGAATCGCTAGTAAATAAAACAAATTCTTATGAATATTCTTTGAAAATAAGTCACGGTTAAGATATAATCAGTTCATGTTTTGTAGGAAGCGGTTTTCCGCTAACGGATCCAGTACCGCACCCACTCTTGCACTTCCTCGTCCAACTGAAACCGATGTTCACAGGTGACTTTCTCTGGGTCACCATAAATATAAAAGTTACATGGCCAAAGATCCGGGTCGTACGGAGGATTTTGTAGTGCTACCCAACCCGATCGCTGAAACGCTACCTACGTCCGATGGGCAGTATGGGGGTCTGCGTAATCGTACACCGGGATGATTCCGTCTGACACCATTCGTACAGCCCAAGAGAAAGCTTCAAAACCAACACTGGACACAACCACATTTCCCCCTCCAAAGAAATCCAAAGCTGTTCATGGTCACTTTCTTCTTTGACTGCAGGGGGCCTCTGCTCGTCGAGTTCCTCTAGCATGGAACCACAATCATTGCGCAGCGTTATGAAGACACATTGCATAAACCACGATGTGCCATAAATTCAAACCGGCAAGGAATGTTATGGGATGGAATCATCCTGTTGCACCAAAACGCCAGGGTCTTTTACCATCTGAGTTTCACATGTTTGGCAACACAAAGAAAGACATACGTCGACTTCGTTTTCAGTCGGATTAGGAGGTGCAGGAGTTCTGTTCTGCGGAACAGGATGTCTCATCCCGTCTCCCTCAACGATTGTGATGATTACTTTTGAATGGAACCATTCCATGGTTTCGTTTTGGTGGCTGTTTGCTTTTCATTTTTCTACCACTTATATTTATGATTCCTTATAATTACGCAGATAGCTTAACAACTTTACTTTTAAAATTAACCGTAGTGGCCTTGGCAGATCGGCGCTACTTCTGCTGAATTACTAGTTTTTTTTTTTTTTCTGAACTGCCGTCACCTCTACATGGTACAGTCTGAACCAAAGCACGATACGCATCTTAAAAGTTAATGAATGATGTTGGCTTTACTAAATAAGTGGCCTATCAGTGCCCGATTGTTTTCGACCCTGAAATGATTTTGCTACTAGGACAACGTTCATTAAAATCGACCAGCTGTTTTTGAAAGTTTGTCGTTAGAAGAGCAGTTACTTAAAGTCGTGCTCTTTAGTTCTTTCAGAAAAGTTTATGTTAGTGACCAAACACTGATCTAAGGAGATGGATGCTGAAAATATGTATAATTACGGGTTTTTCCAGGTGGTGGTGGCTGACTTCACGGGAGGACCATACTGACTTCGTAAGTGTTTACAGTCGTTTCTTTCGCTGTTCGAAACGTTTCTGCCTATCATTTTCCATGACACTACAGAGGAGATCCGCTAAAATTGTTATCTGACAGTATGAGAAAACACGTACGTAGTAAAACGCTCAGAGTTTGGTAAAACTGACCACACTGTGAGGATACAGTGCTAAATGTACTCAAATCATCCCAAATAAAGCTATCTGAGAATTTTCAATGAATTAGAAAGAAATAAATGTTCCTTTCGAAACGCAAAAAAGACGGTAAGGAGTTTCAGTACTGCGTAAAGTGACTTCCTGTATGAATATGGACAACTAATTCATTGGTCATATTAAAACTGAGGAGTAAGATTATACACAGTGTGCTAAACAAACTATTAAATTCCAACTATTAGAACAATTCGGCCAAAATTGGTCGCAATTTAAGTCTTCCTGAGGCTCGTCGCATGGACGTAAAATCAACAGATACACAGTCGTACCTAGCCACCAGCAGGGTTGAACCACCTGAAGATGTCGGACAGTTCCTCAGAGGAAATATTGTGGAATTTGCATAACGTGATCCGGCGGCATACCCGTGAAGACTATTTACAACACATCCGCCGGGAAAGCTTGAAGAGTCACAACAGATACACAGATGAATTCTGTGAAATGATAAATCAAATAACGTAACTCGACAGATGACTTACGTGGTACCACCACATTCTACAATATATCGATTATGCGAAGGAACTAAGCCTTCATTTCGAAGCACTTACAGAAAAATCTTACCCTTATGACTGAAACAATTCGTAAGTTATTTCAGTTCTTAATACTAGCCGCAGGACTGAAGTCGTACACATCAGCCATCAGTGTGCTATATTAATGTCGACGACATTTCAGTGCTCATGCATGACGACTGATTTGTAAGCTGAGTTACTCCTGTGTAAGATTCAACACAGATAATCTAAAAATTGATCATATGATTGACTACATCTCTTTCAGCTGTGGTTAATTAGGCAGTTCTTAGGCTAAGAGAAGGTATTTTCTTAAAAGTTTGAATGATATTTCCGCCATTTGACTCTATAAACTTCTTTATTTTATATTACTGTCATGATCTCGGACTTTAGAAATGTCAAGTACAGCACTGTTGGGCGTAGTTAGACTTTGACAAATGAGGTCATGGTCAAGTTCCACCAACATTATTTTGAATGAGTTGACTAAACTGCTGTAGTTGGTAGTGGTTTAAGGCCGAAATCGTGATAGTAACATAAAATAAAGTAGTTTGTCAGTAAAATGGCGGAAATATCATCCAAACATTATTACGTGACTGTGGCCCCAAAATATGAATAGATTCTTAAAATTTCTGCGGCTTATCGCTTTATTAGTCACAGAGATTACTTTCCTGTCGATATCTTTTAGCCTCTTTGTTTGGTATGCAGTATTTACTTTTGTCTGTGACTTAGCCATTCAGCAAAGAACTGCTAAGAGATTTAGGAGCTGACCGTTGTTGACTTTGGTGGTCTGTAGCCTTATTTTAGTCGTCTATGACTAAATTACAAACTACCGTACCGTACGTAGCTGACTGTACGCTGCAGTGTCATCCATCTGTTCAACTCACATTCCTGCCTATAACATAACCTTCACATATTTCCTTATAAGTCTATATTAAATACGTTTCTATAGTTTCTTGATCTTTTCAGGGCAACACCGTGAGCGTATTCTGTGCCCCCTGAAACGTTGAAACCGTTACACGCGTTTCTTCTCTCTCATTCTTCATCTGAAGAACTGGATTCATAGCTTCCTTCCCGACCACATGGCCGTCGTAAGAATCCTTCCGACGGAAACCATTATTCTCCACAGAATTCCACCTCCATATGTCTTCCGCACAATCTGCACCTAAACTGCTCGCTAAACATGAGTATCAAATAAATGATGTCTGATACAAATTCTTTCTCTTTAATGTAATTATCATTATGATACATTCTTCACAACAGTCTAGCGAATACTGTACAGAGACAAATGTTGGCATTCATATCAACTGTTGGCATACTTTAAATGCGAATCTTTAGAACTGAGAAATGTTGGCATCCATATCTACTGTTGGCGTGCTTTGAATGCGAATAATTTAAATTAGACTTTCCGGTGACAGTTATTGATGTCGATTGAAACAACAAGTTTACTATTTACTCACATAATTTATTTCACTTCTGCTACATGTTGCAGAGATTTAAATCTCGATCATCAGCTGAATTTGTGTGAATTAATACATGTTAATTCACATATGTATTAATTTAAATAAATCCACCTGGTGATGGAGGTGTATACCTCTGAGTTGCGTAGTTGAAATAAAATAAATTGTGACTGGTAACAGTAAACGTATTGTTTCAACCAATGCCGTTGCTGTAATAATCATATATCATGGGTATTTCAAAATACGGAGATGAAAATTTTATAACTAAAGAAAAATTCCTTGTGTCTTCGATTAGAAAACAGACATAGACAGTTAACTTGAAGTTAAATTACTTTGAATGAATAATATACAGTTACTTGAATGGAAACTTTTGGGCGAGATAAGTTTCTTCCGCAGTTTTTTAAACACAGTTATCTCCCACACTCCCAGGTATAACTTTAATTCCTTTTTGAAGTCTCAAGTCTACAAAACAAAATGTTTAGGCAGTTACAATTCGTAATCGTACTCTGTCTCCCTCTCGATTCCAAAGCCAACACCTGGAATAAAATTTATGTGGCTTTGTAGAATTCCAGCCATCGTTGACTCTGAAAACTATTAAAATAGTCAGAAGCACAATCGTACGCTGTGGGGAAGCCGGCTTGAGTGCTATGACGTACTCACTTTGAAGCATGGGAATCAGTGTCCAAGTTGTGCATTAATTATGATAAAAGTCCAGAACTTAATCTCTCAAAATAGAGCACAAACGACCGTGGTGCAGGCTTTACTGATTTCCCAGGATACAAAGTTCCCTACGATTTATGATACACCAAATAATGTTCCGTGGGACAGATAAGGGAGGTGACAAATAACCGAAGAATTAAACGTACCTTTTCCATTCGTGAAATTATATTTTTCCGCAAATGATCTTGTCAGCTAAATTTCAGGATACATCATCACCTTCTTTGAGATTAAATGCTACCGTAATGAATCAAATTACTTTCCGTATTCAATACGGCAGCTTCCAACAATGTCGCTAGTTAAAGTTCCGCCGCGATCATACTCTCGGCAATTCTAAATCAGTAGTAAATAAGTTCAGAGCGCACGTAATGTTCCACATTATACCCACAGAGTTTGTGTATCACGACGCATAATCTCTCTCTCTCTCTCTCTCTCTCTCTCTCTTTCTCTCTCTCTCTCTCTCTCTCTAGTCGTGATAAGTCTTTGATCCACAGAGATCACTTGCACTGTTAGGGATATACATTTGTACTTAAGGCAAGTAAGTGTGAAAAATAGGGAAACATTGCAAATACTCCTCTTGGGAGCAACAAACTTTAACCATCAACTAAATTTGGTTGCTACAAATTAAAACGAGATTTTCCAAACTTACTTTAATCAGAAACCACCGTGTTTTTTGCAAACAGACCAAAATTTAGTACCTTAACCATTTTTACTGAATTTCAATGCATTATTTTGAGAGCAGCATTTGGTACAAAGTTGCTGACTTTCACTGTGGAGAGGCGCATAGTTATTAACCGTGTGCATTTGCAAACAGAGTAAAATTTAGTACCTTAACCACTTTTATTGAATTTCTATACATTATCTTTAGGATAGGATTTGGTTCAATGTTGCTGATTTTTACTGTGAATAAGTGCATGTCTCACTCTACCACACAGCCATGGAAGATCACAATAAATTGAAGTCTACGCAATAGGGAGCTGTCTTCCAGAGGAGAACCATTAAAAACCCCAGAACACGCAGCCTTCCTTGACCTATTCGCGATTTATAGATAAGATGTATACCAAAATTTTGAAAACTACACACAGAAGAAGGAGAACTAAAATAGCATGTACAAATCACCTTGGATATTTTGAAACGTTAACTAATTTCGCGTTGATAACATGTTTGAATGTTCAGATTAATAATAGGGCACAAACTCCAGTTTGTGTGTTGAAAAGAGTTCGCTGAACAAGTACAAAACAAGAATCTGTTGGCCTGAATAGACTAATTCGACGAAGGTTGATGGAGTTGGCCGTAAGATGGATGATGCAGGCTGACTGGAACTGTCTGAGGTTGATGTGGGACGAATCTTGCGGGAATCAGTTTGCAGAAAAGTGAGATGATCCCGAACCTCACGGCATGTGACAGCATCAGTAGGACATGAAAAAATTTCAAACATTGGATCAGTCAGAGATCTTTACTTAGACACTGCAAAAGAACGGGTTAGTAGCACATATCTCCATCGGATCCTTCATTAATTCCGTGGATTCGGAAGAGGTATGATCCACTTCAGTGTTCACTTCGTAGCAATCGATTTTATCTATTCTTATTAAGTCTTTCAAAACTAAATCACTGAGCATGATAATTTCATTACATTCAGAAGTTCTTGGACTATATGAAGTCGGCAGATCATTCAGTACTTTTTATACGCTGTGCCAAGTATCTCTACATATACGAATTTTTCGTAAGAGCCGATATTCAAGAAACATCGTCCTTCATTTTAGGAATTCTTCACTCTGTGTATCCGTATCACATTATCACCCTTCGTAGTACGGCAAGACAATCTTTTGTATATCCAAAGTTAATATTCCACCTGGAAAATGCTTCCGACGAAGAATATAGCTCACCTTGCCTTCGCACTACTACTAAGGTTTCATCATACATTTCTCTGTTAAACTCCTATGCTTTCTCAATTTCTTTTCATTCCACGCCAGAATCTGAACTCATTTTAAAGTAGATAGATAAATTTATTCCTCTTACATTCAAGATCATCTGAAATCAAATAAATCCCACAAACATGTATGACGGATTTCGTCTTCCTGAAAGTAAAATTCGTCAGGGTCAAGAACCATCAAACGAATCCCACTGTGCTCCTTATACACCAACAAACTTACAACTACACTAAGTGACAAGAATTTAGCAAAATCTGACTGTTCAATATCGATGATTCCACAAAATTCACCACCATTACAAATCAGAATACCTCCTTCGGGAAAGTTCAGTAAATTCATACAACATACTTACGTTGCATAAATCTGAGTGGATAAAACACATACACACACCCTAAATCAAAACTTAAATAATTAAAACTGAAGATCACACAGCCATTCAAATATATGAACACACTTCCTCTTCCGGTCATTAATAAAAATGATTAATTTGTTAATTACTAGATAGCCGGCCTCGGTGGCCGTGCGGTTCTAGGCGCTGCAGTCCGGAACCGCGGGACTGCTACGGTCGCAGGTTCGAATCCTGCCTCAGGCATGGATGTGTGTGATGTCCTTAGGTTAGTTGGGTTTAAGTAGTTATAAGTTCTAGGGGACTGATGACCTAAGATGTTAAGTCCCATAGTGCTCAGAGCCATTTGAACCATTTTGAACCAGTTACTAGATAAACGCTATCATTACTTCTCCACAGCACTTACTGTGAGGTACATAGTCTCTTAGCAGCCACTCTGATCTCACTGTCAGTGCGTCGTACTCAAACACCAAACACAATTACTATAAATTTAATCATAGTCCATCACTCCTCACTATGTAATTCCTAATCACTATGAATTTAATCATAATAGTATTTTTCTCACGGTTAATCTCTTCACATGATATTTCTTAATATCATGTTGGGGATACAGTCCTATAATTTGTATACTTTCTCGATACGACAGTAAATACGGTTGCCGTTTTGTAATAATTGCTACGTGCTCCCTGCCGCCGTTGGATCAGCAGCTGCCAGCAGCAAGTCGTATACTCCTAGCTCACTTATTTGTTACATAGTTTAATTCTTAATTTCTTTGCGTGTTTTTGGGTACTTGCATTGTTTACTTCATAAATTTCGGGCGTATTATAGTATTTGAGAGTTGCAGCATCGCGTTTTAGTACCTGAGTAGTATAATTTGCGTAGTCGTTTGTCTTCTGTTTTTGTTTTGAACGGCCAGTGTCGGTTGGTCACAGCCAGTGTGCTCCCTGCCGCCGTTCGATAGCGGCACGGTTGTTCAACATCGATTAGAATGGACAAGGACTGTGATTGCTGTGTTCGGATGAGGGCTGAGTTGGCATCCCTTCGCTCACAGTTGCAGACGGCCTTGACTTCAGTCGCGCAGCTTGAGGCTGTTGCCAATGGGAACCACTGTGGGGAGACGGGCTTGGGTATCACGGGGATGTCAACCTCGTCCCGTCTGTCCCCAGATCGGCTCGCCGCTGTGGTTGCCTCGGTTGCCGTCCGCAGAGGGGCTGAGCCCTCGCCTGTGGTTGATTGGGAGGTCGTTCCAAGGCGTGGCTGGCAGCGAAAGACGTCCCCGGAGGCTGATCAGAAAGCCTCCCCGGTGCGTCTGACAAACAGGTTTCAGGTACTGTCTCTGGCTGAGCCAGATGCAGCTGCCTGCCCTGTTTCAGAGGATGATTCTCAGCCTTCAAGGTCCAGGCAATCGCAGAGGGTGGGCTTATAGGTAGTTGGGAGCTCCAATGTTAGGCGCGTAATGGGGCCCCTTAGGGATATGGCGGCTAAGAAGGGGAAGAAATCCGTGTGCACTCCGTGTGCATTCCGGGTGGAGTCATTCCTGATGTGGAAAGGGTCCTTCCGGATGCCATGAAGAGCACAGGGTGCAGCCAGCTGCAGGTGGTGGCACATGTCGGCACTAATGACGTGTGTCGCTTTGGATCTGAGGAAATTCTCTCTGGATTCCAGCGGCTATCTGATTTGGTGAAGGCTGCCGGTCTTGCTTACGAGATGAAGGCAGAGCTCACCATCTGCAGCATCGTTGACAGAACCGACTGCGGACCTTTGGTGCAGAGCCGGGTGGAGGGTCTGAATCAGAGGCTCAGACGGTTTTGCGACCGTGTTGGCTGCAGATCCCTTGACTTGCGCCATAGGGTGGTGGGGTTTCGGGTTCCGCTGAATAGGTCAGGAGTTCACTACACTCAGCTGGCAGCTACACGGGTAGCGGAGGCTGTGTGGCGTGGACTGGGTGGTTTTTTAGGTTAGAAGGCCTCGGGAAAGTACGGGGTGGGCTGCAATCTCAAAGGGTGCATGGAAAATACAGGACGTGCTTGTATCAAGGAACAGTCAGAATTGTAGTTCTAAATTGTTGTAGTTGTGTTGGGAAAGTCCCTGAGCTTCAAGCGCTAATAGAAAGCACAGAAGCTGAAATCGTTATAGGTACAGAAAGCTGACTAAAGCCTGAAATAAGTTCTGCAGAAATTTTTACGAAGTCTCAGACGGTGTTCAGGAAAGATAGATTAGGCAGAATTGGTGGTGGAGTGTTTGTGTCTGTCAGTAGTGGTTTATCTTGTAGTGAAGTCGAAGTAGATACTCCGTGCGAATTGGTATGGGTGGAGGTTATACTTAACAGCCGAACTAAGTTAATAATTGGCTCCTTCTACCGACCCCCAGACTCCGATGATATAGTTGCTGAACAGTTCAGAGAAAATTTGAGTCTCGTAACAAATAAATACCCCACTCATACGGTTATAGTTGGTGGGGACTTCAACCTTCCCTCGATATGTTGGCAAAAATACTTGTTCAAAACCGGTGGTAGGCAGAAAACATCTTCCGAGATTGTCCTAAATGCTTTTTCCGAAAATTATTTCGAGCAGTTAGTCCACGAACCCACGCGAATTGTAAATGGTTGCGAAAACACACTTGACCTCTTAGCCACAAACAATCCAGAGCTCATAGAGAGCATCATGACTGATACAGTGATTAGTGATCACAAGGTCGTTGTAGCTAGGCTCAATACCGTTTCTTCCAAATCCACCAGAAACAAACGCAAAACAATTTTATTTAAAAAAGCGGATAAAGTGTCACTAGAAGCTTTCCTAAGAGAGAATCTCCATTCCTTCCGAACTGACTATGCAAATGTAGACGAGATGTGGCTCAAATTCAAAGATATAATAGCAACAGCAATTGAGAGATTCATACCTCATAAATTGGTAAGAGATGGAATTGATCCCCCATGGCACACAAAACAGGTCCGAACGCTGTTGCAGGGGCAACGGAAAAAGCATGCGAAGTTCAGAAGAACGCGAAATCCCGAAGATTGGCTAAAATTTACAGACGCGCGAAATTTGGCACGGACTTCAATGCGAGATGCCTTTAAAAGGTTCCACAACGAAACATTGTCTCGAAATTTGGTAGAAAGTCCGAAGAAATTCTGGTCGTATGTAAAGTACACAAGCGGCAAGACGCAGTCAATACCTTCGCTGCGCAGTGCCGATGGTACTGTTACCGGCGATTGTGCCGCTAAAGCGGAGTTATTGAACGCAGTTTTCCGAAATTCCTTCACCAGGAAAGACGAATGGAATATTCTAGAATTGGAAACACGAACAGCTGCTAGCATGAGTTTCTTAGAAGTAGATACCTTAGGGGTTGCGAAGCAACTCAAATCGCTTCATACGAGCAAATCTTCAGGTCCAGATTGTATACCGATTAGGTTTCTTTCAGATTACGCTGATACAATAGCTCCCTACTTAGCAATCACATACAACGGCTCGCTCACCGATAGATCTGTACCTACAGATTGGAAAATTGCGCAGGTCGCACCAGTGTTTAAGAAGGATAGTAGGAGTAATCCATCGAAAATACAGACCTATATCATTGACGTCGGTTTGCAGTAGTGTTTTGGAGCATATACTGTATTCAAACATAATGAATCACCTCGAGGGGAACGATCTATTGATACGTAATCAGCATGGTTTCAGGAAACATCGTTCTTGTGCAACGCAGCTAGCTCTTCATTCGCACGAAGTAATGGCCGCTATCGACAGGGGATCTCAAGTTGATTCCGTATTTCTAGATTTCCGGAAGGCTTTTGACACCGTTCCTCACAAGCGACATCTAATCAAGCTGCGGGCCTATGGGGTATCGTCTCAGTTGTGCGACTGGATTCGTGATTTCCTGTCAGGAAGGTCGCAGTTCGTAGTAGTAGACGGCAAGTCATCGAGTAAAACTGAAGTGATATCAGGTGTTCCCCAGAGAAGCGTCCTGGGACCTCTGCTGTTCTTGATATGTATATAAATGACCTGGGTGACAATCTGAGCAGTTCTCTAAGGTTGTTCGCAGATGATGCTGTAATTTACCGTCTAGTAAGGTCATCCGAAGACCAGTATCAGTTGCAAAGCGATTTAGAAAAGATTCTGTATGGTTTGGCAGGTGGCAGTTGACGCTAAATAACGATAAGTGTGAGGTGATCCACATGAGTTCAGAAAGATATCCGTTGGAATTCGATTACTCGATAAATAGTACAATTCTCAAGGCTGTCAATTCAACTAAGTACCTGGGTGTAAAAATTACGAACAACTTCAGTTGGAAAGACCACATAGAAAATATTGTGGGGAAGGCGAGCCAAAGGCTGCGTTTCATCGGCAGGACACTTAGAAGATGCAACAAGTCCAGTAAAGAGACGGCTTACACTACACTCGTTCGTCCTCTGTTAGAATTTTGCTGCGCGGTGTGGTATCCTTACCAGGTGGGATTGACCGAGGACATAGAAAGGGTGCAAAAAAGGGCAGCTCGTTTTGTATTATCGCGTAATAGGGGAGAGAGTGTGGCAGATATGATACGCGAGTTGGGATGGAAGTCATTAAAGTAAAGACGTTTTTCGTCGCGGCGAGATCTATTTACGATATTTCAGTCACCAACTTTCTCTTCCGAATGCGAAAATATTTTGTTGGGCCCAACTTACATAGGTAGGAATGATCATCAAAATAAAATAAGAGAAATCAGAGCTCTAACAGAAAGGTTTAGGTGTTCGTTTTTCCCGCGCGCTGTTCGGGAGTGGAATGGTAGGGATATAGAATGATTGTGGTTCGATGAACCCTCTGCCAAGCACTTAAATGTGAATTGCAGAGTAATCATGTAGATGTAGATGTAGATGTACGTCCTATTCTTTTTGAAAAGTAATGAGGATCTCGGATGTGTTCGCAACAATCCCTTTTCGCCGATCCTGAACGTCTGCATACGTTTGAGTTTTCTGTCATAATCCTTTTTTCTGATGCTGGTCTTCACGGTAAGATTAATCAGAGCTTGTCGAATTTTCTCTCCGCAAGGTATGTCAGTATCTTCTGCCTTCGGAATTTTATGCATCCATTCATTTCTTGCCTGTCTTCTAAACATCAGCTCAGAGGAGCGAATTTGGTACAACGTGAAGCAAGCTGTTCATAGTTACATCAAATTCCTTCAGACGCCAGGGAACCGGATAGATGCTATGACAGTAAGTCCTTTGTGATATAACATCAAGATGACACGCATACCCTATAATAATTCCGGGTTTTTCTTAAAAAACAGCCGAATGAGATACTAGGAGTTTTGAGAACTGCTGCTTCTGTTCATCAGTGAGGTGCACAGGTTCCTTTAATTTCTCGATTCCCTCTCTCGTATGCTACTAATGCCCAGGATACAGCCTACGATCAGTTTTTCAACAATCAGGAACTCGCATGTTAGTGCTGCATTTCCCAAATTCAATTTCAATTATGTTTGCATGCTGACGCTTGTGGGTCTTGTGCATATGGCTCCTATAATTCTATAGTTCTCCTCTAGCAAAGCTGGTAGTTTTGCTTTTCGCAACAGCTTTTGGAACAAAGCGCTCGATATAACATAGAAGAAGTTCCCGTGTGTAATGTTACAGTGACTGGAATTCCTTCGATTGTACCAAGGATTTCCGACATTGGCACGAAAGGATGAACCTTCTCACACCGATAAATATCCTCACACAATTCTTCAGATAATACCTTCCCATCGTTATACCGTAGCTTCTGTAACTGCTGACCGCGTCTCTGGGGCTCGAGGCAGTCACGATTACTTTGTTGGACGCGAGTCACTGCCACTATTTGCATCGTCTGTTATCTCCATAATCACAGGTTTCTGCATGTGCCAGTCACCTGACGTAGACTGTGGCTGTTTCTGTTGTTGCTGTTGCGGAAAGTTATTGTTCCAGAATTGACTAGTTGACAGTTACTGGTTATGAGGTGGGACTGGATTGTACCACCAGTCGCCCCTATTGATCTAGTTCCTGACCGGTCAGAAGCCATTACTGTTTCGATTTCCAATGATGTTCTTCCAACTGTTGTTAGGATTACCATTGGGTACACTGCTTGGATGCGCTTTATCCACTTGGTGTGTTCTTTGCGTATTACTACCATTTCCGTGGCCACTTGATGAATGTTAGGCGCCAGTGTTTCGCGCTACTATACCCGTTATTCGATTCTCAAGTGGACTTCATGTATTCATGAATCAGGTCGATTGAATCTAACACATATAAGAATTCCTCCAAATTGTCGTCTGATATATTAACTAGCTGATTTCTAACACTGACCGGTTATCTAGCTTTTAATATGCTCAGTATGCCCTGTAGTGCTAACGTATCGTCCCAGTAGCGACATTTATTAAAATATTTTTACAAGTACTTTCTTAACGTCCCTTGCTTGAATGAGAATTGTTGAGGGTGAAATACTTCTTGGCGTAACCTTTGCTAAATTCCGCGTGACCAATATTTTGCTAAGAACGCCTGTTCAAATTCATCGTATAAGTCCGACAAGTTTCGCATGCGTCGGTTGCCCATAGTGCACCTTCTCATTGAATATAACCCAATGCCTTGGCAAAACTCCCCTGAAGCTTCGCACGAACACTACGGGATTTATCGTCCTCTTATCGGGATTAAATATCTGAAGTTGCCGATCCGTGCTTGAGCATTTGCTCTTCGATATTGGGTGTAGAATACATGTACTGGGCCGTAGCGGCTTCGTGTGGACTATATGGAGGATTATAGTATGGCGAAGACACGTTTAGATTTCCGTAATTAGACGGGTCGCCCGCAGTTTGCTGTCGTGGAGCCTGATATGCCTTGCTACCGCTGTTCAACGCCTCTCGAAACTCTTCTAGCTTTCCTTTGGCCATCTTAATAGATTCCTCGACTTGTTCTTTCCACTTCACAGATCGGAGCCTAGCTGCGTCTTAACATCTTCTAATCCTTTCTTAGAAAAATTCTCTTAAGGAAATTCATACGGGGAAAGGATGAGACAGCAGGTTTTACACCATCTGTTATCGCCTGATTCGGCTGCCATTCCATCGTCTTTGCCACGTTACGATCTTCTCCGAAATGTCACGCTTATATAGCTCAAAATTTTCTTTGATTGTGTCTTTCTGTCATCAGGAAATATCTTGCATTGTTTTTTTTAAGGCTAGCAACCGTTTCTTTTACATGATTCTGCCAATTCATAATTTCGTTGGCAGTATCATCCATCTCTTCGATCTCTATCGGAAATTTGTCTTAGCCTGTCGCAATTCTTGGTACTCATTCTACATGGCCTCGTGCTTTCTGACAAGATCGGCTGTCGTCTCTTGCATTTCGTTTTAGATTTTCCACGATTGGCGGAATTGAGTCAACCTGTATCTGCATTTAAGACTGCTCTTGTGACATGGCTGACTGCGCTTGTGCCATGGTTGACTGCGATTGTGCCATCTGATCGACTTGATTTTTAATATACTTTTGCTCTTCTGACATGGTAGACTGCGCTTGCGCTGTATGAGACATATTATCGGGTAGCAAACTAATCTTTCGCGTAATCAGGCTCAGGGGATCATTTGCGGGTGCTGATGATCGAGCTTGATCCTGCGCCACAGCTGTGGAATCGTCTATAGCGTCCGTTATGTTAGTTGACTACACCTCGCTTTCTTGTTCCGCCTGCGTTTTAAACAGTGCACGAGTTAAAACCATAAAATGCTTCGAACAATTCCGTAAACTGTACTTTTCTGAGAAATACACACAATAAACTGAATCACTATTTCACATGAAATTAAAATCTTGTAGCTCTTGACAAACTGCCGCTACAGAATTTTGCCTATAGAATGATATCGAAAAAGGAAAACTATCCTTTGCGTAGATCATCAACAAAGTCCTTGCCACTTCTTCTCACTACAAGAACGAAGTTGGTGACATAAAAGACACAGAGAGATAATTGGTTAGAGGTCCGGCCTATATACATTGTCTCCGTCGAGTTTCTGGTCTCACCTGCGTGGTCTGCACCAAATGTCGTAGCAGCAGTACTCGTTCCATTGTGGCACGAGACGGAAACACGCAGCCCTGGCCTATATGACCGAACATAAGTCTCTCCCACACTCCCAGGTATAAGTTTAATTCCTGTTTGAATTCTCAAGTTGATGAAACAAAACGGTTAGGCAGCTACAGTTCGCAATCATACTCTGTCTGCCTCTCTATGTCGAAGCCAGCACCTGGAATAAAATTTCTATGACTCTGAATATTCTTAAAATAGTCAGAGGCACACTCTTGCGCCGTGGGGAACCCTTCTTGGTTGCTATGACGTACTGTCTCTGCACGATGGGAGTCAGTGTCCAAGTTATGCACTAATTTCGATAAAAGTCCAGAAATTAATATATCAAAATAGAGGATTAACGACAGTGGTGCTGGCTTTACTGATTTCCTAGGATACAAGTTCCCTACGAATTACGGCACACCAAATAATGTTCCGAGCCACAGAAAAGGGAGAAGTTAAAATACCCAAAGAATTAAACACACCTTTTCCCATCATAAATTTGTATTTTTTCCATAATGTTCTTCGTTGCTAAATTACAGGATACATCATCCTCTTGTATGAGATGAAATATTATCATAATTAATCAAAGTACATTGCGTATTCAAAATGTCAGCTTCCAACAATGGCGCTAATACCAGTTCAGCCGCGATCGTACTCTCCGCATTTCTAAATGCCTAGTACACGTGATGTTCCGCACTATACCAACAGATTTTTTATAGCACGAATCAGAGATAATCTCTCTCTCTCTCTCTCTCTCTCTCTCTCTCTCTCTCTCTCTCGCAGTCGTAAGCAGTCTTTGATCCATATAGATCGCTTGCGCGTTTTCTTACCAATCCGTGAGCTATATGAGTAAATAGGTGACAGTGTAATGGTGATAATACAACAGGCTATCGTGATTTGTACTATTTCGTCATTGTTATAATCATTCCGATTTATTCTTTCGTCTGATGTGTGGATGACTGCTCGGTATCATACTTCGAGAAAGATCATTATTTTCGAACGGTCATTTACCTGTGACTTGAACAGAGTCCAACATGTTTTCTACAGAGCCTACTCGCTTTTATACGACTATCCAACCACAACATACTGCTATCAAGCTGATGGGCGGCAGGTTGCTGAAAGAGAAACCATTGAAGATATCGTTGGATCCCTTGTCGAATTTTTAGACCAGTGATCTGAAAAAATCAACCTGCAAACCCTCGAACTATTTCTCAACGCTCGAAAGTAAGTATTGAGCTCTGGAGACAGCTACTATTTATAGTGTGTTAAAACATAAAACACCTTATATATAAAAGGCCGTTACAACAAAATAGAGCTAGGAGGCACAGAGTGAAGACAGCTGAATCATACTCAAAAGGAGTGATGTTTAAAGCTCTATTCAGGCATCCCGATTTACATGTTTTGTGGAAAGCAATTCCAATGCTTTTTACATATCACAAGGTCTATTTCTTTCGCCATTATTGTGTAATTTGGCTAGTGTTCTATTCAAGTGTTCCCGATGCGAACAGGACATTCAACTTCAGTATTTCTTCTTCACTTTCATGGAATAGTCAAAATATATCATCAAACTGAAAAACTAGAACTTAGTTCCAAATGCAAAAAGAAATCTATAGTCACCAGAGTTTAAAGTCATGAAGTATATACGTGGTAACAGAAGTCTGCCAACATGAGAGTATACATTAGGGGAACCATTCAAAATTCTGTGAAAGACCCCTTCTCGTAATTGTAACACGTGGAACAAATACAATCTTAGAGCAGCAGAAACAACAAAAAAACGACTGGAGGAATTAGTAATCATAAGGGATTTATTGTAGTGATCGATGGTTCTGTGATCACTTTCATAAAATGACATGGAGATCACTAATTACATCAGCCCATGCTGGGAGTCAAAAATGTAATGGATCCTTCAAATTTATCTCTGACATCATATAGAATGCAAGTTACCAATGAAGTCACCCCACCCTGGGAGCCACTAATTAAGTGAGATCCAAAATTTAGTGAACTCGAACACCAAAAGGTTATGATAACAGGGTACTGATGTACGAATGGAAGAGGATAGATGCAATATTAAAACATGAAATGTTTTCTTTTATTAAAATACCTTTTCCACAAAAAAAGGAAATAAAATCTCAGGGCCGATTTGACTCGTTGTAGATACGGCTCAGTTATTAAGGGGAAGGAGGGGCGAAAGATTCATCTCACCATCCTTCACAGGCATTTAACGTTTGGTGATGGCGGCGGCAGGTGCATGCTCGGTACTGTGTGTCGCCTCGGAGCTGTGCTGCGGTGTGTCGGTTGCTCACCTCCGTGTCCAGGCTTTGCGGCGAGGCCCAGAACGGTCTCCGCGTTGACTGCTCGTTGTGGATTTCGTGGCCGAAGCTATGACATCACGGTGACAGGAGGCGGATGTGGATGGAAAAAACCCTTGCTTGTCTCACTTCTCATATATCTCTCAAGTCACTGACTGATCGAAATTTTCCTCCTCTAGGCTTTGTCATCGGTGGACTGAATTTGCAATTCCGCCCAATGACAGATAGCTGTTTCACGACCACGCTTCCCGGTGCAAGATGGAATATTTCTATCTTGCGTGAGCTGGCGTATGACTCGAGAATTGACGTTTCTGTCAAGTTTTCACTGTGAATGCTACTCCCAGCTTTGGTTGAATATTGTTCCGAAGTTTTTCTGCGTTCCTTAATTGCTATGAAAGCAGCCACACTACACTTGCTTACACCGGCTATCTCTGCATGGGGCCTGGACAATCTAATGTTTGTGCTTTGTCCAAGAACCTACTGGCATTTACGATTTATAAGCAACTTTCTGAGTGTCCACAAATCTTTCTCTTTTAGCAGGCTGACTTCTTTTGCATCATCTAGTTTCAAACGCCTCCCTGTGTTGATTCTTGGCGCTTTGTGTGTACATTTCGTCCCAGTGTTTGTGGGGGTAATTGATTACTCGACACATTCTCGCTTTTTTACGCAGCTGAAAAAGGCTGCTACCGGATAAAAGATTCACACGCCTTCACGTGTGCTTTCTTGATGCTTTTGTGTCTACGCTTTTTCTTAGAGCCTGCGGCGGTCCCTCAGTTATCTACACATTTCGCATTGTCTGCCAGGTTCTCTGCAAGGTGTCCATTCTTGAGCGAGACGAAGGCATCCGCCGATCTACCCCATGCATGACTGCAGAAAGCCTTCACATTCATGTCTATTGTGGCCGCTGAATAGGGACCGACTTTCCCCCTCCTCCTGGGCACTGGTACTGTCTACATCTATGTCTACGTGATTACTCTGCTATTCACAATAAAGTGCCTGGCAGAGGGTTCAATGACCCACCTTCACGCTGTCTCTCTACCGTTCCACTCTCGAACGGCACGCGTTAACAACGAGCACTTAAATTTTTCTATGCGAGCCCTGATTTCTCTTATTTTATCGTGATGATCATTCAGTATGAGTCGGCAAAAGTGGCTACCAGCGGAGGCATTGTACTATCAACTGGAGTATCACAAGAATAAATAAGGACAAGATGCTGAAATACTATTCCGTAGGAAATGACTCAATATTTATTGCAGTGCACATTGCAATAGCAGACTTTTTCGTTCGTTTAACAAAAATGTCGTTGATTAATTCTGTAGTTGGAGTCAAAACTGGGCTACTGATCAATCCTTATTAATTTTGCTAAGGATGTCATGTTACACATTGTATTGTAAATTTTTTCCCTTATTTTGTTAGCTGAAGATATAACGTTTCTGTGTCTTTGAATATTGTAATTGTTTTACTATATATATATATATATATATATATATATATATATATATATATATATGCATTTATGTCGATGTATAATTCTAAATATTATTTGTAATTTTACGCTGAGTCTGGCCAAGGGGAAAAGTATGCTATCGAACGATTACATCGATAGGTCGTGTGGAGAACCAAAGTGTTTAGGATCTTTGGTAGTGTTAATTCTGGCTCATGGAGCGCGGGCAGAGGGAGTCTGGCGGGAGTAGGGCAGTGGAGCAGGTGTGTTGAGTGACGCTCCCGCGAGTTGCCGCGCTTTCGGGGTTTGGCAGCATGTAACTGCGCTCGACTTGCCATGATAGTTTCTGACACGGTGTCGCGGACGGGAAGCATTAGCTGGCGCGCATCAAGAGCCCGTTTCGCCTGGTGACCATGTCGAGAAGGAGGCGCGCCAACATCCAGCTTCTGAATGGCTCTGAGCACTATGGGACTCAACATCTTAGGTCATAAGTCCCCTAGAACTTAGAACTGCTTAAACCTAA
This sequence comes from Schistocerca americana, assembly GCF_021461395.2. Lineage (NCBI taxonomy): Eukaryota > Metazoa > Arthropoda > Insecta > Orthoptera > Acrididae > Schistocerca > Schistocerca americana. Next base: position 962,379,402 of record NC_060119.1, read on the forward strand.
CTAACTTAAGGACATCACACACACCCATGACCGAGGCAGGATTCGAACCTGCGACCGTAGCTGTCCCGCGGTTCCGGACTGCAGCGCCAGAACCGCACGGCCACCGCGGCCGGCAACATCCAGCTTCTGCAACAGCGACGACCGACAATGAGTGACTGTCGCCACCTCCCCGATCGACGACTGCAAACCTTCAATCAGCCAACAAGGAAGACTGGAAGCACGTAAAGTTTTAGAACTGTATGGCAGACCTCAGCTTTTCAAACTGGTCAATATGCGTCACCAAATTACAGCAACGTTAGTATGAACCTTTGTTGCTCATTGTCCCAACTGCATTACCAAGCAGGGTCCCTTCCTTTTCCCGAGTGAACCCGAGTGTCGTTGAAATTCAAACGCCCCATTAAAGTAATATCATTCCATTTCACTGCTTTAATTTCAGAGTTCAGTTAAAGTATTCATAGCTGCCCACAATATTTAGATTACACAAGCACAAATTAAGAGTGCGCGTTTTGTTATCATATTTTAGCTTACCTGTGACTGCAGCTCAGCTTGGTCCGTACTAAATTTTACTATTGCTAATTGTTCAGAATCATTTAATTCAAGTTCAAAGTTAAATCTCTTATTTTTAAATTGCGTAGATTCAAGTAGCTTTTGAAATGATTCTTGAGGTAGCCCAAGACTAACCTTATTTTACTGGATTTCGTAGTGTTTCAGAAACAAAGTTCATTATTAATTTTAGTCACTAAACTAACTTTCGATTTTCCGGTTTTATTAATTCTTTTGCTAAATTAAGTCAGAGTGTAGCGAAATTTATTGCTTCTGACAATCTTTCAGTTTTCACACAACACGTGTCAGCCTTCAGTTGCCACGCTTTTAGTGCTAATTATATGTGCAATAACCTTTCTTTTTCAGTTATTATCGCAGTTATCCATAGGACTCGCGACCGTAATTTTCGCCAAATCTCAAATATCTAATTAACGCCAATTAATTGTTAACGTGACGACCGCACACTTACTTTCTTTATTAATTTTACCCTTTTCTCAAAATCAATTTCCATCAATTTCATTTGCATTTTTCCTTTCATTTAGATGTAACCCTTTCCTCCCTCTTAACCGGCAGATTAACTTCGGTGACGATTGCTTTTCCCAAATTTCCATTACGTACACGCGGTTTAATTTTTCACTGTCATTAAGGTCGATAAGTGAGGGGGAGGTTACAACATTACGAACAGAAGACGGAAACTAGTGATCAACTTCCCATCGAGGACATTACAGATGGATGCAACTTATTAACGAAACACACAACTGCACTTGTCGAAGAGTTTATGCTCTACTTTTTCTAGAGGTATAACTTCAGAGAGCAATCTAGTAATGGTAAAGAGATGGGATACATACTGAAGTGTATATTTGGCGTTCCAAGAAAAAATAGGCTTATAATGGAGATCTCAATGTCACTGTTCCGAGGGGGGAAACATATTCACCTGTGCTCCTTTCACATTGTCTTACACGTTATTGTCATTTTCCATGTTCAGGAATGGGCACACAGTAAGAATTGTGATTTAACAGGTGGTTTCTTGATTTGTTTTGTTGTTAGTTCTCGCTGACTTGCTAACCGGCCCCAGCATTTATGCTCATGATAATCACTCGTACAAACGTTAGCAAGAAATGTGTTCTCCCTACTCCTGCCCTATCAGCAGTTGTATACGGGATATAATGTAACATTATGGAAGTGATCACGTGGGTGAATGGTTGCTCAGATGGTTAATCAGATGTATGTAATGGAGCGGAAAATATATTTAACCTATTGTTGCAGAAAAGTCTTCCAAATGATACCTAAAATTACTGCGTCTGAGTAAAAATGACTCAACGGCTAGATCTCACCTCACTAATTTGCAGGTGGCTACTGGAGAGGTGGCAAAATAAGTCACTGGTTTCATACCAACAAATTGTATTTGCATTTAAATTCAAATGAGCTGGAAAATTGCACATCAAGTCTGCTTGAAGAGGCACCTAGCTGCAGAGCCGCCTGGCTTTAGAGAGGCTCGGATGGAAGGACATCCGAAGAGTGATCTTGTGCTGTGTGCTTACTGAAAGGAATACTCGTGTCTCCGTTTTTCTTCCGTCACATAAATTTCATTGATGTTTTTCCTCCGTCACAAACATTTTATTGGCTGAAAGATAGATATCCAGAGTGCCAACCAGTGAAAAGTTGTCGTAAAAAACGATGGCCTGCTTCCCTCACTCTCCACATAGTTCACCATTAATAAGTTACCTAACGCTTGGGCTGAAAAACTGTGTCCTACTGTCTTTCTATCTCTGTCTATGGCCAATGACGGTGGACCTCTGTAAATAAAGCCGTTTTTCTCTTTCCCTTTTATGAAATATTTATGTTACACAATCGTGGTTGTTTTTACATTATGTTAAACACTTTGTCTTGCAGTGCCTGATTTGCTTTGCGATTGAGCTTTGGAACGGCGCCAGTGCTTACGCAACGCCGAGTTCCGGCATTCGTGATGTCACACAGTACTCATCTATTGCAAAAAATTGTTCAAACTCTATGGCCAATGGTTACAGGAGCGTACCTCCATGATCAATAAATAACAATATTACATACACAATTAATTGAGAATAAACATATTAATTTCTATAATAATGTATTACATCTCCAGTAACTTGAACTTTGGCACATCTTCCTGCACCTTTAAACCACAGACACACACTCTCCTGTTCACTTATTTTACGATGACTCCTTGTTCTCAGGGAAAACGGCTGATTAGATGTGAAGTAGGAAATACCTAAATCCCTGTTAAACACTTCTCCAACATGATACGTACGGAAGGCTATAAGATCTCTTGAATTAAATGATTCCAAACCAGTCACATTTTTAACTGTATTACCATTATAACGAACAACAGCAACAGTAATCCAACCATTACCAGCTTGATGTGTATGTAATTGGGTAAGTAATCGTTCAGAAACTTTGCAAATCAATGTATTGGTATTGTTCGAAAAATAAAACAAGATTATAATATTAAATTTTTTTATTAATTTCTGTAATAATGTGTTACATCACCAGTAATTTGAACTTTAGCACATCTTCCTGCACCTTTAATCCACACACTCACACTTTCTTGTTCACTAATTTTACGATGATTCCTTGTTCTAAAACTAAACGACTGGTTAGAAATAAAATATGACACACCCAAGTCTCTATTAAACACTTCTCCAACATGATAAGTGCGATAAGCTATAATGTCTCTTGCATTAAAAGCTTCCAAACCACTTACATTCTTCACTGCATTACCAGGATAACGAACAACAGCAACAGTAATCCAACCATTACCACATTGATTGACATCTAATTGGTTAATTGCAAAATTAATAACACAACCACAAAACACAGATGGACCTTGCAAAATAGTCTGTGCTCCTTTGTTAGAAACTGTAATCTCCAAGTCTTCTAATGCCTTGTACACAGTAGGACGAGAATATCTGTATCTTCTCCTGTAACGAGGCATCTCACAATATGTCCGGTGCTGCTGCTCGTGCGGCTGCTCGACGACTGACGCCGTCTTAGACTGTAGCTACTCATATAAGTCTCATGCGCTGGGCAAGCACTGACTGGTGCGAATCCCGTACGCGCGCGGTAGGATCTCTAGACCGCGCGCGTACGCGATTCAGCCTTGGCACAGCGCCAGCGCCTGGCCTTGCGCCAGAGTAGATGATACAGATGATACAGATATTCTCGTCCTAATGTGTACAAGGCATTAGAAGACTTGGAGATTACAGTTTCTAACAAAGGAGCACAGACTATTTTGCAAGGTCCATCTGTGTTTTGTGGTTGTGTTATTAATTTTGCAATTAACCAATTAGATGTCAATCAATGCGGTAATGGTTGGATTACTGTTGCTGTTGTTCGTTATCCTGGTAATGCAGTGAAGAATGTAAGTGGTTTGGAAGCTTTTAATGCAAGAGACATTATAGCTTATCGCACTTATCATGTTGGAGAAGTGTTTAATAGAGACTTGGGTGTGTCATATTTTATTTCTAACCAGTCGTTTAGTTTTAGAACAAGGAATCATCGTAAAATTAGTGAACAAGAAAGTGTGAGTGTGTGGATTAAAGGTGCAGGAAGATGTGCTAAAGTTCAAATTACTGGTGATGTAACACATTATTACAGAAATTAATAAAAAAATTTAATATTATAATCTTGTTTTATTTTTCGAACAATACCAATACATTGATTTGCAAAGTTTCTGAACGCCAGACGTACGCTACATTGACCGGGGGCCATAGAGTGAGAACAGCAATGTTACGTCAGAGAGAGGTGACGTCATCTACTCCGGCATTCGTGATGTCACACAGTACTCATCTATTGCAAAAAATTGTTCACACTCTATGGCCAATGGTCAATGGTCAATGGTGCAAGGTCCATCAGTGTTTTGTGGTTGTATTATTAACTTTGCACTTACCCAATTAGACGCCCATCAAGCTGGTAATGGTTGGATTACTGTTGCTGTGGTTCGTTATGATGGTAATCAAGTTAAAAATGTGACTGGTTTGGAATCATTTAATGCAAGAGATCTTATAGCCTTCCGTACTTTTCATGTTGGAGAAGTGTTTAACAGGGACTTGGGTATTTCCTACTTCACATCTAACCAGCCGTTTTCCCAAAGTTCAAGTTACTGGAGATGTAATACATTATTATAGAAATTAATATGTTTACTCTCAATTAATTGTATATGTAATATTATTATTTAAATAAAAATCATAAACAAATAAACTACTCATTATTTATTGATCATGGAGGTACGCTCCACTAAACGGGGGCCATAGAGTGTGAACAATTTTTTCTAATAGATGAGTACTGTGTGACATCACCAACGCTGGAGGTCAGCGTTGCGTAAGCACTGGCGCTGTGCCAAAGCTGAATCGCGTACGCGCGCGGTCTAGAGATCCTACCGCGCGCGTACGGGATTCGCGTCAGTCGAGTGACCGTGAGTTATATAAGTAAACACCAGTCAAAGCCGGTTCCAGTCAGCGTGCAGCAGCGCTGCACTGGCGCTGTGCCAAAGCTGAATCGCGTACGCGCGCGGTCTAGAGATCCTACCGCGCGCGTCAGTCGAGTGACCGTGGGTTATATAAGTAAACACCAGTCAAAGCCGACTTCAGTCGGCGTGCAGCAGCGCGTGCAGCAGCATCGGACAATTAATTTAGATGCCTCGTTATAGGAGAAGATATACACGGTCGTGTCTAACTGTGTATAAGGCCTTAGACGATTTGGAGGTCAAAGTTTCCAACAAAGGAGCGCAGGTTATTTTGCAAGGTCCATCAGTGTTTTGTGGTTGTATTATTAACTTTGCACTTACCCAATTAGACGCCCATCAAGCTGGTAATGGTTGGATTACTGTTGCTGTGGTTCGTTATGATGGTAATCAAGTTAAAAATGTGACTGGTTTGGAATCATTTAATGCAAGAGATCTTATAGCCTTCCATACTTTTCATGTTGGAGAAGTGTTTAACAGGGACTTCGGTATTTCCTACTTCACATCTAACCAGCCGTTTTCCCTCGGCGTTGCGTAAGCACTGGCGCCGTTCCAAAGCTCAATCGCGTACGCGCGCGGTCTAGAGATCCTACCGCGCGCGTACGGGATTCGCGTCAGTCGAGTGATCGTGGGTTATATAAGTAAACACCAGTCAAAGCCGGCTTCAGTCGGCGTGCAGCAGCGCGTGCAGCAGCATCGGACAATTAATTGAGATGCCTCGTTATAGGAGAAGATATACACGGTCGCGTCTAACTGTTTATAAGGCCTTAGACGATTTGGAGGTCAAAGTTTCCAACAAAGGAGTGCAGGTTATTTTGCAAGGTCCATCAGTGTTTTGTGGTTGTATTATTAACTTTGCACTTACCCAATTAGATACACATCAAGCTGGTAATGGTTGGATTACTGTTGCTGTTGTTCGTTATAATGGTAATACAGTTAAAAATGTGACTGGTTTGGAATCATTTAATTCAAGAGATCTTATAGCCTTCCGTACGTATCATGTTAAAGAAGTGTTTAACAGGGATTTAGGTATTTCCTACTTCACATCTAATCAGCCGTTTTTCCTGAGAACAAGGAATCATCGTAAAATAAGTGAACAGGAGAGTGTGCGTCTGTGGTTTAAAGGTGCAGGAAGATGTGCCTACTTCACATCTAATCAGCCGTTTTCCCTGAGAACAAGGAATCATCGTAAAATAAGTGAACAGGAGAGTGTGTGTCTGTGGTTTAAAGGTGCAGGAAGATGTGCCAAAGTTCAAGTTACTGGAGATGTAATACATTATTATAGAAATTAATATGTTTATTCTCAATTAATTGTGTATGTAATATTATTATTTAAATAAAAATCATAAATAAAAAAACTACTGATTATTTATTGATCATGGAGGTACGCTCCTGTAACCATTGGCCATAGAGTGTGAACAATTTTTTGCAATAGATGAGTACTGTGTGACATCACGAATGCCGGAACTCGGCGTTGCGTAAGCACTCGATATGTTGGCAAAAATACTTGTTCAAAACCGGTGGTAGGCAGAAAACATCTTCCGAGATTGTCCTAAATGCTTTTTCCGAAAATTATTTCGAGCAGTTAGTCCACGAACCCACGCGAATTGTAAATGGTTGCGAAAACACACTTGACCTCTTAGCCACAAACAATCCAGAGCTCATAGAGAGCATCATGACTGATACAGTGATTAGTGATCACAAGGTCGTTGTAGCTAGGCTCAATACCGTTTCTTCCAAATCCACCAGAAACAAACGCAAAACAATTTTATTTAAAAAAGCGGATAAAGTGTCACTAGAAGCTTTCCTAAGAGAGAATCTCCATTCCTTCCGAACTGACTATGCAAATGTAGACGAGATGTGGCTCAAATTCAAAGATATAATAGCAACAGCAATTGAGAGATTCATACCTCATAAATTGGTAAGAGATGGAATTGATCCCCCATGGCACACAAAACAGGTCCGAACGCTGTTGCAGGGGCAACGGAAAAAGCATGCGAAGTTCAGAAGAACGCGAAATCCCGAAGATTGGCTAAAATTTACAGACGCGCGAAATTTGGCACGGACTTCAATGCGAGATGCCTTTAAAAGGTTCCACAACGAAACATTGTCTCGAAATTTGGTAGAAAATCCGAAGAAATTCTGGTCGTATGTAAAGTACACAAGCGGCAAGACGCAGTCAATACCTTCGCTGCGCAGTGCCGATGGTACTGTTACCGGCGATTGTGCCGCTAAAGCGGAGTTATTGAACGCAGTTTTCCGAAATTCCTTCACCAGGAAAGACGAATGGAATATTCCAGAATTGGAAACACGAACAGCTGCTAGCATGAGTTTCTTAGAAGTAGATACCTTAGGGGTTGCGAAGCAACTCAAATCGCTTCATACGAGCAAATCTTCAGGTCCAGATTGTATACCGATTAGGTTTCTTTCACATTACGCTGATACAATAGCTCCCTACTTAGCAATCACATACAACGGCTCGCTCACCGATAGATCTGTACCTACAGATTGGAAAATTGCGCAGGTCGCACCAGTGTTTAAGAAGGATAGTAGGAGTAATCCATCGAAAATACAGACCTATATCATTGACGTCGGTTTGCAGTAGTGTTTTGGAGCATATACTGTATTCAAACATAATGAATCACCTCGAGGGGAACGATCTATTGATACGTAATCAGCATGGTTTCAGGAAACATCGTTCTTGTGCAACGCAGCTAGCTCTTTATTCGCACGAAGTAATGGCCGCTATCGACAGGGGATCTCAAGTTGATTCCGTATTTCTAGATTTCCGGAAGGCTTTTGACACCGTTCCTCACAAGCGACATCTAATCAAGCTGCGGGCCTATGGGGTATCGTCTCAGTTGTGCGACTGGATTCGTGATTTCCTGTCAGGAAGGTCGCAGTTCGTAGTAGTAGACGGCAAGTCATCGAGTAAAACTGAAGTGATATCAGGTGTTCCCCAGAGAAGCGTCCTGGGACCTCTGCTGTTCTTGATATATATATAAATGACCTGGGTGACAATCTGAGCAGTTCTCTAAGGTTGTTCGCAGATGATGCTGTAATTTACCGTCTAGTAAGGTCATCCGAAGACCAGTATCAGTTGCAAAGCGATTTAGAAAAGATTCTGTATGGTTTGGCAGGTGGCAGTTGACGCTAAATAACGATAAGTGTGAGGTGATCCACATGAGTTCAGAAAGATATCCGTTGGAATTCGATTGCTCGAAAAATAGTACAATTCTCAAGGCTGTCAATTCAACTAAGTACCTGGGTGTAAAAATTACGAACAACTTCAGTTGGAAAGACCACATAGAAAATATTGTGGGGAAGGCGAGCCAAAGGCTGCGTTTCATCGGCAAGACACTTAGAAGATGCAACAAGTCCAGTAAAGAGACGGCTTACACTACACTCGTTCGTCCTCTGTTAGAATTTTGCTGCGCGGTGTGGTATCCTTACCAGGTGGGATTGACCGAGGACATAGAAAGGGTGCAAAAAAGGGCAGCTCGTTTTGTATTATCGCGTAATAGGGGAGAGAGTGTGGCAGATATGATACGCGAGTTGGGATGGAAGTCATTAAAGTAAAGACGTTTTTCGTCGCGGCGAGATCTATTTACAATATTTCAGTCACCAACTTTCTCTTCCGAATGCGAAAATATTTTGTTGGGCCCAACCTACATAGGTAGGAATGATCATCAAAATAAAATAAGAGAAATCAGAGCTCTAACAGAAAGGTTTAGGTGTTCGTTTTTCCCGCGCGCTGTTCGGGAGTGGAATGGTAGGGATATAGAATGATTGTGGTTCGATGAACCCTCTGCCAAGCACTTAAATGTGAATTGCAGAGTAATCATGTAGATGTAGATGTAGATGTACGTCCTATTCTTTTTGAAAAGTAATGAGGATCTCGGATGTGTTCGCAACAATCCCTTTTCGCCGATCCTGAACGTCTGCATACGTTTGAGTTTTCTGTCATAATCCTTTTTTCTGATGCTGGTCTTCACGGTAAGATTAATCAGAGCTTGTCGAATTTTCTCTCCGCAAGGTATGTCAGTATCTTCTGCCTTCGGAATTTTATGCATCCATTCATTTCTTGCCTGTCTTCTAAACATCAGCTCAGAGGAGCGAATTTGGTACAACGTGAAGCAAGCTGTTCATAGTTACATCAAATTCCTTCAGACGCCAGGGAACCGGATAGATGCTATGACAGTAAGTCCTTTGTGATATAACATCAAGATGACACGCATACCCTATAATAATTCCGGGTTTTTCTTAAAAAACAGCCGAATGAGATACTAGGAGTTTTGATAACTGCTGCTTCTGTTCATCAGTGAGGTGCACAGGTTCCTTTAATTTCTCGATTCCCTCTCTCGTATGCTACTAATGCCCAGGATACAGCCAACGATCAGTTTTTCAACAATCAGGAACTCGCATGTTAGTGCTGCATTTCCCAAATTCAATTTCAATTATGTTTGCATGCTGACGCTTGTGGGTCTTGTGCATATGGCTCCTATAATTCTATAGTTCTCCTCTAGCAAAGCTGGTAGTTTTGCTTTTCGCAACAGCTTTTGGAACAAAGCGCTCGATATAACATAGAAGAAGTTCCCGTGTGTAATGTTACAGTGACTGGAATTCCTTCGATTGTACCAAGGATTTCCGACATTGGCACGAAAGGATGAACCTTCTCACACCGATAAATATCCTCACACAATTCCTCAGATAATACCTTCCCATCGTTATACCGTAGCTTCTGTAACTGCTGACCGCGTCTCTGGGGCTCGAGGCAGTCACGATTACTTTGTTGGACGCGAGTCACTGCCACTATTTGCATCGTCTGTTATCTCCATAATCACAGGTTTCTGCATGTGCCAGTCACCTGACGTAGACTGTGGCTGTTTCTGTTGTTGCTGTTGCGGAAAGTTATTGTTCCAGAATTGACTAGTTGACAGTTACTGGTTATGAGGTGGGACTGGATTGTACCACCAGTCACCCCTATTGATCTAGTTCCTGACCGGTCAGAAGCCATTACTGTTTCGATTTCCAATGATGTTCTTCCAACTGTTGTTAGGATTACCATTGGGTACACTGCTTGGATGCGCTTTATCCACTTGGTGTGTTCTTTGCGTATTACTACCATTTCCGTGGCCACTTGATGAATGTTAGGCGCCAGTGTTTCGCGCTACTATACCCGTTATTCGATTCTCAAGTGGACTTCATGTATTCATGAATCAGGTCGATTGAATCTAACACATATAAGAATTCCTCCAAATTGTCGTCTGATATATTAACTAGCTGATTTCTAACACTGACCGGTTATCTAGCTTTTAATATGCTCAGTATGCCCTGTAGTGCTAACGTATCGTCCCAGTAGCGACATTTATTAAAATATTTTTACAAGTACTTTCTTAACGTCCCTTGCTTGAATGAGAATTGTTGAGGGTGAAATACTTCTTGGCGTAACCTTTGCTAAATTCCGCGTGACCAATATTTTGCTAAGAACGCCTGTTCAAATTCATCGTATAAGTCCGACAAGTTTCGCATGCGTCGGTTGCCCATAGTGCACCTTCTCATTGAATATAACCTAATACATATCTTCACTTCTGTGCATCAGCCCAATGCCTTGGCAAAACTCCCCTGAAGCTTCGCACGAACACTACGGGATTTATCGTCCTCTTATCGGGATTAAATATCTGAAGTTGCCGATCCGTGCTTGAGCATTTGCTCTTCGATATTGGTTGTAGAATACATGTACTGGGCCGTAGCGGCTTCGTGTGGACTATATGGAGGATTATAGTATGGCGAAGACACGTTTAGATTTCCGTAATTAGACGGGTCGCCCGCAGTTTGCTGTCGTGGAGCCTGATATGCCTTGCTACCGCTGTTCAACGCCTCTCGAAACTCTTCTAGCTTTCCTTTGGCCATCTTAATAGATTCCTCGACTTGTTCTTTCCACTTCACAGATCGGAGCCTAGCTGCGTCTTAACATCTTCTAATCCTTTCTTAGAAAAATTCTCTTAAGGAAATTCATACGGGGAAAGGATGAGACAGCAGGTTTTACACCATCTGTTATCGCCTGATTCGGCTGCCATTCCATCGTCTTTGCCACGTTACGATCTTCTCCGAAATGTCACGCTTATATAGCTCGAAATTTTCTTTGATTGTGTCTTTCTGTCATCAGGAAATATCTTGCATTGTTTTTTTTAAGGCTAGCAACCGTTTCTTTTACATGATTCTGCCAATTCATAATTTCGTTGGCAGTATCATCCATCTCTTCGATCTCTATCGGAAATTTGTCTTAGCCTGTCGCAATTCTTGGTACTCATTCTACATGGCCTCGTGCTTTCTGACAAGATCGGCTGTCGTCTCTTGCATTTCGTTTTAGATTTTCCACGATTGGCGGAATTGAGTCAACCTGTATCTGCATTTAAGACTGCTCTTGTGACATGGCTGACTGCGCTTGTGCCATGGTTGACTGCGATTGTGCCATCTGATCGACTTGATTTTTAATATACTTTTGCTCTTCTGACATGGTAGACTGCGCTTGCGCTGTATGAGACATATTATCGGGTAGCAAACTAATCTTTCGCGTAATCAGGCTCAGGGAATCATTTGCGGGTGCTGATGATCGAGCTTGATCCTGCGCCACAGCTGTGGAATCGTCTATAGCGTCCGTTATGTTAGTTGACTACACCTCGCTTTCTTGTTCCGCCTGCGTTTTAAACAGTGCACGAGTTAAAACCATAAAATGCTTCGAACAATTCCGTAAACTGTACTTTTCTGAGAAATACACACAATAAACTGAATCACTATTTCACATGAAATTAAAATCTTGTAGCGCTTGACAAACTGCCGCTACAGAATTTTGCCTATAGAATGATATCGAAAAAGGAAAACTATCCTTTGCGTAGATCATCAACAAAGTCCTTGCCACTTCTTCTCACTGCAAGAACGAAGTTGGTGATATAAAAGACACAGAGAGATAATTGGTTAGAGGTCCGGCCTATATACATTGTCTCCGTCGAGTTTCTGGTCTCACCTGCGTGGTCTGCACCAAATGTCGTAGCAGCAGTACTCGTTCCATTGTGGCACGAGAAGGAAACACGCAGCCCTGGCCTATATGACCGAACATAAGTCTCTCCCACACTCCCAGGTATAAGTTTAATTCCTGTTTGAATTCTCAAGTTGATGAAACAAAACGGTTAGGCAGCTACAGTTCGCAATCATACTCTGTCTGCCTCTCTATGTCGAAGCCAGCACCTGGAATAAAATTTCTATGACTCTGAATATTCTTAAAATAGTCAGAGGCACACTCTTGCGCCGTGGGGAACCCTTCTTGGTTGCTATGACGTACTGTCTCTGCACGATGGGAGTCAGTGTCCAAGTTATGCACTAATTTCGATAAAAGTCCAGAAATTAATATATCAAAATAGAGGATTAACGACAGTGGTGCTGGCTTTACTGATTTCCTAGGATACAAGTTCCCTACGAATTACGGCACACCAAATAATGTTCCGAGCCACAGAAAACGGAGCAGTTAAAATAACCAAAGAATTAAACACACCTTTTCCCATCATAAATTTGTATTTTTTCCATAATGTCTTTCGTTGCTAAATTACAGGATACATCATCCTCTTGTATGAGATAAAATATTATCATAATTAATCAAAGTACATTGCGTATTCAAAATGTCAGCTTCCAACAATGGCGCTAATACCAGTTCAGCCGCGATCGTACTCTCCGCATTTCTAAATGCCTAGTACACGTGATGTTCCGCATTATACCAACAGATTTTTTATAGCACGAATCAGAGATAATCTCTCTCTCTCTCTCTCTCTCTCTCTCTCTCTCTCTCTCTCTCTCTCTCTCTCTCTCGCAGTCGTAAGCAGTCTTTGATCCATATAGATCGCTTGCGCGTTTTCTTACCAATCCATGAGCTAAATGAGTAAATAGGTAACAGTGTAATGGTGATAATACAACAGGCTGTCGTGATTTGTACTATTGCGTCATTGTTATAATCATTCCGATTTATTCTTTCATCTAATGTGTGGATGACTGCTCGGTATCATACTTCGAGAAAGATCATTATTTTCGAACGGTCATTTACCTGTGAATTGAACAGAGTCCAACATGCTTTCTACAGAGCCTACTCGCTTTTATACGACTATCCAACCACAACATATTGCTATCAAGCTGATGGGCGGCAGGTTGCTGAAAGAGAAACCATTGAAGATATCGTTGGATCCCTTGTCGAATTTTTAGACCAGTGATCTGAAAAAGTCAACCTCCTATCAAGTTGATGGGCGGCAGGTTGCTGAAAGAGAAACCATTGAAGATATCGTTGGATCCCTTGTCGAATTTTTAGACCAGTGATCTGAAAAAGTCAACCTGCAAACCCTCGAACTATTTCTCAACACTCGAAAGTAAGTATTAAACTCTGGAGACAGCTATTATTTATAGTGTGTTAAAACATAAAACACCTTATATATAACAGGCCGTTACAACAAAATAGAGCTAGGAGGCACAGAGTGAAGACAGCTGAATCATACTCAAGAGGAGAGATGTGTAAAGCTCTATTGAGGCATCCCGATTTACATGTTTTGTGGAAAGCAATTCCAATGCTTTTTACATATCACAAGGCCTATTTGTTTCGCCATTATTGTGTAATTTGGCTTGTGTTCCATTCAAGTGTTCCCGATGCGAACAGGACATTCAACTTCAATATTTCTTCTTCACTTTCATGGAATAGTCAAAATATATCATCAAACTGAAAAACTAGAACTTAGTTCCAAATGCAAAAAGAAATCTATAGTCATCAGAGTTTAAAGTCATGAAGTATATACGTGGTAACAGAAGTCTGCCAACATGAGAGTATACATTAGGGGAACCATTCAAAATTCTGTGAAAGACTCCTTCTCGTAATTGTAACACGTGAAACAAATACAATTTTAGAGCAGCAGAAACAACAAAAAACGATTGGAAGAATTAGTAATCATAAGGGATTTGTTGTAGTGATCGATGATTCTGTGATCACTTTCATAAAAGAATATGCAGATCACTAATTACATCAGCCCATGCTGGGAGTCAAAAATGTAATGGATCCTTCACATTTATCTCTGACATCATATACACTCCTGGAAATTGAAATAAGAACACCGTGAATTCATTGTCCCAGGAAGGGGAAACTTTATTGACACATTCCTGGGGTCAGATACATCACATGATCACACTGACAGAACCACAGGCACATAGACACAGGCAACAGAGCATGCACAATGTCGGCACTAGTACAGTGTATATCCACCTTTCGCAGCAATGCAGGCTGCTATTCTCCCATGGAGACGATCGTAGAGATGCTGGATGTAGTCCTGTGGAACGGCTTGCCATGCCATTTCCACCTGGCGCCTCAGTTGGACCAGCGTTCGTGCTGGACGTGCAGACCGCGTGAGACGACGCTTCATCCAGTCCCAAACATGCTCAATGGGGGACAGATCCGGAGATCTTGCTGGCCAGGGTAGTTGACTTACACCTTCTAGAGCACGTTGGGTGGCACGGGATACATGCGGACGTGCATCGTCCTGTTGGAACAGCAAGTTCCCTTGCCGGTCTAGGAATGGTAGAACGATGGGTTCGATGACGGTTTGGATGTACCGTGCACTATTCAGTGTCCCCTCGACGATCACCAGTGGTGTACGGCCAGTGTAGGAGATCGCTCCCCACACCATGATGCCGGGTGTTGGCCCTGTGTGCCTCGGTCGTATGCAGTCCTGATTGTGGCGCTCACCTGCACGGCACCAAACACGCATACGACCATCATTGGCACCAAGGCAGAAGCGACTCTCATCGCTGAAGACGACACGTCTCCATTCGTCCCTCCATTCACGCCTGTCGCGACACCACTGGAAGCGGGCTGCACGATGTTGGGGCGTGAGCGGAAGACGGCCTAACGGTGTGCGGGACTGTAGCCCAGCTTCATGGAGACGGTTGCGAATGGTCCTCGCCGATACCCCAGGAGCAACAGTGTCCCTAATTTGCTGGGAAGTGGCGGTGCGGTCCCCTACGGCACTGCGTAGGATCCTACGGTCTTGGCGTGCATCCGTGCGTCGCTGCGGTCCGGTCCCAGGTCGACGGGCACGTGCACCTTCCGCCGACCACTGGCGACAACATTGATGTACTGTGGAGACCTCACGCCCCACGTGTTGAGCAATTCGGCGGTACGTCCACCCGGCCTCCCGCATGCCCACTATACGCCCTCGCTCAAAGTCCGTCAACTGCACATACGGCTCACGTCCACGCTGTCGCGGCATGCTACCAGTGTTAAAGACTGCGATGGAGCTCCGTATGCCACGGCAAACTGGCTGACACTGACGGCGGCGGTGCACAAATGCTGCGCAGCTAGCGCCATTCGACGGCCAACACCGCGGTTCCTGGTGTGTCCGCTGTGCCATGCGTGTGATCATTGCTTGTACAGCCCTCTCCCAGTGTCCGGAGCAAGTATGGTGGGTCTGACACACCGGTGTCAATGTGTTCTTTTTTCCATTTCCAGGAGTGTAGAATGCAAGTTACCAATGAAGTCACCCCACCCTGGGAGCCACTAATTAAGTGAGATCCAAAATTTAGTGAACTCGAACACCAAAAGGTTATGATAATAGGGTACTGATGTACGAATGGAAGAGGATAGATGCAATATTAAAACATGAAATGTTTTCTTTTATTAAAATACTTTTTCCACAAAAAAAGGAAATAAAATCTCAGGGCCGATTTGACTCGCTGTAGATACGGCTCAGTTATTAAGGGGAAGGAGGGGCGAAAGACTCATCTCACTATCCTTCACAGGCATTTAACGTTTGGTGATGGCGGCGGCAGGTGCATGCTCGGTACTGTGTGTCGCCTCGGAGCTGTGCTGCGGTGTGTCGGTTGCTCACCTCCGTGTCCTGGCTTTGCGGGGAGGCCCAGAACGGTCTCCGCGTTGACTGCTCGTTGTGGATTTCGTGGCCGAAGCTATGACATCACGATGACAGGAGGCGGATGTGGATGGAAAAAACCCTTGCTTGTGTCACTTCTCATACATCTCTCAAGTCACTGACTGATCGAAATTTTCCTCCTCTAGGCTTTGTCATCGGTGGACTGAATTTGCAATTCCACCCAATGACAGATAGCTGTTTCACGACCACGCTTCCCAGTGCAATATGGAATATTTCTATCTTGCGTGAGCTGGCGTATGACTCGAGAATTGACGTTTCTGTCAAGTTTTCGCTGTGAATGCAATTCCCAGCTTTGGTTGAATATTGTTCCGAAGTTTTTCTGCGTTCCTTAATTGCTGTGAAAGCAGCCACACTACACTTGTTTACACCGGCTATCTCTGCATGAGGCCTGGACAATCTAATGTTTGTGCTTTGTCCAAGAATCTACTGGCGTTTACGATTTATAAGCAACTTTCTGAGTGTCCAGAAAACTTTCTCTTTTAGCAGGCTGACTTCTTTTGCATCATCGAGTTTCAAACGCCTCCCTGTGTTGATTCTTGGCACTTTGTGTGTACATTTCGTCCCAGTGTTTGTGGGGGTAATTGAATACTCGACACATTCTCGCTTTTTTACGCAGCTGCAAAAGACTGCTACCGGATAAAAGATTCACACGCCTCCACGTGTGCTTTCTTGATGCTTTTGTGTCTACGCTTTTTCTTAGAGCCTGCGGCGGTCCCTCAGTTATCTACACATTTCGCATTGTCTGCCAGGTTCTCTGAAAGGTGTCCATTCTTGAGCGAGGCGAAGGCACCCGCCAATCTACCCCATGCATGACTGCAGAAAGCCTTCACATTCATGTCTATTCTGGCCGCTGAATAGGGACCGACTTTCCCCCTCCTCCTGGGCACTGGTACTGTCTACATCTATGTCTACGTGACCTTCACGCTGTCTCTCTACCGTTCCACTCTCGAACGGCACGCGTTAACAACGAGCACTTAATTTTTTCTATGCGAGCCCTGATTTCTCTTATTTAATCGTGATGATCATTCAGTATGACTCGGCAAAAGTGGCTACCAGCGGAGGCATTGTACTATCAACTGGAGTATCACAAGAATAAATAAGGACAAGATGCTGAAATACTATTCCGTAGGAAATGACTCAATATTTATTGCAGTGCACATTGCAATAGCAGACTTTTTCGTTCGTTTAACAACAATGTCGTTGATTAATTCTGTAGTTTGAGTCAAAACTGGGCTACTGATCAATCCTTATTAATTTTGCTAGGGATGTCATGTTACACATTGTAACGCCGGAAATGCATATCCTCCTATTTCCATCTATTGTACTGTAAATTTTTTACCTTATTTTGTTAGCTGAAGATATGACGTTTCTGTGTCTTTGAATATTGTAATTGTTTTATTATATATATATATATATATATATATATATATATATATATATATATATATATATATATATGCATTTATGTCGATGTATAATTGGTTTGGTTTGTTTCTAATTATTATTTGTAATTTTACGCTGAGTCTGCCCTAGGGAAAAGTATGCTATCGAACGATTACATCGATAGGTCGTGTGGAGAACCAAAGTGTTTAGGATCTTTGGTAGTGTTAATTCTGGCGCATGGAGCGCGGGCAGAGGGAGTCTGGCGGGAGTAGGGCAGTGGAGCAGGTGTGTTGAGTGACGCTCCCGCGACTTGCCGCGCTTTCGGGGTTTGGCAGCATGTAACTGCGCTCGACTTGCCATGATAGTTTCTGACACGGTGTCGCGGACGGGAAGCATTAGCTGGCGCACATCAAGAGCCCGTTTTGCCTGGTGACCATGTCGAGAAGGAGGCGCGCCAACATCCAGCTTCTGCTACAGCGACGACCGACAATGAGTGACTGTCGCCACCTCCCCGATCGACGACTGGAAACCGTCAATCAGCCAACAAGGAAGACTGGAAGCACGTAAAGTTTTAGAACTGTATGGCAGACCTCAGCTTTTCAAACTGGTCAATATGTGTCACCAAATTACAGCAACGTTAGCATGAACCTTTGTTACTCATTGTCTCAACTGCATTACCAAGCAGGGTCCCTTCCTTTTCCCGAGTGAACCCGAGTGTCGTTGAAATTCAAACGCCAGCATTAAAGTAATATCATTCCATTTCACTGCTTTAATTTCAAAGTTCAGTTAAAGTATTCATAGCTGCCCACAATATTTAGATTACACAAGCACAAATTAAGAGTGCGAGTTTTGTTATCATATTTTAGCTTACCTGCGACTGCAGCTCAGCTTGGTACGTACTAAATTTTACTATTGCTAATTGTTCAGAATCATTTAATTCAAGTTCAAAGTTAAATCTCTTATTTTTAAATTGCGTAGATTCAAGTAGCTTTTGAAATGATTGTTGAGGTAGCCCAAGACTAACCTTATTTTATTGATTTCGTAGTGCTTCAGAAACAAAGTTCATTATTAATTTTAGTCACTAAATTAACTTTCGATTTTCCGGTTTTATTAATTCTTTTGCTAAATTAAGGCAGAGTGTAGCGAAATTTATTGCTTCTGATAAACTTTCAGTTTTCACACAACACGTGTCAACCTTCAGTTGCCACGCTTTTAGTGCTAATTATATGTGCAATAACCTTTCTTTTTCAGTTATTATCGCAGTTATCCATAGGACTGGCGACCGTAATTTTCCCCAAATCTCAAATATCTAATTAACGCCAATTAATTGTTAACGTGACGACCGCACACTTACTTCCTTTATTAATTTTACCCTTTTCTCAAAATCAATTTCCATCAATTTCATTTGCATTTTTCCTTTCATTTAGATGTAACCCTTTCCTCCCTCTTTACTGACAGATTAACTTCGGTGACGATTGCTTTTCCCAAATTTCCATTAGGTACACGCGGTTTAATTTTTCACTGTCATTAAGGTCGATAAGTGAGGGGGAGGTTACAACATTACGAACAGAAGATGGAAACTAGTGATCAACTTCCCATCGAGGACATTACAGATGGATGCAACTTATTAACGAAACACACAACTGCACTTGTCGAAGAGTTTATGCTCTACTTTTTCTAGAGGTATAACTTCAGAGAGCAATCTAGTAATGGTAAAGAGATGGGATACATACTGAAGTGTATATTTGGCGTTCCAAGAAAAAATAGGCTTATAATGGAGATGTCAATGTCACTGTTCCGAGGGGGGAAACATATTCACCTGTGTTCCTTTCTCATTGTCTTACACGTTATTGTCATTTTCCATTTTCAGGAATGGGCACACAGTAAGAATTGTGATTTAACAGGTGGTTTCTTGATTTGTTTTGTTGTTAGTTCTCGCTGACTTGCTAGCCGGCCCCAGCATTTATGCTCACGATAATCACTCGTACAAACGTTAGCAAGAAATGTGTTCTCCCTAGTCCTGCCCTATCAGCAGTTGTATACGGGATATAATGTAACATTATGTAAGTGAACACGTGGGTGGATGGTTGCTAGGTTAATCAGATGTATGTAATGGAGCGGAAAATATATTTAACCTATTGTTGCAGAAAAGTCTTCCAAAGATACCTAAAATTACTGCGTCTGAGTGAAAATGACTCAACGGCTAGACTCGCCTCACTAATTTGCAGGTGACTACTGGAGAGGTGGCAAAATAAGTCACTGGTTTCATACCAACAAATTGTATTTGCATTTAAGTTCAAATGAGCTGGAAAATTGCACATCAAGTCTGCTTGAAGAGGCACCTAGCTGCAGAGCCGCCTGGCTTTAGAGAGGCTCGGATGGAAGGACATCCGAAGAGTGATCTTGTGCTGTGTGCTTACTGAAAGGAATACTCGTGTCTCCGTTTTTCTTCCGTCACATAAATTTTATTGATGTTTTTCCTCCGTCACAAACATTTTATTGGCTGAAAGATAGATATCCAGAATGCCAACCAGTGAAAAGTCGTCGTAAAAAACGATGGCCTGCTTCCCTCACTCTCCACATAGTTCACCATTAATAAACTACCTAACGCTTGGGGCTGAAAAACTGTGTCCTACTGTCTTTCTTTCTCTGTCTATGGCCAATGACGGTGGACCTCTGTAAATAAAGCTGTTTTTCTCTTCCCCTTTTATGAAATATTTGTGTTACACAATTGTGGTTGTTTTTACATTATGTTAAACATTTGTCTTGCAGTGCCTGAGTTGGTGGCGGTGTCCCACGACTTCGAAATCGTCGTGATCTGTGCTGTTCCTCATGTCACTCTCAAATGTTATCAATGGCAGTCTGTACATATCGAAGACTTCCTGCTTTATACCATTATCTAACTAATAAGGTAGTGCTGAATAGAATTCGGCAGAAGAGGAATTTGTGGCAAAACTTGACTAGAAGACGGGATAGGTTGGTAGGACACGTTCTGAGGCATCAAGGGATCACCAATTTACTACTGGAGGGAAGCGTGGAGGGTAAAAATCGCAGAGGGAGACCACGAGATTAATATACTAACCAGATTCAAAAGGAGATAGGTTGCAGTGGTTATTCGGAGATGAAGAGACTTGCCCAGGATAGAGTGGCATGCAGAGGGGCATCAAACCAGTCTCTGGATTGAAGCGAGATGGCACACGTGGAGCAGCAAAGAAGATTTTGACAGTACATGTCGGTACGAGGCAGGGTGAGCTCAGGAGCCGTTGCTGATCGAAGCAATACGACGGAGTCGGTCCGTGGCCTTCTGGCTTCGGAGGCATCTAGGTCCCACAGAAAACGTCGTCGTCACACAAGACACAGGGCGTGGAGAGTGTGACGCTGGCTGTGACGTCTGGTTGGAAAGTCTCGCTGGAACAGAGCAGAGTGGTCTGAAAGGCTAGGTCTATCTGCAGTAAGATATGTTTCTGGAGTTACCCGACTATGAAGTATCGTAATACAGGGTGTGCCTGTTCAATTTTAAAAGCGGTATGCGTGTGTCTACTTATATTTTCTGGCACTTCGTGCCACTTCTTGTGCGCTGCCTTCTTGAGTGTTTAATTTAGTCATTGGTCTAACCTAACCTCTTTCTGGGACACCTCGGGAGGCATTTAGTATTCCGGGAGAAGGAGATGCGGATAACATCTTAACACAAATTTTTCGTTGAGTTCTTAGCTAAAAGAGTATTTTCTGTGTCATAGGCATGTGCTGCTCCCTCGCTAAACCTAAACGTCAGTGCAGCATGTTGGTTGGCCACCTGGCACCAGACGTGATACTGCACTTTCGCCGGGGTGCCTATGGCTGTTTGTATTATTTCTTATGTTCTGCTATATTAACGTTACCGCTGTTATTCTATAACTGTTATTTCTTGTAAAACTTTAATTTAGCTTTGATATAGCCCTTATAGCACTTGATCAATCCCATTTGGGACTCTGATTAGTGAAATTATTGGACGTTAATTTGCCATTAGCATTTCACAATAATTGTTTTTTCAGAGCTCCAGTGACGAATAAGTGTTCTTGTCCTGTATTAATCGGAATATTGATCTCATTGCTAAATCATATGGTAATTGCTTTAAATATTCTCTGAAGACAGTATTTCCATAACACTCTATGCTTTAAAATATATTGTATTTTAGGAATGGTGCTTATTATTCCTTTGGGTCCAACCCTTGAGCAATTAATAAATCGTAGGAGGTGTAGCAAATTCCACTTTGACTTTGACAGTCACAAATAGCAGATTAATTTCCTGGGCTGTCATCCAACAAATCAAAGTGACCTGTGTCGCAGAAATGATACAGGATTTTGGCTAGAAATCATTAAAAGAAAGGCGTTTTTCGTTGCGACGGAATCTTCTCACGAAATTCCAATCACCAACTTTCTCCTCCGAATGCGAAAATATTTTGTTGACACTGATGTACATAGGGAGGAACGATCACCACGATAAAATAAGGAAAATCAGAGCTCGTACGGAAACATATAGGTGTTCATTCTTCCCGCGCGCTATACGAGATTGGAATAACAGATAATTGTGAAGGTGGTTCGATGAACCCTCTGCCAGGCACTTAAATGTGATTTGCAGAGTATCGATGCAGATGTAGATGCTCCTCGACCACATAAGTTAGTAGAATAGCGTCACAAAAAAGCTCGAAATAATATGAAGTTCCAGCGATTGCTCATACCGCCCATGTCCCACATCACTGCCAGAATTTGCCCTTAAGTGGCTGTTCTCCACCTGCTGCGAGACAGAGAGAGCTGATGCGGTCCACTGTTAGGTCGGCGCGGCCAAACGCTGCCACGCCCCCTGGCGAGACGCGGCGTGGGCCGTCGTTTGCTTAGCTACAGGCAAAGAATACATAGCAAAACAGCGCATTTTTATATTACCTAAACGGCTGAAGATATCGTAACTCTGTTTCTACTCTGGTCAATTGTGAAAAAATCTTCAAGACAGGAAAATATAGTGTCCTTTCACAGCTACATTAATTACCAGGATTGTAAGATAGCATCCTATATGGGCTATGCATTGGGCGTGCAACGCCCACATCATTTTTGAATAATGAATTAAGGCAGTAATGACAAGTATCAGCATAGATGTGAACAAATTTGCGGTTCATCACGCTTTGCTAACAGAGGTGGCTAAGGGATGAGCAATGACAATGTACTGCACTGCGTTAAGAGCAAACAATTTTTGCAGGGAGAGTTTCGTGCGGTATTTCACTCAGGGAACCAGTGGCGTGAAGCCAGCAGCGCATCTGCTCGAAGGTCGATTTTTACAACCTCCAGCACCCCAGCAAGTGCTGGCCCTGCAGGGGCAGTCTCCAGTGGCAAGACTTTGATGTCGCCCGACGAACTGTTGCGTTTCCGGCCGAACACTGCGAGACAAGCAGAATGTCTTCCCAGAGTGAATAACGCAGGGAGACGCTGTTTTCCCCAAGGCCATGTCACCCTGGGCTCACAAAGCCTTGCGGACAACTTTGCCAGCAAGGAACGTTCCTCCGCGAATCCCCCACTCCACACTTTTTTAGTGTGGGACAAGGGAGCAGAATGTATCAGTTTGGACGCTGGCGCCAAGGAAGCGTCTGAAAAGTTTCTCGGACAAGTGGCAATTCCCTCAGGTGACAGCGATTGGCCAGATCGACGTGACGTAAGCAGTGCTTCACAGTCGAGAGGAAGTAGAGCTCATTGATGGAAAATTTGTTGAAATTTTGCGACTGGACAGCCACAGCAGCAGAGCGGCACGCCACACTAAATTTTGTTGGAAATGATACAGTCGTATTTCCGTGTCCATAAGATAAGGACGCAGAATTCTCTACCAGGCGATACTGAGTAAGAGGAATTGCGGAGTAGCAGTGTACCGTATTCACAACTCCTGATAATTTCGCGGAATTGTGCCGCGTACGTGCGCCGCTGCAGTTGCAGCGACATCACACCTGATCGGCTTAACAGCACGACGAGAAAAGTTAGTTGGGGACCCTGCCATAGAGCAGAAGAGCAGAATAGGTAATATATGCAGCTCTGGCCACAGAACGATCAGCCTTGCAATTCACAGATGTTAAGCAATCGGCCATTGACACTGAGAATCACAGCACATTGTCGCTTTATTTCTGTGATTAGATACTGATGGGATGAACGTGGCCTAGAATCTTGTACTCTTATTAAGTTAAGAGAAAGTGCCAATCCGCATTGCTAGGTTTTACAGTTATAGATTCGAGTTATATTCCATCCTCTTTATTGAGATATTAATCTGTCCTCACTCAAGAGGCATCACCTCGTTAATTCAATTTGTTGGTATATGTAACTGTCAAACGAAATAAATATGATCATCTTTCCCGATATTTCAGACTACACACATATTGACACACCAACCGTTTCTTAAAACCAAGTCACATATTTTGGTGGGGTTAATTTGATGTTAATAGTTTACATGCACAACTACTTTCTATGAGCCAAGCGACATCACCCATATTATGGCACGATGCGCTCTCCCTGCACATCTTCGAGATGCATCTGCTGCCTGCTGTCTATTAAACCTGAATAGAACAAAATGTCACAGTAGTTAGCCCTCTGTCCACATGTGACTACTTTGGGTTGAGAAGTGAAGGGAATTATGTTCAAAATTCCATTAGATTGATACCTTCAGCAGAGAGCAGAATTGCGTTTTAAAAAATGTAGCACTGAATGTATTCGAACTCGCGACATCTTATCTATGCTACAAGCTGACACGTAGCTACAGCAGCTCCAGAGCTCGGCAACTATTCCTCCAGAACATCTGGATTCCACAGCACTGTGAGATTATGCATATGGCCAGGTCTTGACTTCTGAGAGACAAACAGTTACAGCTTTTCTTTTGGACTGAACGACGTTTTCTAGTAACAGATAGCGCAATAGAATAGCTCAAGTGGAAAGGAACACTTCCTATTTAAACTTCTGCATCCTACACTGTTGGCAGTTGTGTGTAGGTGGCAGTTACGTGATTTTATTTCTGTGATTACAAAATAGTCGAATGTATGCACTGGGTAGCCGAGGCAGCTAGTTCATGGTGATTCGGTCAACCAAGTAAATGAATTTACTGAACATGCTGCAAATTACTACAGGGAGCCTGTGTGTCAGAATTCTCATCCAGTGCGGCGCAACTGCGTTACGATAGAAAAATGACTCGCAGAGAAGAGGATTTCGTGGTCTGTTGGACGGATGGTAGGTTGTTATACCTATGGTCTGGGTTCGATTCCCACTTCCGTCAATGATTTTAGATAGGGAGAGACAGATTCCATTCTCTCCTGGCTACACCAAGTGAAGGAGATATAATGGCTGCGTGGTCTGAAAATTCACATTAAAGATGATATTCCTTCTTTACCAAGTAGACGGTAGGTTGAACCACAATAAAGTGTGGAGTGGCGACATGTAGAAACTCTATCACCAGTAACCTTTCTTATACTAGTTATTTATTTCAAGTGACGACACAAACGCTATGTATGGTCACAGGACACTTATTCCATCTTTTATTTGAGCTTCTGTATGTCGATAAAATTGGTTCTAAACTGGGAATGCAACTCAGACCGCCCTTAACGCGGAATTTGATCCCTTCGTGGCAATACAGCTCGGCTACAATTTGCTGTTTGTTCACAACTGCAGATTCCTCAACACCTTCACATATTACGCGTGAATGGGATCGAATCCTGGCCCGGCACTAAAGATTTAATTATGTATTATCAAGCTCTATCATGAGAACACCTATCTGCTGGTGGATAATAATTTTGATTTTTAATGTATTTTCATTCGTTGTCAACACTAACGATATCTGACGTTTTTAACTCCCAGTGAGACACAGAACTATTTGCGAGATGACTGTAAGTTCAAGATGCTATTCTGAGAAGCTGGTGGAGAAAAATTCGGTAGCTGACGTCTCTTTGTGTGTAGTCAACAACGATATGTGTGGGGCTCTATTCCCAGTGAGCGCTGAACTCTTCGTCATATTATTTCAGTTCGTCGTGTCATTTAATGTTCATACATATTCTCAACTAGCTGCTCGTGAATAACTTTAATTTTTAATGTCATTTTGTGTTAAATAGTTCAAATGGTTCAAATGGCTCTGAGCACTATGGGACTTAACTTCTAAGGTCATCAGTCCCCTAGAACTTAGAACTACTTAAACCTAACTAACCTAAGGACATCACTCACATCCATGCCCGAGGCAGGATTCGAATCTGCGACCGTAGCGGTCACGCGGTTCCAGACTGAAGCGCCTAGAACCGCACGGCCACACCGGCCGGTCCCCACCATCTGGTATCAATGCATTACCCTATCATCCGTTATATATAATCATTTTCATAGTACACTTGATATTATAGAAGAGTAGGACACAAGACAGGACATAGATAATGTCCGTTTGACGTCAACAGTGTGTAACATTTTACTTTTTTTGAATAGGACAATGTTCCTCTCCAATAATTTTTAGATTAGTTACAATAAGCTTACGCTGCAAGAGAATTAGCTTGTATTTTTCAATATGTGGTCTGTTGTCGGTTTGAAGGCCTTCCATAACATCGGTAACGTAGTGCAACTCCACCGAGGGCTGTCTGGAGTAGGGTGGAGATAGCAATGTGAAAGTTGCTAGCTGTCGAAGACGTTCTTCATATTCCTAATGCGATTAGGACATCGTATACTCTTGACGACGTTTAGCATCTGTGCAGTCAGTCACCCAATTTCAGAATTTATTTTGAGTAATCCTGCTAAATTTCCATAATATTGTCTTTTTATATTGATGAGTAATATGGATAGTCGTCACGTTCATGTGCCGTCTACAACGCGAATTTAATGTTACTATCCTAGGAACTAACCTGCAATACGTTTTGTATTTCATAATCGGAACTATCCGCATTAACCGTCATCAGAGCAATGTCAGGAAACAGAATGCAGCAGTGCCTTGCTACCTACTTGAGGACCTGCTTGAGTCGTGTTCTAAGGAAAGGGTAGTTGCTGGTTCACATTATATTACACTAGCGAGAAGTACCGACTTTTCCTTTTCTCTGCAAACATCCAGAACTAAATTCAGTAACTAAATGCTAAGAATATATTTGCAATGTGCCAACTCAAAGATCAATAGATATGGATATAGATATAGATACAGATTTTTATATTTAAAGCCATTCTCGTTCTGCGTTGGAATAAACATCATTCATTATTTGCTTGTTCTTGTTACGATTGTTATTGTCATTCTCTCACTCGCAAGAGTTTTCGCATTCCTATTTGGTATCGATGCACATGAAGAGTGGCTATGAAAGAAGGGAATACTGAGTGTTACGTCATGCAGAATACACTCATTTACTTCGGCTCCTCGTGATCTACGCTACAGGAGAAGTGAGATACATAAAGTTGACAGTGTGAGGACAGACCTGGTAGCACAACTGTGCAACTACACAGTGTTACCAGATAAAATGGTGCTGCGGAATCGACAGTGTAGTACGGACTTTGCCACAGTAGCAGACAGCTGGTAATTTAGGACCATGACCGTGGATTACACTTTGGTCAGTGCTGGTTAGAGTGCTGCAACTGTAAATGGAAGGCTTTGTTTGATAATCCTATGCTGATGCTGTCTGAATAAATTATGCCATTGGATACAAAGCGGTTTAGTTTTGAGACCTAACCCACGAGGGGGGAAGGCACAGTGGTCTGCTTCAGGAATTCCAAGCAATAAAACACAAAAAACAACCCAGGAAGGGAGACATGCATTTGGAATCTGTTCATCGTTACGGGGTCAAACAAGAGGGTAACATTACTGAAACAATGATCGGGCTACTTAGTATATAATAGAGCATACAGATTTCAAGGAGGAAACGTATGAAGACGCAGACTTCCTCGTTATCAATATGTGCGGCATATCTTTCGTGTTAACGAAAGTAAATTCCCGCTTTACCTCTTCTTACGTGTCAAATGAAATGAATGCCATGAGGAATAGAATATTTGTTGACTGCGTCTCTTCTTGCTTCCATCCTTACCAACATATTTCTTCATTCTCGTGGTAATCATGACATTCTATGTGTATGCTGCAAAAGATTGCAAGTGGACAAATTCGACATCGAGGTGCAAAGCGTTATATTCAATTCGAATAAGCTTCCAGTGTATTTTTACTTCGTTTGTATTTTTAGATGATTATGAACGTTACGGAAAATTATCTCACATGCTTTATGTTGAATGAGAAACATTGAATGATCCGTTTTGCTTTCCCTACGTTGAAATGATATAATGTCGGCGTCAACAGCCTTCTTCCACGCCGGAAGCTGAAACTTGTATCATTCTGGATTAATGATAATTGAATGTCTCATATGTATACATAGCCCACAAGGCGACGTCAGAAACCATCAGGGGAGAACGCCGCATAAAAACCAAACGTGCGCGCGCGTCTCCACTCTGAAGAACCGTATCGGAGAATCACGGCAAGCATTTCGCTGAAGAGCTGCCTCGTCAGAGAGCCTAGAAATGGCAGCGTCGTAGCAAGTATTTGTCAACACTCTGATAGTGCATTTACTTCCGGGTGTAGGTCGGCGTTACCTCGCTAAATTCACTTGACATTCGTTTTCCACATCGAAGACTCGTACGATATAATCCACTGCAAGATGACACAATTAGAAAGTATATTTAATTTCTGGACTCCAAGAACGGCGTTCTTCACATAAGTAACACCTGTTTGTGTGTGCATTCGGGGGGACGACGGTGCAATCCCGCGCCCGGCCATCCTGATTTAGGTTTTCAATGATTTCCCTAAATCGCTTCAGGCAAATGCCGGGATGGTTCCTTAGAAAGGGCACGGCCGATTTCCTTCCCCATCCTTCCCTAGTCCGAGCTTGTGCTCCGTCTCTAATGACATCGTTGTCGACGGGACGTTAAAACAGTAATCTCCACCTCCTCTGTTCGTGTGTTTAAGGTTGCGTTTTGAGGCTCAGGCAACATCGCAGTGACTATATTCCGCCTCTGGCCGCCAGTGTGTCGTTAGCTCAAAGGTTCCCTTGTGCGTTGCAGTGCTTGTACTATAAGACATAGCAGTTCGAATCACGGTAGAAGCCGCTGACTACAACCTTTTATTTTCCATTTTAATTAATGGAGTTGCAAACTGTTAGTAAAAATTTCTTATGCGAAATCTGAAGAATGCCTTTAAACATCAATCTTCGTCCGATTTCGACTTAGTAAATTAAGTTAATATCATGGATTTCTGCTTTGCAAATTCCAAGGTGCTTCACTGTAAGGACCGACTGTCAACGATATAAATTTGAGCTTTGTTCGTCATATAGGTCTAACATGTCAGAAGGTTGTTTATGAAGTGCACATGTTCATTAATGTAGTTCCCTTCTTCTAAATTTTTGCAATAGCATTTAACTGTAGACGTTTTCTAACACCGGCGTTAGCAATTCCTTTCCGTTCTCTGAAACCTTCAAAACGACAAATTTTTCTGGTTTAAATCTGATGACCTTAACTATCACTTCCGATCAACAATAAATACTTCATGAACCCATACATGGAACTCCAAATGTGCAGTGTTCCTGCACTGCTACAGAGCATGCATTGCAAGGTGTTCACACAGTTTATCGCATAGACTTACCATAAGGAATGAAACAAGAACTGTAATACACTTTACACCACAGACGCTAACTCTGGGCCCGCATCTCGTGGTCGTGCGGTAGCGTTCTCGCTTCCCACGCCTGGGTTCCCGGGTTCGATTCCCGGCGGGGTCAGGGATTTTCTCTGCCTCGTGATGGCTGGGTGTTGTGTGCTGTCCTTAGGTTAGTTAGGTTTAAGTAGTTCTAAGTTCTAGGGGACTTATGACCACAGCAGTTGAGTCCCATAGTGCTCAGAGCCATTTGAACCATTTTTTGAACGCTAACTCTGGCTTGACGAAAACATCCAAACATTGACCAAAAGTTGCACAAATAATTGAGTTTGAAAGGAAAAGAAACGAGGTATGAAGCATTTATAAATTCATCGAATGTAGTGAGGTGGTTTAATTTCGTCCCAGTCTATAAAATTAATTTCGGGCCATACTCAGCTCTTGCCGATTAATGTAATATAATACCCGCCTACTAATCAGGGCGTCTGTCTCCGTTGCTTTTGAGCGTGAATGGAAATTGTAGAAATTTTCTGTGGAGCAACATTTAATAATAAAGAGTTTTAAATCATCAAAAGCGATGAGCGGTAGCAGGCGCTTTCGATAAAGAACGGGGGAGTGCAGCGCCGCTGCTGTCGCCACGGCCGCTGCCAGTAGCCAGCAAATGGATCCCGAAGCTTTGCCGCATGCGGCGTCCAGAGGAGGACAGTCTGCAGGAAATCTGCCGCAAAATCGTTACTGGATAAAATTTTGATATCGGTGTGTCACAAAGCGAAATAGATTGAATCTGCGCTACCATTACATTCACGTCTTCAGCATTCAGACAGAAGAGGCTATAAAAATATTTTATGCCAGCTGCTCTCGATCCACTGACATTATGAACAGAAACAACGCACGCTACCGCTAGACCACAGGCGTAACCAGCCTAGAGTTTCTCTATCATGGGACAAGTTTTCCTCCCGGAAGTGCCGCAGTCTACAGTGTTGCCAGATTGTGCAGATAACCGGACTTAGAAAATTAGCGAGTTGGCCAGTTTTTTTGTCCCATGTCGCGATCGGCGCGGACTTAGCCTCTGAAGCGGCCGGCCGCCGGTCAAGTTTTATGTCAAAGAGTGTACGTCAGTTTCAAAAAGTTCCAATTATTATACATATTCATGCAACACTCTTCTTTCTTGTATATTCCCGTATATAAATTGAGAAGTCCAGCGCCCAGAAATTTTGCAACGAATCATACAAACTTTGGAACACCAGAAGAATCAATACTAATAAAACTGTACGTGCCTCTCGTGCCTCTCTACCACGAAGAAATGTTATGAAACATCAGAGTAGAAGGTGAAAAGAAACATCATTTGGTTAAGCATTGACGAATAGCCAGATTCTAGCCGAAGGAAAATGGGAAATGAGACGGTAGGTGTGGAAGAAAATTATGAAATAGTTACAGAGTGGTGTTTTACATTAGCAGGTAAAGAAATATCAGCACCGAATCATCTAACAATTGTTCATTTTTTCAATGAGTCTTTGCAGTTGTTAGGGTCGAATGAGATAAAATTTTATAGTGTTTTATTCCTACTTACAGGTGCTGCACCATATTTGAAGAAGGCAGCGGAAGCCCTTTTCGTGAGCTTACCACTCATTATATGTAACTTCCATAGTACTTGGTTTACACAGAGTATGTGAGCAAATGTGTAGATTGTATCCTAAAATGGACAAATTTATCTGAAATAGCAAAACGTTTCTTTGTGAAAGCGATAACGAAAATTGACTTTTTCAGAGCCCAAACTCCGGATCTTCCACTTGCACCTAGACTCGTTGTTACAGAAATGGGGACAGGGTTGGAAGCATCTGCGTATTATGTAAGCAGTTTTAAAAATTTTAAATCGGTGATTGACTAACTACATAAGGATGACGCTTCTTCAGTGAAATTCATGTGCATGTACTCAAAACAATAATGAATTTTCTTACTTATCTGCAAAACTTTTTTTTCTTTTACGCCATCAAAAAGTTACAAACATCAACCACCTTGGGGACAGTTAATGAAGTGCATGACTGAGAAAAAAAATTAATTCACACGAACGTCTAAAAGTGGAAGGTATGAAACAGAAACTTGAAGATGTCTTCTACACGAACAGTGGCTTTCACACTATGTGTAAAATTTCCAAGGTTATGGAAGGTGGAGTAGATGTTGACGAATTTGAAAATGTGTGTCCCAGAGACAATTCTTTGATGAAATACGCAACACTACCATCATGTGATGTTCAAAGGTCCTTTCCCAGGTATTATGAATTGTTTCGAGACAACCGTCACCCGTTTGTGGTGGAAAACTTGGAGAAAGTGTTTGTGACTCACTCCAACAGCGAATTGTTTCAAGCCGCCACTGTTTCATTGTGATTAATTATCTTTTATCATTAGTATTTACTGTTTTTGTAATGCTAAAACAAAATATTTTAGCATTTTATGCATAATTTCTATATTTTTCCTACACAAAAAATATTTTAAGGTTTCTTAGCGCATTACTATTAGTTTTAAATTTTTCTTCACTATTCTGTTATTGCAAGTGGACTCTTTCAGCTGTGTCAAGCTAAATCCCCCTCTCCTCTCCACCCATACCCGCTCAGTCTGAGACTACATTTCCATTTAATAACACAAGCTCCCACATAAGACTGCAATCGGTTTGATGTTCAGAACAAACAAATCCTAGTATCTAAATACTCGATTACTCCGAAACTAGTAATCAGATTTCTAAGACTGAAACATCATTAAATCAGTCTTCTTTAGAACTAAGGTACCTGTAGCAGATCAGTCTTCTTTAGAACTAAGGTACCTGTAGCAGA
This sequence comes from Schistocerca americana, assembly GCF_021461395.2. Lineage (NCBI taxonomy): Eukaryota > Metazoa > Arthropoda > Insecta > Orthoptera > Acrididae > Schistocerca > Schistocerca americana. The sequence continues at coordinate 962,411,260 of NC_060119.1, forward strand.
AATTACTATAGTTCCACTTGAACTACTTCATACCGATATCTCAGTAGTTAATGCAGACATGAAAAGAGACTACACGTAATTTAGTGAGCGCTTTTTCACTATTCATTTAGGTGAAAACAGAATAGTGCTATCTGCAAAGTTGCAGAAAATATCTAAGGTTGTGCGAAATATCTTATCTGAATGAAACTGTATGTCTATGCAAATCGTAATTAAATAGCGATATGACTAATCTTAGTTTCCGTATAAATGACAGTTACAGAGACTGACTTAGTGTTTTTCGTCTGTGCACCCACTGGGCTAGCAGTGAAAAAGCAGTGGAGCCATTTCGGCGCGAAATACACTGCAGCTGATGGCATGAGCAATGCGAAGTGCAACGTAGAGCAGGAGTGCATTAAAGCACGTACTGTCAGCTGTGGTGCAACAAATTTCTAAACGCATGTTAAGCGACAGTTTTCCCTCGCAAATACGCGCGGTGTGCTCGACGCTTCACAGCAAAAAAGAAGAGTTAAGCCTTTTGGCGAGGCCACGCCGCCAGCCTAATGTGTCCATTAGACTGGATCCATAAATCTGACGCCGCGCGGCGGGCTGAGGCAACCGCGGCGCCATTATGCAAACACTCAGCGCGACAAAAGTCGCCAGCGACACGGCACGCGGACACAGTGGCGTAGCGGCACCGCCGGAATGTGGCGCCGCCGCGGCCGCCCAACAGCTTCCTCCGCCGCGGAGCAGCCGCCTTTGTGACCTCGCGAAACGTCGCGGTAGGCAGAGGCACACGCAAATGGTGCCTTTCCCTGTTCCTCTGTAGGTCGAAACGCGAAACGGTGCAATTTTCGTCATTCTTCCTGTTTCGTTCTTCATCTCCTTCAGTCCTCCCATCCATTTTCTGTGAAGCTTTCTTAAAGTAATAATATAAACAATGTGTTCTCGGTTACCTATATGAAACTATAAGTGTCCAGAGACCTTTTCAAATCTCAGTCACCTATGATGTATATACGCAGACTGAAACGACGAATGAAAATTTGTACAAAGGCTAGGATTCGAACGCGGGTCTCCTGCTCACACGGTAGATGCAATAAACACCACCCAACCCTGAGACAGTCGCTTTTCACAGTTACACGGACTAATGTACCAAGCCTCCTTACCCAATCCAAATTCTCCAGACGCGTGCATGAGGAAGGAGGCATGTTCAGGTAATCCATGCAGTTGTATAAGCCACTTTGGGAGGTGGCGTAGTGGTTAGTGCATCTGCCTAGTGAGCAGGAGACCCAAGATCGAATCCTGACATTGGTACAAATTTATATTCGTGGCTTCAGTCCGCATATTATAATCAATATCTTTTTAAATCTGACTTCCTCTTTGCGTCAAGGACTTATTGTAACAGTTATAACGCCTCTTCTTCTTGACGATTTGGTTTGATTTGTACTTGGGCTTTGCTAAAACTCGGCGACAGTCGGTAGTGTTGAGATCGTTATCAAGTTACGAAGACGACGTTACACAAAATAACAGTGCTGAACCGAAATGTCGACGTGTGTGAAATATTTACTTCACCAAGAATGGTAATTAATCTTTCGTAATCGATGTTTAACTGATTAATGATGAAATATTAATGATAAAATCAATACAGTCACATCCACAACATTATCGCTGCGCGTAATTATTACTCGGGAGTTTCATGTCAATAATTTGATAGAATTTTAAATCACAAATGCACGACTTGGCACGAGAGGGTGTTTCATTGCACAATATCAGTCACTTCCTAAACGAGACTTGTGAAGAAAACTTTCCCAGGTGTTGGGGGGATTTAAATTATATGCTTCGGACCTATCACTGAAGTTCAATAAACCACTGGCTATTATGAATGAAAATTGTTTATCAGTGTTCGTTGCCTAAATCACTGTCTAAGTAATGTTTAGTTCAATTATCTAGTTAAAAGTTCACTTTATTCTAGTAGGTAAAAGTCCTCCGTTCGAATTCTAGTGCCCTGACCGAGCGAGGTGGCGCAGTGGTTAGCACACTGGACTCGCATTCGGGAGGACGACGGTTCAATCCCGTCTCCGGCCATTCTGATTTAGGTTTTCCGTGATTTCCCTAAATCGTTTCAGGACAATGCCGGGATGGTTCCTTTGAAAGGGCACGGCCGATTTCCTTCCCAATCCTTCCCTAACCCGAGCTTGCGCTCCGTCTCTAATGACCTCGTTGTCGACGGGACGTTAAACACTCACCACCACCACCACCACTAGTGCCCTGATATTAGAAGTCAGAAGATCGTATTACTGCGTCATGATAGATGGCAATTATTCAATCTCAAAAACAATCTAAGCGCGCCTAGAGCATTCAAATATATGGCCTGCTTCGGCTAACTCTCGTAACGTAGTGACAATGCATTGAATTATACTTAGTCATTACTCACGATTCCCAAAGAATACTCACACGGAGTATTCTTTGGAATCGTTGGTTCTACTTTGCGAATGTTAATTTATGCTAATTTTAAGATTTGTTATGATTTTGATTTTAATTTTACTGAAAATTAATCTTTCTTTCGTAGATTGCTAAATTGTCAAGTCTTAGATTCCCGATTTAATTACTTGTTATTGTCCTAATAATAGTGATAAATGGAACTTCGTTCGCTTAATCACTTTTCTGGGAATTTGGGACTTGGGGGGATATCTTTGGGGTATTGCGAGCTAATTTTTGATTTTTATTTCTCGTCCGAGGAAGTGGCATTACACAGTGTAGAGTCACATTGCAACTACTGAAATATACACTGCTGGCCATTAAAATTGCTACACCAAGAAGAAATGCAGATGATAAACGGGTATTCATTGAACAAATATATTATACTAGAGCTGACATGTGATTACATTTTCACGCAATTTGGGTGCATAGATCCTGAGAAATCAGTACCCAGAACAACCACCTCTGGCAATAATAACGGCCTTGATACGCCTGGGCATTGATTCAAACAGAGTTTGGATGGCGTGTACAGGTACAGCTGCCCATTCAGCTTCAACACGATACCACAGTTCATCAAGAGTAGTGACTGGCGTATTGTGACGAGCCAGTTGCTCGGCCATCATTGACCAGACGTTTCCAATTGGTGAGAGATCTGGAGAATGTGGTGGCCAGGGCAGCAGTCGAACTTTTTCTGTATCCAGAAAGGCCCGTACAGGACCTGCAATATGCGGTAGTGCATTATCCTGCTGAAATGTAGGGTTTCGGAGGGTCGAATGAAGGGTAGAGACACGGGTCGTAAAACATCTGAAATGTAACGTCCACTGTTCAAAGTGCCGTCAATGCGTACAAGAGGTGACCGAGACGTGTAACCAATGACACCCCATACCATCACGCCGGGTGATACGCCAATATGGCGATGACGAATACACATTTCTAATGTGCGTTCACCCTGATGTCGCCAAACACGGATGCGACCATCATGATGCTGTAAACAAAACCTGGATTCATCCGAAAAATTACGTTTTGCCATTCGTGCACCCAGGTTCGTCGTTGAGTACACCATCGCAGGCGTTCCTGTCTGTGATGCAGCGTCAGTGGTAACAGCAGCCATGGTCTCCGAGCTGATAGTCCAAGCTGCTGCAAACGTCGTCGAACTGTTCGTGCAGAGGGATCGAGACGTGGCTGCATGATCCGTTACAGCCATGCAGAAAAGGTGCCTGTCATCTCGACTGTTAGTGATACGGGGCCATTGGGATCCAGCACGGCGTTCCGTATTACCCTCCTGAACCCACCGGTTCCATATTCTGCTAACAGTCATTGGATCCTAACCAACGCGAGCAGCATTGTCGCGATAGGATAAACCGCAATGGCGATAGGTTACAATCCGACCTTTATCAAAGTCGGAAACGTGATGGTACGCATTTCTCCTCCTTAAACGAGGCATCACAACAACGTTTCACCAGGCAACGCCGGTCAACTGCTGTTTGTGTATGAGAAATCGGTTGGAAACTTTTCTCATGTTAGCACGTTGTAGGTGTCACCACCGGCGCCAACCTTGTGTGAATGCTCTGAAAAGCGAATCATTTGCGTATCACAGCATTTTCTTCCTGTCGGTTAAATTTCGCGTCTGTAGCACGTCATCTTCGTGGTGTAGCAATTTTAACGGCCAGTAGTGTACATTCCTCGTTATCAATATGTCGAAAGGAGGAAGGATAGAAAATAACGAAATGAAACAACACCTTCAACTTCTATCAGAGACTAGCTAAGATATGGATGAACGCTTTCCTATCACAAGCAAGTAGGGACAGCGTCTCAGTTACCCATAATAATGAGTGAGTGATTTGGGAAACGTGTTGGCTGGTTCAACAGACATATTCTGTGTCGAAGGCCCTTAGTACATAGTAGGCAACACTCCTACTTCTGTTATCTGAAGACAGCGTTGCAGAGAACTCGAACAAAGGGCACAACCACCGGCCAAACACGTCAGAAATTGCACAACTGGTCTTCAAATTACTGGCTATGCAGACCAGAAGTGATCATATTGTGAATCCAATTGCAGACTCTAGTATCACGCCAGGTACTCGGTTCATATGACCATGACGAATACAATCTGGCTAAGTTCTATCTCCAAGCACTCTCTACTGGGATACTGTACATATATCAGGGACGTGTCTGAAAAGACGAAGTGGTATCATTCGTGTGTCGAGTGTTATATTTTGACGAATCACTGTCACCGGGCCTCTGTCTGCTGCCAAGTCAATGAAAACCTCAACAATGGTCCCTTTGATGGCTTTCTATCGTGCTGCAAACGTCGACGCACTGCCCTGTCACAAACAACCATTTTTCTGTCCCAAGTGTGATGGCTAACTCTACTTGTAGAGGGTTTTCAGGAAGGGGGAGGGGTGTAATTAGGTAACACGCTACGGGTACAGTAATGATGTGAGTTGTTATGTCGGGCAGCAGGTGTGGAGAAAAGAGTAGAATGTCTGCTTATAAATCTTATAAGTAAAAGTATTATTCAGAATGAGAGTTTCACTCTGCAGCGGAGTGTGCGCTGATATGAAACTTCCTGGCAGATTAAAACTGTGTGCCGGACCGAGACTCGAACTCGGGACCTTTGCCTTTCGCGGGCAAGGGCTCTACCATCTGAGCTTCCCAAGCACGACTCACGCCCCATCCTCACAGCTTTACTTCTGCTAGTACCTCGTGTCCCACCTTCCATGTGTCTGCAATATCCTTTCTTTCAGGAGTGCTAGTTCTGCAACGTTCGCAGGAGAGCTTCTGTAAAGTTGGGAAGGTAGAAGACGGGGTACTGGCAGAAGTAAAGCTGTGAGGGCGGGGCGTGGAGTCGTGCTTGGGTAGCTCAGATGGCAGAGCGCTTGCCAGCGAAAGGAAAAGGTCCCGCATTCGAGTCTCTGTCCGGCACACAGTTTTAATCTGCCAGGAAGTTTCAAAAGTATTATTCCTTTATTATTTTGTAAGGTGCCACAGTTTTATGGTCGCAGCCAGCGGCCAAGATCGGACTCCCATCCTGGAGCTTGCAGAGGGTGCTGAACTCAGCACATGCCATTTGTCAGCAGGGTCAGCTAACAGTGGTAAGCAGGCTGCTGCAAGGCAGAGTCGTGTCATCAACGTTCTCGTTGCGAGACACTTCAGTGGCAGATCCTCCAGGCTGGCTGAGACCGTGGTGCTAGACTGCAGTCGGTCATGTCGGTTGGTGCCACGCAATGTTGAACCAAGGGCACCAGCGTTGATGCCTGTAGGCCCAAGCCTCTAGTGGCAGAGTCAGCAGAAGTAGAGTGTGTCCTAACAGACAGGAAGCAACTTGTCAGCCAGTTAGGCCCAGGCGCGACCCATGGACCGCCAAGAAAGCACCCTAAAGCCAAGTCGGCGAGGAGGTGGTCTCCAGGCTGGAAGGCACCAGGTCGGCTTCTCACAGCATCAGGCCTAGGGGCGGCCATTAGCTCCACAGCTAGCAAAACTCGCAGCCAGTCGTAGCAGCTAGCTGACCCATTTCAGATCATAGCCCGGCGAAAATTATTTCTCGTAGCTGGCAATAGGCAGTGACAGGGATTCCATGATTGAAATGAGCAGTATTTATGGCCGTTCAGACCACAAAGGTTCTGACAAGCTATCAGCCCTCACCCCGCAGAGCAAGGAAGTAGTCTGGTGCCCACCATTCGTCCCACTTTCGTTTTTGCGGTTATTTCACACAACGTTGCTTGTCTGCTATCACTGACAACTCTACGCAAAAGCCGCTGCCCTCGGTCGGTAAGTGAAGACCGTCGGCCACAGCGTTGTCCGTGGCGAGGGGTAATGCCTGAACTTTGGTATTCTCGGCACACTCTTGACACTGTGGGTCTCGGAATGTCGATTTCCCTAGCGATTTCCGAAACAGAATGTACTATGCGACTTGCTCCAACTACTATTGTGCATTCAACGTCTGTTAATTCCTGTCGAGTGGTCGTAATCACGTCTGAAATGTTTTACATGAATCACTTGAGTACATATGACAGCCTCGACAATGCACCGCTCTTTTATCCCTTGTGTAATCGATGCTGCCGCAATTTGTATTACTCATGTCGCTATCTGACGAATTCTATCACCTCAGTGTGTTTGCTGATACTAGATAAGCTTAAGTATTCCTTGGCATTGTAACTTTAACAGTTATTATTCCTGGTTATTTCCGAGTGCCATACATTGTAAATTATTATGTTGCTGCCCAACTGTCTGTATAGAGCAAGATTCAATTTTTTCTGCATTTGAATTTATTCTGTTATTGTTACGAGGACGATTGTGTTATTCGCTGATATAGCCCTACTTAAAGTTCTAGCTGGCTACATAAATATTTCTTTTGTTTTATTGTAAGTGGTTTTCCGTTCTGTTGTTCGGAGTTTGGATCCTTAATAAAATAAATGTCAAATTGAGTCTCTCATCTGCACAATCCATAACCAGGAACTCACTCCATCCAAAGTCCATAATACAACCTCCATAACATACATTACAGCTATGGAGCTCCGCCTACCCAAATTACTTCCAACGGATGAAGTTTGCACCAATGTTATCTTCCAGAGAGACAAATCGCATTGCCGCTTTGCCACAAGTGTCCAGAACAGTGACAGAAAGATAACAAAAATTTCAAATTCTTTTCCTGTTTTCCAAATTTACGCTGGGCCAGCACGCTGTTTACAGTCTGCACGTTGTTGACTCGGACAGAAAGGCCTCGACCGTTAGGCAGCTGCCATACATGGGTAAGTGGTATACCGTCACGAAAGAGGAATTCAGTTCCTACAGCGTCTTCCTTGTTGATGTTATCGATGACTATATAACCAGGTATAACTAGTTTAGAGGCGGCCTCCTGGTGTGTGGGAATGTCAACAATAATGCCACACAAGAATGCAGTCGGTGAACATAGTTTCACTGGACTTTGAAGCTTATTGGTGTATAAAGTGGTGATGATATTAGGTCGGGATACTTACCCCAGTGACATTAGGGTTGATTAGATTTTGCTGCCGGAGCCATCTGTACTGACTTCTTCGCACCGCAGTTCTTTTACAATTTCTAGGGTGTGTGCCGAAACGTCAACATTCATGTTGTATTGGGAAATTGGAGATGGATTCTTTCTTTAATCGGTGTTCTGTTCTTTAATTTTTCAAGCAATTACTTGCATTTTTTGTCGAAGTTTATCAACCAACATCTTTACCCTGTAGTGAGCTATTCTAAATTTTTCTTTTCACGAAATATCTGTCTAGTATTCTTTTTCGGTTTCTCTGTGGTGCCTTTCCTAGGATTATTAGATTTCTCAACCACTATTAAGGTTGCATTATAATTTATCTTTGATTCGCTTTTTGTCGACTTATTTATCGTATCAGATTCTTTAATTGCAGAAGAATGTACTCTTTGATGCCTTTAATTGAGAGGGCACAACATTATCTTCAATTTCTGTATTCTTTGAACATTTTGGGAGGACATGCTTTACGGAATTACCGAACATTTGAGTGTCCAACGAGGCTTGTTCAACAGTTGTGACTTCAGCGAATGTTATCATGTTTACATAATCTGAGCTGGTGGTAACAAACTGACAACTGGTCTGCTAGGGGACCACAGCGGTGTACGACAGCGGGGAAGTATTGGCGCCGTCGGCTGCGGCAACCTCACCGGCGGGCAGCTGCACCGGCTGCATACAGCTGCATTCCGCTCGCGGGTGTATGGCGAGTTACAGATTGCACATGTTCTAGGTTTCCCTTGATATTTGATTAAAACTTTTTATCCGTTGCATAGTATATGAGAGCATTGAATAAAGATTAATCCGGACAATGATAATACCTTTATAAAGTTTAAAAGTGATATTTCCTGCCCTTTCGCCCTTTGATACTATTTTTCCAAATTTCGAAAGGGATTGTCCGACTGCAATTTTCTCGAAATCACAGGGAGCTTGGTTCTAGACAGGATAAATTGCTGAGCGTTAAGAAAATGATCATTGTTAACATATTTATTTACCACAGAGGCCAAGTTTAACATAAGCAGTGGCGAGCAACCTTTATTTGTTACAGAGGTCTAACTATATCGAAACAATGACAAATGATATTTATTTGCCACAGAGGTCAAATGCAACATGAACAGAGCCGAGCAGTTAAGCTCAAGGGAACGCCACAATGAGTTAGAAAAACCTTAAATTTCTGTCCTCTGAATATTTCACAGAATTCCCGTTTCTAACCTGTAACAATGCAAAATCTTTGAACTTGAGAAGCGTCAGATAATCGGCCTCAGAAGCATTCAGAAGATTTAACAATTATTTTGGCTGTTTGAAAGTCAGTATTACGATAACAGGAATAGGAATAACACTAAAAAAAGAAAACGTTTGCGCTAGAAGAATATGTAATTTTTACATGGCATTTAACATAAGAAAGGGGCTGTTAACAAATTAACAGGCATAAGCAATTTTTCACAAGATGAACCAAAGACAAATTCAAAACAAGTAAAGTGGTTGAAACACATGTAATGGACAATGCCTGATAACTGTATTGAGTTAGGCCCATGTCCCAAATGAGTACAGAGTCTAAAGCGAACAAATAGAATATACCTCTTAAATTTACATAATAATTGAATGGCAAATAGAAATAGCAAACGGGTCTCCAGTCAGGACACAGAAAACAGGGGCAGCCAACTGACCCCTACTCACAAAACTGAACTAGGTAAAATGCGAGCTCTATCACAACTGCGTTAACTGTAGGAGACCACCAGAAGCGGCCTCCTACATGGGTGCAAAATTGTCGAGCTGAAGTGCTTAAGTGTGGTCCTGTGGTGAACCGAGATGGTTTTATATTATTTGATGACGTGAAGCCCCCATATTGGTGACTGAATGTGCTCCAGTTTTCTAAGCCTGCTAGCATTCTTCTCCGGTCTACTGTTTAATTTCAGAGGCTCAGAGTGTTCCTTATGCAAATTTGGCAGCCTGAAAGGTGTCCTTGAACCGTCCGCATGTGTAGTTACGACACTTAACTCCACTACAGAAGGGCACTACTGTCAAAGTACTGAATCAGATGTACCTGACGTCCTCCCTCGCACGGTCCGAGGCAGTGAGCCACCCACACCTGCTTGTATTTCAGCTCTTTTGAGTGCTGACATGTGCCATGCCACCACTGTGTACTCGACAGGCACGCTCCACCTCGTGTCGTTCCAGTCTGTTCAACAAAATTTTATCCCTTGCTTGCTTGCTATTCTGCTGTGCATCATTCTCCCCTCGTCTATAAAATTCACCCCGAATTTATGCACTCTAGTAACTACTATAAAATTTTTACAAATCCACTTTTTATTAGATACCTCTATTTTTATATCGAATTTAATTCATAAGTCGTAATCCCCTTCAATACTACAGTAGTTCATAGTCAATTCTTCACTCCTATTTCCTAGTGCTGGGCTATACGATTCGCCCTCCGTATTCCTTTGTACTGCTTCTTGTGATATTGCTAAACGAGGCAACTGGTCACTGATGCTCAGGTAATTCTCGGTGTTGTAGAGCTCTTCGTTTGTAATATACGTAAATTACCCAAATGGTAACCATGTTCATAACCTGGTTACGCTGCTTCTCGCAATACTGATGTGTTGAATGCAACATCTATTCTGCGGGAATTCGCCCGTTCTGTGACGGTATTGGTTAGTCTAATGAGTGAAAGATATACAGTTTTAAGGTATCGTTAGAAATGTTAGGTTCTGGACTGGTAGTATCTCTAATGGCTTCTCTGGCCGAAACGGCAACCGGTGTATCATTGTCCTACCTGCAGTTGTAGCTGACAGGTGAAACGTTGTCCTTCTTTGTCACAAACCGTACCAATTATCAGGATTCCACTGTCTTGTAGTTCCATCTTGGATATACCGTGAGATTTCCTTCTTTCTAACAATTCATAAGTATAGCCTCTGCAGTGTATACAAAATAATACCAATGTGCGCCCATTCTTTAAGAACGTGGATAGAAACTTAATACTGCCCACTGACACTCTGTTACTTTAGATTTCCAGAGGAACAAGTGTGCCTCACGTGTCTATCAGTGCTACCACCCTGGTTGGACAGACCGTTATACTCTCGTGTTGGAAACCCTAAAAGTCCTTCAAGGAATCAAGCGTAAATTTCCTTGTTTTCTAAATTATTAGTACTTCTCTAGTGCGTACTCGTACCAATTTTCCAACTCCGCCACAATTCAGAGGGTAAAGATGTGCAATAAAACAATAATTTCGAGAATTGAAGCCTACTACCGGAAAACGTATCGACACATGTAGCTTCACTCCATCTCTTTTCGCTTTGACTATTCACAAGTGACAAATAGACGCCAGACTGCCCTCAGTTATTTCAGTTATATGCCGTGACCTCTTTATAAAATCCTTCTGTGCATCTCGCAGTGCTGCTAAAAACTGCTGCAGGTGCAATAGTATGGCACTCAGTTTCATATATCTAATGTGGAACACGGATTCCTGTATCGTTCTCGTTTCCAATCTTGCACCTTTGAAAGTGACTGTCAGCTACCCTCTTGCGGATTTGACAGTCACTTTCAAAGGTGCAAGATTGGAAACGAGATTCTGTCTTCATATTGTATTCACTTGGCTCTGGAACCTTTAAAGATCAGCATTTATAGTCTGCTTGGTGCTTTGTGTATACTACATCAGTTCTCTAGCCTATTCCCGTACCAGCTTCGCGTTATTCAGTACATCCTGCTCCAAGTTCACTAATTTGGTGGTATGCCATTCTACCTTAGCCTTATAGCTGTGGTGTCGTTAGCACAGCACGCACCAGCAGGCAAAATCACAGGCAACGAAAGGTTGACAACCTAATCCAGAGCCGGCCAGAGTGGCCGAGCGGTTAAAGGCGCTACAGTCTGGAACCGCACGACCGCTACGGTCGCAGGTTCGAATCCTGCCTCGGGCATGGATGTGTGTGATGTCTTTAGGTTAGTTAGGTTTAAGTAGTTCTAAGTTCTAGGTTTAAGTAGTTCTAAGTTCTAGGGGACTTATGACCTCAGCAGTTGAGTCCCATAGTGCTCAGAGCCATTTGAACCATTCTTTGAACCTAATCCAGAGACGGCGCATAGCCGACCAATTGCCGCTCCAAGAAATCGCTGTGGCGACGCCGTCATAGAAATGATACGCTCCGGCGCCCCAGCAGAGTGGGTAGGTCCAAGTCAGCACGACCACCGAGAAGACCGTCTTGTATTTGTGTACTTCGCGCCGCATCGTCTGCTACAGGCGAGTCCACACCAGCCCGTCTTCAGTGAAAATTCTACTGGGAAAAGAACTATTTACTATCGAGCCTTAGCTTCTGGAACTGCAACTGAACTTCAGAACCTGCTACCTGAGCCGGTATGTACAAAGTTGAGTATTCGTCAATAAATGTGTGAGTTCTTGTCACTAATCATTATCAGTGTTTCAGTGTTTTCTTCTCTCACCTCTCGTAGTGTTTCCCTCAACGCACGAGAAGTGTTTAGGGTGGCGATGAATAAAAAATCCTTCTTTGGTTGTTTCAGAAATTCGATACAACAACTGGCGCCGAGGAGGAATAGGATCTGACCAAGTTACAGGTTTAATTTTTGACTTTGTCCACCAACTCATTCTTATTACTTGTCATTTTCTACTTACTGTTTCTTTTTATATGTCTAGTACATTTTATTGTGTGAACTTTTGACTCAGGAGGGCCACTACTACTGAGACGAGTGTGTTACTTTGTGTGCGGCGTCTAATGCAAATTCCTTACAGGCGTGGCTTCTGCGACACAAGACGGTTCTCTAACGCATGCTACTCAGTTACAGAAAAATTTAAGTACTCGTTTTTCCCGCGCGCCATTCGAGAGTGGAACGGTAGTGAGACAGGTTGACGGTGGTTCATTGTACCGTCTGCCAGGCACTTTATTGTGAATAGCAGAGTAGTCACGTAGATGTAGATGTAGAGAGGGCAAACAAAGTTAGCTGTTGCCGCAAGCCGTGATGCAGCTAACATAGCAATAACAGCAGAATCTACAAGCAACTCAGCAGCCTCAGCCGCAGCCTCCATCAACCAGTCCACCGTTCAGCTGTTCCAACAAACAGCGTGAGGACGGGTCGGAACTCTCAGGTAAATTGATGTTCATATGGAGGCACTCCAGTTACCAGGTACGAAGAGCAAAGCATTTTTTTGTTTGTTTGTAGTGGGCACTGAAGTTTACAGGGTCATAGGGAAATTTTTTCCTGACAATAAACCAAAACAGTTACAGTTTGAGATTCCAGTAGGCAAAGTTAACCACTTATCTGGATGAATAGATACTCATGGCTCCAACAATATTCTAGTTTTTTTCGCCTTCAGCAGGCTGAAGGTCAGACGCATAAACATTGGATCACTGAATTACAAGGTTAAACCAGGCAGCGCAAATTTTTGTGTCACTGTGCACAATCATACAGTGATTTTATGCTGCGTGACACTATAACTTAAAATATTTGTGACTATAGAATTCGTGCTGGTATTTTGAAATAACGTGATCCTTCTTTAGATACAGTGTATTAGTTGTGTGAGGCTCAGACATTTATGATTTAGCTAAGTGTGAGATACAAATATTAACGAACTGCATAGTGACAGTGTTAGCAGTGCTGCAGAATGTAAACAGTCTCGTGCCCTTGGCTGGTTCAAATGGCTCTGAGCACTATGGGACTCAACTTCTGTGGTCATCAGTCCCCTAGAACTTAGAACTACTTATACCTAACTAACCTAAGGACATCACACACAGCCATGCCCGAGGCAGGATTCGAACCTGCGACCGTAGCTGTCCCGCGGTTCCGGACTGCGCGCCTAGAACCACTAGACCACCGCGGCCTCTCGTGCCCTTCCGGCCCATGTGACACAACATATGACGTAAAGTGCAGAGGCAAACAGTGCCATGCCGCGAAGGCAGAACTCCACTAGACAGAGAAACATAGCATACTCTCGCCCAAAGTGCTTTAGCCGCCATAAGCGCGCTCAGTACACAAGTCGCCAGGCTGTTAGTTATTTTCCGACACAACAGGTCATGCTTAGTAAGTTTGTATTGTCGCGAATAGCAGAAAGAACAAGCTAAATTCAGTAGTACAGTAGAATACAAATTCTTAGCCAGAGCAGCAAATGCTCGCACGTGACCGGACGCAGCCACTATTTATTATTTGTTCTGACAGCAAGGGCGGACTCCGTAGTATCACGAGGCTCGGAGTAAGCGTGGAAAATTGAGCTTTGAACACAGTCAGTGAGGAAATATCATGCATGTACACCATGCAGGTGTCACGAACTCCCGCGTGATCAGTCTCACCCGTATACGTAAGGGTAGGAAATTCCCGAAGGATGGGGCTATGTGCAAAGATGCCTATAGAAAGACTACCCACTTTCCTGGAAAGTTCTTTTTGTTACGTAGTCGTCGGAAGAGGATTGCGAGTGCCACTGTGTAGCAGGGGTTGGACTTAGAAGAATCCGATGTAGTCGGCACTTAGACCGGCACGCTCGCCTCTGCACCAAGTTACTTAGGCTTAGGGAAGAATAGGAAGTCTTATAACCAAATGAAAACACTTTGTAGATAGACTACTACGTAGGGTATGTGCCAGGGGATGCTTCCAGTAATAGTAATCCTATCTCCTGCTTTGTGATTTCCTCCTCGGATCCCCGAGATTCCTGTCGAGTTCCGTACTCTAACCCACCCAATAGCCTACTTTTCAACGAAGCAAGTGAGAGCAGGCGGCCCACTAGCCGAAGTTGTTTTCGACGTACCTTCTCGGTAAGTTCCATGATTCGCATTCGTGCAGTCCTTCCTACTCCCTCTCAGGACTCTCAGTGGGACGCTACAGTGGTAGACTTTCCTGGTGTCAAGTATGGGCTTGGTTGTAGTATCGTTGGGTGGAGGAATCGGCTAAATATAATACAGGAATACGCAGAGGGGCGTCGCAACGCACCACCGCAGTAGCCGAGAGGCTTCACACCGCACCGGCTGCGGGCAGAACACCGCGCCGCCACTGTGAGCACAGCGCTCACCTCACACAGCACAAGAAAAAAAGGTCAGTAAAGATGGGAAACTACGCTGAAGTAAACTCAAATGATAACAGGCTGCTCCTGTGTTACAATGAGGCTAGTAAACTGGTGCCTCCTAAGTTTGATGGAGGTAGGGAAAAATTATCCGAATTTATTGGCAAATGTGACACTGCATTTCATCTAGTAGACACTAATGCTAAGCAAGTATTTCTGAGATTTATTACTGGACCGATAACGGACTCCGCCCACACTAAATTATTAGTTGGACACCACACAGAAACTTGGACCTAAGTGAGGGCAATTTTATTAGAAAACTATGTGAGTAAACGCACTATTGATCACTATGCGTGTACAATGTTCAATAGTAGGCAAGGAATGAGGAAAGTGTGGTTCATTGCGGCTATCACGCGGACACCGTGCAGTTTCATTTCAGAGACGCGATGAAGAGGGTTACGGAAGCTGAAGAGGTTGTGGGGAGCAATGCCTTGATAGGGAAGTTAGGGCGAGCCATATTCATTCAGGGGTTATTCGATGACAGGATCAAGACTGTAATACGAGCTCAAGGAGAAAGAATAACACTATCGGAAGCCACTCACTTAGCGGCTACATAAGAATGCACGATAACGCCAAAAAGGGATAAGCGCCGAGTAGTAACTGTAAACCGGCCACAGAAAACGGACACTGCACAGTGTTTCAGTTGTGGTAAGGAAGAGCACATAGGCGAGAATGCAGGCGGAAATATACTGTTCGCAAGACAGACACTGTACGGGAGGACCCCCATAATATAGAACATGGTCTGATGCCCGTAAAGGAAATAGATATCCGAGAATTCAAAGGGAACGGATCGCGAGCACAGTGTCCGCAGCCAGTACGATGTACACAATGCAAGTTGACGGGACACTCTCCCCCGTGCGCTAGAGCTAAACAGGTGACGTGCTTCACATGTCACCGGACCAGACACTATGCCTCTCATTGCCCTGAGAGCAAATGGACTAAATATGTAAGAAAAACTGGCAGGGAAACGATCAGTGGGCGTAATTCCGCAGTCCCATTACGCTATGTCTGGCAGAATGAGAGCTGCTGACTGCACGGGAAAAATGATTATATATGGGTACAGAGTAAGGATGTAAAGGGCGCTGTTACAAAACTATTGCCGTGCGGGATTAGCCGGGCGGTCTGAGGCGCTGCAGTCATGGACTGTGCGGCTTGTCCCGGCGGGGGTTCGAGTCCTCCCTCGGGCATGGGTGTGTATGCCTTAGTCCCTAGGATAATTTAGATTAAATAGTGTGTAAGCTTAGGGACTGATGACCTTAGCAGTTAAGTCTCATAAGATTTCACACACATTTGAACATTTGAACAAAACTATTAATAGATAGTGGTGCGCATATTAACCTTATAAAGGCCAAAGTTGTAAGAGATCACATGAAATGGGATCCCACAAAGGCGGTTTCGATAAAGAGTATCGTGAACGAAGAAATTAGTACACAAGGTCCTGTGGCAGTATGTTTGAGGTCCAAGATAGGAACCAACTGGCTTACGCAATTCCAAGCCGTCAATGATCGTATCGATTTACCATTTGACACGTTGTTGGGACGAGAGTTCCTGGGAAAGAATGAAATAGTATCGGATTACGGCAGTAGAAAAATGAGGGTGCAGGGCGAATGGGCTGAATTATGAGAAGAATACGAAGAGGCAGCAGCCGGTAAACTAGCCGTACAAAGTGGCAGAGAAGAACTGTCCGAGCGAGAGAGCTATGCAGAGGTGACGAAGTGTGGTAACGCTCCGGCAAGGACAGCCACGAGCCCGGAGACAAGAGCCGCTCCACAAGCAGAAGATAACAGCCTCTCCCAAGTTGATAACGAGGGCACAGGCAACAGTAAATACAAAGCTTAACTAGCCTACAGGCCGACGCCCAAAGCGTCCCAAAAAGCTAGTACGAAACCTGTAAGAAATAAGGGGGAACGAATCGAATGCCAAACTAGAAGACCAAAAAACAAAGTACAGTCAACACAAGTGAGGGTGACACATTTCAGGAGCCAGAAGACATTTAGGAAATAAAGATCGGGCCAAGGGAAGAAAGATCTCAAAAAGTTCGAGTGATGCGAGGACTACGGACAAAAGCGGTAATCCTGAAACAAGAAATTATACCAGGGGTCTATATACCGGATGCCATAGCGACTGTCCGAAAAGGAATGTGCATTACAAGTGTAATGATTACCTCGGTACAAGAGGGCTGGTTTCCTGCATGGGAAACGTTCACAGAAAAAGTCCCACCCCCCGAGTAGTTATAAAATCTGACGTATACTGCTGCAGAAGAAAGATGGAAGGAAAACCCGATAGAACTTACTGAAAGAAAATATGTGTATCTGACACTTAAATCTGGGAGAGCGAGTAGCTATAGAAGAACTATGTTTAGCAGATAATTATGTTTTCCACTTACCGGTAGACGTACTCACGCACAGTACTGTAGTAAAGCACCAAATTCCGTTAATATCTGAGGTGGAAGGCTATATCATAAATCAGAGGCGAAGCAAGAAGCGCTTCAGACAGAGATAGAGGGAATGTTAGCTGATGGCATATTTCTCCGAGTACTAGCCCATGGAATTTTCCACTCATCTTATTTCCAAAGAAGTCCGATGTAAGTGGAAACCAAAAGTGGAGAGTAGTTGTCCATTATCGGTAATTAAACGATATATCATTGCATATGGTTTACCCATTGCCTAGAATCGATGAAATACTCGATAGCTTAGGGAAAGTGAAGTATTTCTTAACACTAGACGTCGCTAAAGGTGACTATCAAGTACTGATAGACGAAAAGGATCAGGAAAAGACGACGTTTAGTACACCGACTGGCCACTTTAAATACAGTAAGATATCGATAGAGCTGAAGACGACTGATGAATACAGTGCTGACGGGCATATAAGGCAATAAAGTATTCATATACCTAGAGGACGTTGTAGTAGTGGATACGTCACTATAAGAGCACAATGCCCGACTCGAAGAAGTGTTTGACCGTCTGTGAAAAGCAAACCTGAAGTTGTAAGTTGACAAATGTGAGTTTCTCCATGCAGAAGTTACGTTTCTAGGGCATGTATTAACGACGGACGGTCTGAAACCCGATCCCATCAAAGTAGCGGCAATAGAGAAGTATTTCCAACCAAAGAACAACTACGGAGTTAAAGACGTACCAGGAATGGTCAGGCATTAACGACGATTCTTGAGTAATTTTAGTTAAATTGCAAAACCCATACAAGAGTTGTTGAAGAAAGGAGTTCCGTATGTTTGGGGTGGACTAGCTTCTCCTTCAGCTGTTGAAATGCTTCATCCACCGATTCTACAGTACCTGGATTTCACTAAGGAATTTATGGTAACTACAGACGTGAGCAAGTATGCGCTGGGCGCGTACCTGAGCCAAGGTTCAATGGGAAAGGATTTGCCAATCTCGTGTATATCACGTACGCTCAAGAAGGCAGAGTTGAATTACAGTACATTAGAATGGGAGTTGCTTGCGATAGTGTGGGCAGTTAAATACTTCCGACAGTATCTATTCAGATGAAAGTTCAAAATAATTATGGACTACAAACCACTGGTGCGGTTGAGAAGTACGTTACGGATCTGTCGTCAAGACTAATGAAGTTTCACTTGAAGTTGGAAGAATATGATTATCAGATCCTGTATAAGGAGGGTAAACAAAGCCAAGTTCCAGATGCGTTGTCACGTATTGGAAATGTGATGGATGGCGACAGACAACCACAGCTAGCGACTGAGGAGGTAAGCAGGTAGAGACCACGTCCTTGCAGACGAGCACTGAGACAAATAGCGGCGAGGTAGCGGGGACAGTAAGAGGCAAACGAAGTAGTGAGCCAGGGAGAGACAGCTGACGCGACCCCGGAGATGCAGTCATGACACCGCCGATAAATTAGCAATACTAAAGGAGAAGCACATATCTCCAATAGGTGGACATCAGGGAATGGGAAGAATGTTTGAGCGAATAAAGCAGTACTGTACATGGCCCGGCATGAAAGGACGAGTGAAAGTTGCCAGAAAAACAAGGTAACACAGGCAAAGACTAAGCAGCCATTATAGCCAACTCCGACCCCCGAATTCATCTTTGAAAGATGCGAGACTGATTTAGTAGGCCCATTACCAATTACCAATCTGGTGTATTTTAATATTTCAGGATTTACTCACGAAGTTTGTAATAGCCGAACCAATCGACCGGCAAGACGCTGAATCGGTCGCTCGTAAATTAGTGGAAAGCATAGTTTAAAGTTTGGAATCCCGACAGCTCTGTTGAATGACAAAGGAATAATTTCAAAGGAGATACTATGAAGAGAATTTGTAAGTTATTAAGGATAGAAAAGATTCAGACGACAGCGTATCATCCTCAGTCCAATGGAGCATTAGAGAGTACACACCGCACCCTGACTGAGATGCTAAGACATTATATTAACAAAGAACAAACGAACTGGGACGAATGGATTGCATTCACTAGTTTTGTGTACAACACTACCTCTCACAATACCACGGGATACACCCTACTCGAGCTGTTTTTTGGCAGAAAGTGCAAATTACTATGGTGGATATAAAATAAACCAGCAAACGTGATCTACAATTATGAGGATTACATGACTGAGCTCCGACAGCGGATGCAAATGTTACACCAGAACACCCATAAGGCAACACAAAAACGTAAGGAGAAAAATAAGAGTAATTATGAAACCCGAAGGAATTCAGAAAGAATGATCGTCTTTTCCTTTTGACGAGAGAGTGCGTGGGGGACGATCAAAGAAACTAGATAGCCAGTGGCGAGGACCATTTACTGTGGTTGATGTGCAAGGGCCTAACGTTATAACTATGCTCAAAGGAAGGAAATGTATAAAAGTGCATATCAATAGATTAAAGGAATTTTACTAGGGACAAATAGGGAAGTTTCTTAAAGGGCCGTAATGTAAAAGAAGAGAGGAGGCGAAAAATACAGGAGCAGAGGATTGAGAAGTGCCCTTCTCTTGCAGATTCCAGGCATGAACGCACTGTGGGTGACAGGCATTATCGGGAGTATCTTGCACACCGGCCTCGCGAGACGAGAAGTGCCGCCGCAGGGCGTACGAGTACAGCAATTCCAGTCCGCTCCAGGGATTTATTACGATAATTAGGGTATAGGTAGCTTGTACAGTACAACGTGGAGAGCTGTCAGCTATTTTAACCTCCTAGAGATGCATGAAAAGTTTGAAGATACACAGGTGCTCGCCAACAGAGCGATCGCACATTTCACAAGTAAGCTGAATCAGGTGAAAATAAGCACCGGAGAGTGCAAGAACGCACGGCAAATTGTGAAGTGCAAAATCACAGGATCGAAAGGGTTGATTGACCAGTTGTTCTGGCAAGAACAAACGAGGACCAAAAGAGGAATATTAAACTTTATCGGAGAGACAAGTAAAGTGTTGTTCGGTACATTAAATGAGCACGATGCAGCATTCTTCAGAGCTAAAATAGACGTGCTAGAAGAGCAACAGAGGGAGCTGTTACGGCTGTCCAACGAAAAGTAACTATAGTAAGAGTTTCTCTGACAGGGGTGAATCAAACCCTTACCGTAGTAACCAGTAATACTCAGATAATTGCAGAAGAGATAGGACAACTGAGTATGCATGTAGGGGAGTATGAGAATAGTACTACCAGAAAGGTACAGCAGGCTCCGATTCTCATAACTATCACTGAACAGTTAATATAGATTACAGGAATCTTTGATGAGCTTGAACAGGACTACTACTTATTGATCTCTGCAATCGTGAACGCTCAGGAAGGTCTGTTAGAGCCACATTTAATCAATCCTGTACAAGTAGTCAAGTATTCAGAGCTAATAAAAGAGGAAAGACAAAAAATTTCCCGTTGCACTCACCAAGGATATCTGTTACTTCATGTAATACATTTAGATGTATTTCTAGCCGGCAATACGATAAGCTATGTGTTAAATGAACCAGTAGTGGATAGTAATGCGTACACATTATTTAGACTATGGCCATTATCCCAAGGAGTACGATAAGGCAAACAAGTTGTTCGCTTACATAGTTCCTGAGAAAAACTATCTAATTATCGATGATGCGAAAAGACAGTATGCGCTACTGTTCAGTGACCAATTACAGTGCAAACCAGTCACGCTGAAACATCAGATTTGCAATGAAAGGTTTGTTCTAATGTCCACTTATGACCATGAACGATATGAAGCTCGTATGCTACAAGCAATGCGAGAGATTCTGAGAGATTGCAATCTAAAATATATTGGATAAAACGAAAGTAACTGGACGCAGATAGAAGACAAGGACGAAGACTTGAACATATTGTGTAATGAACTACCTTATAACGACATTATTATAAGAGGCACTAGGAGGCTAACCTTTACAAGCCAGTATAAAGGGTATGGTGCGCAACTCATGCTACAGGCGGACCGTGATATTAGAACTAACATCAGTAAAAGGGACGTAGTACCTAAATTAAATTTAGACATAGAGTGTTGTATAATAGATGACGAGAAGCAAGAAGTCACCCAAATACCTACAGTGTTACCATTAGAACATATTGTAAGACATTTAGATGACCTAAAGATAGCAGGCCATAAAATACATGAACTACCAGATTAAATAAATTTCCAGCAATGAACGACCTTCCAAGGATGGTTACAGAGTACGTATTCCATGTGGGGAAACTCGGGATCAGTAATAATATGCATACTAATTGTAAAATGTTGTTCATGTACCTATTCTAAGTGTTGTAGAAGGTGTGGTAGAAAACTGTGCGAAGTGGGAGGAAGTAATTGTACCGGAGTGTGTGTGACAAATACAGGGGTAACTGATAGCCTTTATAAAGGAAATGTACGATACACTCCTTCGCTACATTCTGAACAACGCAGAGAGGATGACGACGAAGGACAATACGAGTTAAAATATATACAGTGTACTCCTCTCTCTGACAGAGTGCAGTGGTGGGAGCACAGTCAGACACCCCAACTCACTAAAAAGAGTGAATCACATATACCTATAGTGGAACCATTAGTACCCAGGACTGAGAAAAGATCCGCGTAAATTAGGAACGGAGAAGATATACTGTGTAAAAATATAATGTTTTGTGAAATCTTCAGCATCAAAATATATTTTCTAAAAATGTAATGTTTTGTGAAATTGTTAGAATTAAAATATACTGTGTAAAAATGTACTGCTTTAAAATATACCGTGTAAAACTGTAATGTTGTGTGAAACCTTGATTATTAACATGTACTCTGCAAAACTGTAATGTTTTATATAAAAGCAAGGTAATAATATGTACTACCGTGTGAAATATTGAAACGAAAAATGACAAGTGTGTATATAAATGCAAAACGTCGAAAAATACTCTATGTCAAAATTGATGAATCTGTCAAAAAGACCCAAATATCTGTATCCATAAATTTTGAAGAGTTTAGATACACATGTCAATGTACTCGTATGTATGAAATTCTTTAATGTGGAAAACTAATTGAAAATAAAGGCAACCGATGTTAGAGAACGAAAGTTTTGCAACCTCGGAGGTTCGAGCTTATAAAATTTTCCCCTGGAGAACGAAGGTGTCGCGAATAGCAGAAAGAAAAGGCTATATTCAGTAGTATAGTAGCCAGAGCAGCAAAGGCGCGTACGTGATGGGACGCAACCACTATTTACAATTTTTTCTGCCAACAAGGGCGGGCTCTGTAGCAGAACGAGGCCCGGACTAAGCGAGGAAAAATGAGCTTTGAACACAGTCAGTGTGGAAATATCTTGTGTGTACGCCATACGAGTGTCACACGCTCCCGCATGATCCGTCCCACCCGTATAGGCAAGGGTAGAAGCTTCCAGAAGGATGGGCCGTGCGCAAGGATGTCTATAACACAGCTACCCACCCTACTGGAAAGGTCTTTTTGTTGCATAGTCGTCGGAAGAGGATTGCGAGTGCCACTGTGTGGCAGGGGCTGGACCTGCAAATAGAAGAATCCGATGTATTCGGCACTGAGGCCGGCACGCTCGCCTCTGCACCATGTGACTTAGGCTCTGGGAGGAATAGGAAGTCTTATGACGAAATGAAGACACTTTGTAGATAGACTTGCACGTAGGGAATGTGCCATGGGGTGCTTCCAGTAATAGTAGTCCTGTCTCCCACTTTATGACATCCTCCTCGGATCCCCAAGATTTCCTGCCAAGTTCCGTACTCTAACCCACTCAATAGCCTACTTTTCGGCCAAGCAAGTGAAGAGCAGGCGGTCCACTAGCAGAAGTTGTTATCAACGTAACTTGTCGGTAAGTTCGATGACGTGCATTCGTGCAGTTCTTCCTAACCTCTCATGACACGTCAGTGGGACGCGACAGCATGGGAAAGCTGCATGCACAGCAGATTCCCAAGAAACATGCCACTAAATCAGTTCAAATCATTAATGTTGTCAACGATACAACCAGCCACAGAACAGTGCGAACCGGTGGCTGTATTAAAGGTTGTGAAATATCATCCAAGTACAAAACTTAGCAAACACCAGTCAGGTGATTTTCATGTGACAAACAAGTCATGCCGACACAAACGCAGGGCCACTACTAAATCTTCGCCCACTTCACTTGTCACGCATTGTAGAAGCTCACAGGCAGGAAGTGAAAATTCTCTCTTAGATGTAGAACGCAGTCGGAACAAGGTGTTTGCTACTTTGACAGTAGCTAAGAAATATGTGAAATTGCAACCGGACACATGTGCTTCAGTTACACCTCCAATGAAACTTACGAACGAGTAGATGCACCTACACTGGGTCCAGCTATGCTTGTGTTGTCAGCTCATAATGGGCAAGAAATTCCAGTTTTAGGAACTTTCAGACAAATCATATGTCTCTGAGCACTATGGGGCCTAACATCTGAGGTCATCAGTCCCCTAGAACTTAGAACTACTTAAACCTAACTAACCTAAGGACAGCACACAACACCCAGCCAGCACGAGGCAGAGAAAATCCCTGACCCCGCCGGGAATCGAACCCGGGAACCCGGGCGTGGGAAGCGAGAACGCTACCGCACGACCACGGGATGCGGGCCACGTGATTCCAGACTGAAGGGCCTAGAGCCGCTCGGCCACAGCGGCCGGCGGAACTTTCAATATGCCAGCTACTTTTCAAGGTGTAACAAAGACATTTCGCATTCACAATGCTTTCTGCCGAATCTTCGCAGAATATTTTTGGCTTAGATTCTTTGGACATTTTCGGATTGACAAGCCACAAGTCAGTGCTGCATGTTTTAACAGGTGTGCCTACATACAAGCTGCAAGCTCTGCGTGACAAATTTAGTCAACTTTTTAGCGACGGTCTCGGTTGTGCGAACAATTTCTTAGCTTACTTGTCAGTCAAAGACAATGCACAACCAAAGTTAGGTCGCGCTAGGCAAGTGGTGGCTCCTATTAGGGAACAGGTCGCTGGACAATTACGACAATGACAAGCTGCTGGCTTTATCAAGTCAATCAGTTTGTAACACTTATATCGATTAGAAGTAGATTTATATTATGTAACTGTGTATCTGTAATTACGAAGTGTTTATTCTTTGTCAGTTAAGGTCATTGATTTGTGACAGGAAATTTAGAGTTCTGTAATGTACGTATGGAAAAAGATAAATGAGTGTTGAAAATAATGACATTTTACAATATGTATTTCTTATGAGAAAAACAATCTGTATTGGAAGCTGGTTCATGCTTAGGACACTTGTGTTCGTAAAATGTAAAAGGGAAGTCCCTCCGCAACGGAAGTGGCGCGGCGCTATGTGAAAGGTGATTTTGGCGGTCGAACAGGACGGCTCCTTGTTGTGAACGGTACGCTGTCAGTGGCTAGCCGTTGTGCGGTACTCATCGGCGGTGCCAAGGAAGGCAGTCGGAAGCCGCTTCGCAAGGAAAATTATCTCGGATGTGGATTTCACTGTTGCTTGGTACTCTCGGCAATAAGGAATGGCTCTAACACGTTAAAAATCCGTCGGCAATAAGAAACTTTTTTAAAGTATACGAACATCAAGAGCCGTGAGTACAGTTAGCCGCCATGTCGCTTGCCACCACAGCTTCGCCACCACTCCATTAACTTCGAGCATACACACATGTATCAGAGCATGGACCGGTTAATTTGTGTGAGTGATTTTAATAATAATCCAAATGCTATAAATCTGTGTTTGGAACCATAACTTCTATCCTGATCATGAACCTATGCAGGGTCCTCTCCTAAGTGTTTTTAAAAACGAGTATATTGTTTCAAATGAACCAGTGATTTATTTATGTTGGCCAAATGTGGAAAGGTTAGCAAAAGTTGAAGTTAAAAGCACAAAGGAGATGTTAGTTCTAAATTTGCTAAGGTATTCTCAGTTTAGTGCAAAGTACCGTTTTGCAAAAATACAGTGCTAGATCGAGTAAATGTTACTGTCTAAAATATCTGCTTCAGAGGTGATATACAAGGCAAAGAAGTTAAACTCATTTGAAACATAATTTAGTCTTGATTACTATCATCAATGATTTGTTTGAAGTTATTGAGCTCAGTGTTCATCAATTTGCCTTGAAATGTAAAAATAATAACTATTCCAAAGGAAGCTAAGAATTAGCTTTTGTTGAATTAATCTTTGCTGCTGAAATAACCATAGAGTTTGACTAGTGATATCATACTAGTTTATGGGTCCCCACCACGTTCTTCTCACATTAGATAGAAAATTCGAATATAATTGCTACTACGGAAATTTGTCATTTTTCTTTAAACGGGGGTATATACAGTATAATTGTGGAATTATTTGGTTTTTTGTGGTTGTTACATGTCAGTTAAGTTTAGTTCTGTATTTCCTGCAGTAACATCTCATTACTGAGTCAAGGAATGATCTTGATTGTAGCTCTTATTAGTATAAGTTTGGTACATTTTTGCTTTCTATGATTACTGGTTTGTGCATTATTGGTAACTACTACTATCCACAGCTCAGAGTGCCCTGTGTCCATTTGTATGCTGTGTGCTATTCAAAGAGAATTCTAATGAAAGTAAATTCAATAACTGATATCCAATTTTCTTAAACTTATATTTCCAAATTAATGTGCCTAATTAGGCTGGCGAACGCTCGTTTTTTCATTCACATATGAATTTTACTACTTTCATTAACCCCAAAATTAAAGCCTGTTTAGTTTTTCTGTTAATTGCACCATATTCAAAATTATAGTCCGATACCTTCATCCATTAGAGACACGCACTGTCAAAATTCAAAATTTCCCCAAATCCTCTCAGAGGGTAACATTAACTTTTGTCACGGCAGGTTAGTGTTGTAAGTGCAAGCCAGTGGCCTCCCTCATTAGTCAGCTTCGCAATCCTTCAGGACGGCTTCGACTGTGTGTTGATTTTAATTCAACTGCGAACTCTCGGGTGGTGATAGACACGTACCCTTTGCCCCACCCAGAGAAACTCAGTTGTCATGGGATAACTAATCAAAGAAATTTTTGACTTTTTGTTTACTGACATTCATCTCGGGTTATTTTAATTTCAACGCCTTTCCTTCGGTAGTGACTCAGCACCCCACCCAGACTCATTTGCGAGCCATCAAAGATTTGCCAGTTCCCAAAAACCTAAAGGAACTGCAAGCAGTGTTAGGCAAGCTGAGTTACTACTTCAAATTCATTCCTCACGCCTCTCAGATTTCAGCTCCGCTCCGCAAGTCAGGGCACAAAAACGTTCCGTTTGCATGAATAAAAATGCCAGTTGGCTTTTGATCAATTGAATCGGGCGTTACTTAGTACCACGTGCGTCATGCATTCTGATCCTGCTAAACCAGTGTTATTAGCGATTGTTGATTTTCCTATTCGCCTAGGCTCCGTCCTGTCACATCGCTTTGGATAAACAGACTTTCCAATGACATTTGCTTCCAAACTTCGGATTAAGACTCAGGAAAATTACAGTCAGACGGTAAAAGAATCATTGGCAATAGTTTATTGTATAACCAAGTTTTATCATCACCTCTATGGAGGGGAGTTCTACTTGGTCACGGATCGTAATCCTCTCACTTCAACTTTCCACCCAAGCAAGCCTGTTCTGCCACACATGCGTGAGAAATTGCAACGGTGGGCGTTATTGCTGTCGAACTACAGCTATGAAAACTTGTACCACCCTCCGGCTCAATATTACAACACCATCGTGTTGTCTAGGTTCCACATCGTGTTGTGAGACAGGTGCTCTGGATGCTTCTGCACTTCACAGTTTTCCCATGGGCTTTCGTCGCACAGCACAGGTGAAACGTCCCCTTTGAACAATTATACATGACTGTGCTTAAACTGACACACAATATTTTGTTAGCGCAACGCAATCTGACTTTCAAAATTCCCTACAAAAGAATGGCCCTGACTAACATTAAACTATACCTTTCACAAATCACTTACCTCACAAAAATCTTCGCTGCTCAAGCTACTGCAATACAGCGAGCGCCACTACTGCCAGCTAAATAAAAGATTCAAACTATGGAAGGCACTAACTACTGATAGGGATAGTTAGCAAATGAAAGATATTAATAGAGAACAAACAATGTATTTACCTTGATATCATCATATATAAATATAGCAGTTCATGACAAATTTCAAAACTCCGCAATCTCTCTCCCCACATCCACCACTGCTGGCGGCTCACCTCCAACTGCGCAACGCTACGCGCTGTTCACATCCAGCTGCCGCTGCCCAACACTACAATGGCAGTCACCAATGCAAACTAGCCACAGACTGCACACAGAACAGCCACTGATTTTCATATTGAGCGCTACGTAACGTTGCCAATAAGAAAACATAAACAGCCTACTTACATAGCCCCCATGCTCCCCACAAAAAATTTTACAAATTTTTTTTGGGCAGTGGCCAATAATTATTTGATAAAATTTTTCATAATTTCAATAACAAAGAAATCAAATGCACACACTTATTGATACAATGTTGGTCAAAAGCTAAAATTTTCTCACAGTCCATAAAGATAGTCCTGATCATTCATCATAATAGTAATTACAGGTTTTTTTTCACAAAGTCTCATTAGTAAAAGAAATTGCACACAGAAGTAGTGGATTTCCATGAAGTCTTGAAGAAGTAGTGTTGTCCTTCCAACGGAAAGACAGTGCTGACTCTTGACATGCTGACAGGTAATGGGCCACAATGGAGCAAACCCACAGCAGAGTCATTCGAAGTTTTGAAGAATATTGGTAGGTAGGTCATCACAGAGCAGACCCACAGGAGTCCTGGTAGAGATTGTGGTATTGGTGGGCCACCAGAGGTGCAGACCCACTGCAGTCCTTGTAGAAATAATGGCATGGTGGGTCATCAAAGATGCAGACCCACTGTAGTCCTTGTAGAAATAATGGCATGGTGGATCATCATAGATGCAGACCCACTGTAGTCCTTGTAGAGATGGCCAGCAGCCATCTGTTGCGATTGTGCAGGTGCACATTCACCATCGAAGACTCTTGCGGAGAATATACCAAGTCCATAAACCACCACTTGTGCACTCACAAAGTTTTTGGAATTGTCCTTAGAACCAACAATGCTGTTATCCAGTCCCTTGCTGAATTATTAACACACGTGCAAACACTAACAGTCCCTACTTCTCACATATTGTCCATATACTATGACCAACAGAAACGTGTGCAGTGAAATGTAACTTACAAGTTAATAATAAGATGAACTGGTGTCAATTACAATTTTATAACATGAGAATACAATTACAAAGGTACAAAATACATCATTAAAGAACATAACAATACAGATAACATTTGTAGTAAAACAGGCGTTACAAAAGAATAGAAATAGACATATACGTCAGTGTTACAGGAATTATGACATGAGTACATACGTAAAAGATCAGAATATCTTTCGAAACATCAACTGCACACATGAGCATTAACACAAAACAGAATAAATAATGTCTAAACATCTTTACAAAGTAAATAACACATTATTAATGCCAATTGTATTTGAGGATAACAGTATTCCTCATCATAGTGAATGTAACTTAGTATTAGAAGAGAAAAAAGTTCTATGAAACAGTACACAGAGACAGGAAGAAAACAAATACACAAGGGTACACAAACATATAGTGGGATAACACAAAAGGGAAAGGACAGGGTTTGTTTTACTGCAGTATTTTGCATGGAGATCTCCCTTTGTTCATCATTATTCCCAAAAAGTCCTATCTAAGCCTGCTTTCTGTATTCTGTTCATATTTCTTTCAAAATAATTATTTCTGATTGTACAATACTCATTTGGGCCCAAATCTTTTTCATATAACTTCGCAATGCATTCTTTACCTATTCTCCATAGTCAGTTTCTTATATAGTCTACCCCCTCTTAAGCTAACTTAAATCTACTGAGCTCAGATGCTAAACTAAGGGACGAGGCAATGCAGCAGCAAATAAAACAATTAATATAAACAGCAATAAAAAAATAGAAAATCGCAAAGCAATCTACAGTACATCTAAATTACCAAGCAATTCAACATTACAACTAATATGAGGCAATGCGCAGCAAACAAAAAAATAAATCTGGCTTAGCAGAGTAACACAAATTAAAGTTCAGTAGCACTATGCCTGGCAAACAGCAGCTTATATCTAAACATGACATAGCTCACGCAGAAAAAATAGTACACTAAAGATGACAATGCAGATAAGGGAAATGTATAATCACATCTTAATGTCTAAGTAATTAAAGTGGTGCACCACAACAACTTATTGTAAAAAAAATATTACCATGTACTTGAAAAGAATATTATGTATGCAGTTACTGTTACTAGTCCCTTCTT
The DNA here is from genome assembly GCF_021461395.2 of Schistocerca americana. Taxonomy (NCBI): domain Eukaryota; kingdom Metazoa; phylum Arthropoda; class Insecta; order Orthoptera; family Acrididae; genus Schistocerca; species Schistocerca americana. The sequence goes on from NC_060119.1 coordinate 962,440,523, forward strand.
ATTGTTCTTTCCTTTCCAAGTGCTCCTTTTTTGAAGAATGTGGATCACAAAATTATTATTTAACAGATCTGTTGACAGAAAGTGTTCACATTAGCACATGCATTTAATTTTATTTTATGAAACCAATGCTGCAACACAGCTGGAAAACAGATGTCAAATGAAATAAGCAATTACGCAAACCAAAGCATAAAAACGCGAGGATAATGGCCTCCCCTTTTTTTTTCTACCTGTGCCGCTGAAAGGCTAATGGCTTTTTTTTCGGGCGGCTGTCGCCCAGGTGGGTGCCCGCATGGTCACTTAACTATTTACTACAGCAGTTTCTGCTACAGTGACAGTCTCACACAAAAATATTTCACAGGTCAAGAATTAGCGTTGCAAATCTGTAGAAAGAAAATCCTATAAATATAAGTGTCCAAATAAAATATTCGTCAGCATTGTGATACAGTCACGCATTTACGCACATTTCATAACTCTTAAAGCACGATTCTTGGTTTCCAACATACTTCTTATTCCTCATATACGGTAGCATCATCTTATTGATCATAAACATGTCTCAACAGCATAGTACACATCGTCGTCGTAATAATAACATCATAACACCTCAGTCAAATCTCAAAAACGTCGTAGCTTTCTGCAATAATTTCAAAACCTAAAAAAAATTCTCTGCTCATTTCAATAGTGTCATCTACCTCAAACGTACTTTAAAATCATGCTCCCTTACCAAATACATCATTCAAAGCTCTCATAGTATCACAATGATTCTGAAAAAATATGAACAGTTTACAAAGTACAGACAAAATACAGTTTCATAAGTGTGAAGTTACCCAACTGTGTATTGCGTAAACATGTGTCACTGATGTAGTAAAAAAATGTTTATCTCTCAGTTAAATGATCAGATAGCTGTGTAATTTGTGTGTTAGAGAAATATGGTACCGATGTGTAAAGTTGTATAAGCAAATACCATATTAGCTAGGGTTCCTTGTGGTTGCCACACACATGGTACACAAAGTAAGCGTGTACCCCCCTGAGAATTAATGTAATTATACCCTCAGGTGTTACAGATTACAGCAATGGAATGAAATGTATCATGGAAAACTTTCTTTGTAATTCAAAAATCTTTAAAAATAAATCTTTTAAGTACAAAATTAATGACTCAAATACGTGTACTGTAGCGCTAAATGTGCCTTTTGCTGTAAGATAATCTCGGTGGAAGTGCCGTAGTTATTGTCCTCCGAAAGCTAAGTTCTGCAGAAGTCAATGTACTTACCTCATGATAAACAAAAGTGAAATACTTTGCACGTAGATATCTTAGTTATTACGCTTATTGCCATGATGAAGAAAGTACTGTGCTGTAACGTATTGTTGTGCTACGGAAAAGGCAGTCTCATGTAGCTATACCACAAAAGTTACTACTAAAACATATTTTACTTTGCAGAAGAATTCAAAAAAACTGTGCAGATATAAAGCAGATACAGCACACAAGCAACAATGTAAATTGTGTCACACATTAGTAGCGTCGTGATATAATTGTGTAGCTGTCAAAGAAACCAAGTGCTAACTCATATTTCATCCCACAAAGAGTACTTGAAATAAAGAATGTCTTTTCAAGTAAACCAAAATGTTACATGAAAATCTCATTAGCAGTGCCGGTATATGTACTAAGTATGTGAGCCTGATAGTTGTTACATAATCAAGCAACTAACAAGCAAGAATGTACAAATACAACACTGTGTCGTCTGTTCACTATAACAATGCAATCGTAATTTCTGTTTAAAAATGTTCCCTAGGTTCTAGACTGGATATTTAACTTCAAACATTGTTGCATGTTAACAGTTTCTTAAGTCTGACAAAGCATACTAGAAATGTGAAGTGAAAAGTTTTATGGCAAAGACAAAGTTAAAAAGCAGATTATCTCTCAATAAACGGTTTTACATGTGAAATGTGGTGTAAACCTTTACTCTTCCTAGTACGCAGAGTTTCAACTTCAACGCAATTATCATGTGGTATACGTCGGTAAAGAATACTGGAATTTTTCTCAAGGTTAGCGTCTATGTTATTTTTCTCTGAGCCAGCCGGCGCACGCGGATGCCTGCGGTGCGAGTCATTGTCTGTTCCTTTGTTGGCGCGCGTCGTTATTGGGATTAGGAGACCTAACTTCTACAAATTCACCTTGCCGAGAGGACCCAGCTCTGTTAGAATCCCGCCAGTTCTGATGAAATTCACGTCTGTCGTTTTGTCGGTACTTTACATAGTTTCTTGTTTGTCGGTCATGTGGTGGAGAATTTCTCCCTGAATCGTAACTCTGCGCCGAACTGTTGCGTCTGAAGTTATTCTGCCTCCCTTGATAGTATTTATTTTGGTTCCCATATTGTCTGTTTCTCTTATTGTCTCTGTGATAGTCATTACCACGGAGAGGTGATCTTTCCCTGTAGTTATTACTACTCTGCCAACGGTTGTCTTATGGGTGGTGTCTGTTTTGGTCACGATTTGCGTTGTAAGAATAGCCTTTTCGTGTCCAGTTATTGTTTCTGTCATCACGGAATTGTGACGTATGTGACCTGCAGTGATTGTTTTCCTGTTTTCGCATCCGGCGACTGTCTGTGTCAATTTCTAATTCTTGTAGGAGTCCCTGAAATGCTTCAATGTCGTCTTTGCAACGTCCTGTCAAAATAATATGTCGTAAATGTTCAGGCAGTTTGATTAAGCAAATGCGGATGAGTTCTGAGGGGCTGTATGGGTTTGAAAGATACTGATTCTTATGCAACATGTCTTCAAAATATTTCATAAGACTGGAAAATTCAGATTGTTCGAAACGTTTCATCATTATGATGCTATGTTTAACTCGGTCTTGTGTGGCTTGAGACCAATATGCTGAGAGGAAGGCATGGTAAAAATCTCCTTCACTGTGGCAATCGTGAATGACCGCATTCTTACAGCTGGTTCATTCTCTAAATAGCCACACATAAATTCTAATCTGTGTTCTAACGACCAGTTGGGAGGAAAACAATGAGAGAATTGATGTAGCCATTCTTGTGGATGAATGTCATTGCCAGAATTCTTAAATGTTTTGAATTTACGTGTAGTAATGAACAGCTTATAGTCAAAATCGTCATGTCAGCGAGTCGCATGTCGGTCATTGTTACTTCGTTTCGGCGGTTCCATCTCAAAATCCAATGCGTCTTGCCAATTTCTTTCATAATTTCCGATGTGTCCTGTGTTATTATTTTGTGTTTGTTCCGTATTTCTATGTCCCTCTTCCCGTATTGGAGCGCGAGTGTCCTCTGAAATACGTAATTCTTGTATTACCTGCGTCAACTGATCTTGTACTTCCCGGATTTCTCTTTTGTACTGTGTATTGATTTGATTTTGATTTTGTTTGAATTTTCTTATTTGTTCATACTCTTCTGTGTCAGTGAAGGCTACGGGTCTTGTGTCATTCAGATCATCATCTACCTTTGTAGATAAGTTAGTGACCTGATCCGAAAGTTCGGCTACTTTCTCCGATTGTGTACTTATTTCCTCCATGTGTCTTTCTGAACCAATTTTCAGGGTATCTACTGTGTCCTTTAAGTTTTCCTGAGTTCTTGCAAGTTGCGTAACCGAATCGGTAGATGCAACTGAGTCAATTTTAGCTTGCAAGGCCTCATGATTTTCATGAACAATAGTTTGCAGTTCTTTTATGGCTGCTTCGTGATTCTGTAATACATTTTCATGACGTGAAAAAATAGGTTGGAAATGCTCACAAATTTGTGTTTTTACGTCATTACAGACCTTTTGAAATTTCGATTAGATGTTATGTAACTCAATGGTTAAATCTTCACGTGTTTGTTCAAGTGCAGTGTCTAACTTTTGAAGATTTTGTTCCATTGTGTCTAACTTTTTAAGATTTTGTCCCATTTGTCTCTGATTTTGTTCCATTTGTTGCATTAATTGCAATAATAATGTATTAGTGTCTGGAATCTGTTTCTCTACGCTTTTCGGCAGTGCATTTGCACCGGCAACATTCACATTTTGACAAACAGAAAATGCGTCTTGACTTATTTGAGAAAACGGTGATAACCCAAAACCTGAATCTACAGTATTTGCGAAATTGTGTCCTGTCATTTCGGATTCCTGAGGCGAGCTGTTGCCGACCGATCGATCGATAATGCTTCCTTGTTCACTACCTGTTTCACTGTCTACACCATTGTTTGCAGCCCGCTCCATTTCCCTATGCACAATTACCAAATTACTACTTTGAACATCAGTTAATTCATTACTCGGTGGCGCTAACACACTGCTTTCATTTTCACTGTCATTTCTCAGTTTACTTTGGAGCCTAGTATTACGTTTTTCACACGCCATTATTGTCACAATATTTCACACGACAACACAGAAAAGCACAATTTGAAGAGCAAAAATAAGAGAACACATTAACATAACACTGAAAATAATATCTAGTTAATTGCAGCTGCAAAATACTTGGTGCAAATCCACATGCATGCCACAACTGTTTTACTGTACAACAATGAAAGACTGCAACTACAATGGAGATTTTCTCTACAATTATGCGCTAGCAATAAACAAAATCTACACTAATTACACAAACTACAACAAAAAATCAGAAGATTCCAGTGAGGTATCCTGGCAGGGTCGCCATATGAAACGTCCCCTTTGAACAATTATACATGACTGTGCTTAAACTGACACACAATATTTTGTTAGCGCAACGCAATCTGACTTTCAAAATTCCCTACAAAAGAATGGCCCTGACTAACATTAAACTATACCTTTCACAAATCACTTACCTCACAAAAATCTTCGCTGCTCAAGCTACTGCAATACAGCGAGTGCCACTACTGCCAGCTAAATAAGAGATTCAAACTATGGAAGGCACTAACTACTGATAGGGATAGTTAGCAAATGAAAGATATTAATAGAGAACAAACAATGTATTTACCTTGATATCATCATATATAAATATAGCAGTTCATGACAAATTTCAAAACTCCGCCATCTCTCTCCCCACATCCACCACTGCTGGCGGCTCACCTCCAACTGCGCAACGCTACGCGCTGTTCACATCCAGCTGCCGCTGCCCAACACTACAATGGCAGACAACAATGCAAACTAGCCACAGACTGCACACAGCACAGCCAGTGATTTTCATATTGAGCGCTACGTAACGTTGCCAATAAGAAAACATAAACAGCCTACTTCCACAGGAAACAGCTGTCAATGCAGATTTAAATATTGTGATCAATTACATGCTCACAGGGTGGCCAAGCAAAATGAAAGACGTTGCTCGGTTGGAAGTAAGTCGATACTTTGCTCACTGTCAAGCATTGTCAGTACAGCTTGGTAAAAACTGTTACGCAATGAGAATGACCAAGCCTGGGTCATAATGCCACATGTTTTAAGGTTGTTCTGTCAGGGACACTGTGGTATTGTGAGGACAAAACAGCTTGTTCGACGCCATTCTCTTGGCCAGGGATGGACGCCGAGACTGAAGACATGATGCCACGCTGCACCGCATGCATGAAGTAACAGTCAACTCCACCTCAACGCTATTCTGACCAACTATGCCCCAGTGGTCCACATTATTGATTCTGATGGACCTTCCTGGAACAAATGAAGGCTTATTGTAATGGATGACTTTAGTTGTTTTCCCTTTATGGTTACAATGTACTCTACGTCTTCGGCCAGTACGGACAGTGCTATTAGAACACTAATTTCATTTTTTTTTTTTTTTTTTGCGTCGAGAACTTACTGGAAGTGTTAGTCTCTGATAATGGACCACAGTTCACCTCAAAGGAATTTGAACAGTTTTGCATGGCCTGCAATCAAATGGTGAAGGGGAATGTTTTGTGCGGACATTCAAGCCGCAGATCGGTAAATTCTGTGGAAGTGACTCATGGGAGCAGGCCTTGAAACTGTTCCTGTCCACCTACCGTGCGATGCCTTGAGATGGACCTTCCTCAGACGAACTCCTACCTGGCCGCAGGCATCACAGCCTGCTTAATCTGCTGCACCCACCAATGAGGAGTACTGCTCAGTACAAAATTCTCATTTTCAGCTCGAGGATGGAGTACACTCATGAGGGTCTTCTGGCCTGGGCAGCGATGGCAGCAGGGGATTGTTTTGCATGTTCGTGGACACAACACGTTCTTGGTTTCTTCCACTGTAGGGTCGCTTCTCAAAACCCGCATCGCCCTCTGAGACTCCTTGATCCTGCCACTGCATTTCGTTTTACTGATTCAGCACGAAGCCAGGGGCCAGGGTGGCGGCCATCTCCTGCAGACCAGATGGCCTCTCAGCCTAAGGCGCTTCCCAAGGAGGTGGACGAACCCTCATCCCCGACGCCATCATCACAACAGTGTATGTCGCCATGGGCGAGACCTCTGTGGTCTGCCGCCTTCTTCTCTGAGGGGGATCCTCCATCATTCTACACTCCAGACTTGGAGACTTGGGTGTAGGCGTGCTCCCCCCCCCCCCCCCCCCAGTCCCGGCAGTTTGCCAAGCATTCTTGTGGGAGCTTAGTGTGAATGCCAGAGCGCAACTAAGAACCTGTCCTGCTTCAGTTCCGGTTCACGTCTCATCTGTTGCGCCTGCACGCAGTCCTCTCCGTCGCCGTTGGTTCGCACCACAGTAATAAGCTACCACGGCCAGAAGATTTGAGGGGACAGGAGTGTGGTGTTGAAATCACAGCATCACCAGCAGGCAGCACCACAGGCGTCGATAGGTCGACAACCCAATCTGGAGGCAGGGTACGGCCCAGTGATTACCGCTCCAATACGTCACAAAGGTGGCGCCGCTAGAGAAATGATATGCGCCAGCGCCACAGCAGAGCGGGCAGACCAGGTCAGCTGCACTACAGGGAAGACCACTTTCTACTTGTGTACTTAGTGCTGCATCGTCTGCTTCTAGTGAATCGACACCAGCCCGCCTTCACTGAAAATTGTAGTGGGACAACAACTCTTTACTATTCAGTCTTGGCTTCTGGATCTGCTACCTACACCGATTTGTATAAAGTTGAGTATTCATCAGTAAATGTGTGTGTTCTTGTCACTAATCATTATCAGTGTTTCAGTGTTCTCCTCATTCTCCTTTCAAAGTGTTTCCCTCAGTGCACTATTGTAAGTAGGCTGTTTAGGTTTTTGTATTGGTAACATCACCTAGCGCTCTGTTTGAAAATCACTGGCTGTGCTGTGTGGCATTGTTGGAATATTCGCTATTGTAGTGTTGGGCAGTTGGATGTGAACAGCGCATAGCGTTGGGCAGTTGGAGGTGAGCCCCCAGCATTGGTGGATGTGGGAAGAGAAATGGCAGAATTTTGAGAGCGGACGATCTGGACGTGTGTCCATCAGAAAGAGTAAATTTGTAATATTGGATATCATGAACTGATATATATAAGATGACTTTTTTAACATTATTAAGGTAAATAGATCGTTTGTTCTCTATCAAAATCTTTCATTTGTTGACTATGCCTATCAATAGTTAGTGCCTTCAGTAGTTAGAATCTTTTATTTAGCTGGCAGTAGTGGCGCTGGCTGTATTGCAGTAGTTCGAGTAACGAAGGTTTTTGTGAGGTAAGTGATTCATGAAAGGTATAGGTTATTGTTAGTCAGGACCATTCTTTTGTGGGGATTTTTGAAAATCAGATTGCGTTGCGCTAAAAATATTGTGCGTCAATTTAGTGTTGATCAGAATAGGTAAAGAGCGAAATGTCTGAGTACGTTCAGTTCTGCTCAACTATTTGAAAATCAAATAATGTAAGAGGTTTATCAGCACAGTCATTCATAAATTTTTCTAAAGGGACGTTTCATACAACAAATAGTTGAGCGTGGTGGCGAGTGCAAACTCCTTCTGTGGTTGTATCAAAAATATGTTACAACAGTAGCATCCACTATTGCGTGTACCTCGCTCAGTGTGCTGTTGAAATTATGAATATCTTCGTCATCTGCTCACTCGAACACTGTCTTCAACAGTTTTCTGCCTGCGTTTACCCGAACTGTGTTCTCGGCGCCAGACGGATGTCATTTTTAAATTGCTCCCTCTGTTTCTGTAACACAGTAGCAGTCTGTGATACTCTTCTTGCCTTCCATCAGGATTCATTCTTTCTCCACTTTGTTCTGCAATTCATTAAATGTGTATTTCACCACTCACACCCCTTTTCTCATCTTCCACACGTTGAGAACAAATGCGGCTGTCCACCAGTGGCGTATTAACAGTACGTCGGGTTGCCTTGAGAATACCACTTCTGATGCCAGGGGTTTCTGAAATTTACCCCCTAACCCCCCTTTGGATAAGATTTAGGAACTGCAGGATTACCGCATTCTTCCTAGCTGCTCGTGATGCCATGTCATTTGTGAAAAATTAATTTCTCGTCACTTCCCTCCCTCCTTCCAAAAGCGTAGGTGCATAATAGAATACTACCGCATACTAGGCATCCTGCCCAGTGCAGACAAGAAACAAACCCCAAAAACAAAACAACATGAACACCAATGGTTTAGAAATAACCAATCAAATACACATAACAAATGGTTCAAATGGCTCTGAGCACTATGGAACTCAACATCTTAGGTCATAAGTCCCCTAGAACTTAGAACTACTTAAACGTAACTAACCTAAGGACATCACACACACCCATGCCCGAGGCAGGATCGAACCTGCGACCGTAGCAGTCCCGCGGTTCCGGACTGCAGCGCTAGAACCGCTAGACCACCGCGGCCGGCATACACATAACAAACAAAGGTAACACGTAGGCTTAATGCTCGTGGAATGTTATGTGAACTTTGATCATTTCTAACTGCTAACTTCTTTGCCCTCTTAGAGTTATCGTTTGGTGTTACATGTGATCTTTGGAATATGTGGTTGGTTGGTTGGTTTGGGGAAGGAGACCAGACAGCGTGGTCATCGGTCTCATCGGATTAGGGAAGGATGGGGAAGGAAGTCGGCCGTGCCCTTTCAAAGGAACCATCCCGGCATTTGCCTGGAGTGATTTAGGGAAATCACGGAAAACCTAAATCAGGATGGCCGGACGCGGGATTGAACCGTCTTCCTCCCGAATGCGAGTCCAGTGCCTAACCACTGCGCCACCTCGCTCGGTTGGAATATGTGGCAAAGCTTTTACCATTTCAGTGACAGGTTTGACCTGGCTTACATGGATAGTTAATGGAAGCTGTAGCCTCATCTGCACCAGTTCGTATGCATCCTGGTAATTAGTTAATATTTTTTCTGTTCTTCCTTTTGGTGTACAAAGGTTTGTTACCAAAACCAATAGATCCACTCTATATAGCTATATTTTACTCGTAAGTTTTCCCGTCTGTTCCTGACATTTGAGCGCGTTTGTAATTATCCGTCTGACCTTCTGCCAAACTTCTCTGAACTATTTGGAGAACATTTTCACTCGCTCCTCATTACCACCTAATTTCTGTTACAGAAACTCGAAAGGAGATGGCATCTTTCTACCGTCTGCCATCTCCCATGACAAAAGAACTGTAGTGACTTACACCTTAGGATTACTCACTGAGACAACGTATTGTAGATATGTGTCTCAATTATCATGTTGACTATTTACATAATAACTCACCATTTTCCGAATTGGGTGATGAACCCTAACAGTGTGTCCATTTTCTTGTCGGTGGGGAGGATTAGTGTGAAGTCTTTGGATACAAGCAGGCAACATAATTGCTTCATTTGACATATATTTTGTTGCCTAATCTGTAATTACAGTATCAGGAAAGCCAAATGTTAGTATTCGAGTATTAATCATCACATTTGTGACTGTGCCTGCTAGCTGATCCAGAATCGTTGTCATTACTACAGACTGGGAAAAATGGTCTGTTGCTGTCAGAGCATAGCTACTTCTAGCTCCTGCCCTATTAAGTGATTAAAGAATATCCAAACCCAACATTTCAAAGGATTTTGTACTTCTGAAAAGCTTGGTAATGGTATACGTCAGTGACACTATTCTTTGCACATACAGCATAAGGTCTTTCACATACTGCTCAAAATCTTGCTTTCTGGCTCTCCACCAAGACTTTTTGGCTACACATCCATTTGTTCCGGATTCTCCACGGCCTACAAACAGATGACCATGTGCCTGTTGCAAAACCTCAAATCAGAATGATGCAGGAACCATCACAAGTGGTCCACACCTCGTACATTTGCACAGCAAGCCGTCATGTGTCACAAACAGTAGCTGTGACCTGAAAGCCTGACAGTCTATGCCAGTTGTTTGGTACTTTGCCACTCTGAAAAGCTTTGGTGTGGTGCTTGCTGAGCTCCAATTTTCCTATATAATGTGTTTGCATTAGGTGTGCTGTAAGTAGGCTGTTTAGGTTTTTTCATTGGTAACGCCACCTCTGTATGAAAATCACTGGCTGTGCTGTGTGCAGTCTGTGTCTGCTTTGCATTGTTGTAATACTCGCCATTGTAGTGTTGGGCAGCGGCAGCTGGCTGTGAACAGCGCGTAGCGTTGCGCAGTTGGAGGTGAGCCGCCAGCAGTGGTGAATGTGGGGAGAGAGATGGCGGAGATTTGTAATTTGTCATGAACTGATATATATATTATGACTTGTGATGATATTAAGGTAAATACATTGTTTGTTCTCTATTAATATCTTTCATTTGCTAACTATCCCTATCAGTAGTTAGTGCCTTCCATAGTTTGAATCTTTTATTTAGCTGGCAGTAGTGGCGCTCGCTGTATTGCAGTAGCTTGAGCAGCGAAGATTTTTGTGAGGTAAGTGATTTGTGAAAGGTATAGTTTAATGTTAGTCAGGGCCATTCTTTTGTAGGGAATTTTGAAAGTCAGATTGCGTTGCGCTAACAAAATATTGTGTGTCAGTTTAAGCACAGTCATGCATAAATAGTACAAAAGGGGACGTTTCATATGTCGACCCTTAGCCTAGGATACCTCACTGGAATCTTCTGATTTTTTTCTTGTAGTTTGTGTAATTAGTGTAGATTTTGTTTATTGCTAGCGCGTAATTATAGAGAGAATTTCCTTTGTAGTTGCAGTCTTTCATTGTGGTACAGTAAAACAGTTGTAGCATGCATGCAGTTTTACACCAAGTATTTCTCAGCAGCGCGTGCAATTAACTAGATATTTTTTTCAGTGCTACGTTAATGTGTTCTCTTATTTTTGCTCTTCAAATTGTGCTTTTCTGTGTTGTCGTGTGAAATATTGTGACAATAATGGCGTGTGAAAAACGTAATACTAGGCTCCAAAGTAAACTGAGAAATGACAGTGAAGATGAAAGCAGTGTGTTAGCGCCGCAGAGTAATGAATTAACAGACATTCAAAGTAGTAATTTGGTAACTGTGCATAGGGAAATGGAGCGGGCGGCAAACAATGGCGTGGACAGTGAAACAATTAGTGAAGAGGGACGCATTATCGAACGATCGGTCGGCAACAGCCCGCCTCAGGAATCCGAAATGACAGGAAACAATCTCGCAAATACTGTAGATTCAGGTTTTGGTTCCTCACCGTTTTCTCAAATAAGTCAAGACACATTTTCTGCTTGTCAAAATGTGAATGTTGCCGGTGCAAATTCACTGCCGAAAAGCACTGAGGAACATGTTCCAGACACCAGTGCATTGTTATTACAATTAATACAGCAAATGGGACAAACACAGCAAAAGCTTCAAAAGTTAGACACAATGGAACAAAATCTTCGAAAGTTAGACACAGTGGAACAAAATCTCAAAAAGTTAGACACAGTGGAACAAAATCTTAAAAAGTTAGACTCATTGGAACAAACTCTTGAACAAACACGTGAAGACTTAACTACTGAGTTACATAACATTGAATCGAAATGTCAAAAAGTCTGTAATGACGTAAAAACACAAATTTGTGAGCATTTTCAACCTATTTTTTCGCGGCATGAAAATGCATTACAGAATCACGAAGCAGCCATAAAAGAACTGCAAATTATTGTTCATGAAAATCATGAGACCTTGCAAGCTAAATTTGACTCAGTTGCATCTACCGATTCGGTTACGCAACTTGCAAAAACTCAGGTTAACTTAAAGGACACAGTAGATTCGATTTCAACACAAATGGACACCCTGAAACTTGGTTCAGAAAAACACACTGAGGAAATGTGTTCATTATCAGAGAAAGTAGTTCAACTTTCGGATCAGCTAAATAATTTATCTACGAAGGTAGATGATAATCTGAATGACGCAAAACCGGTAGTCTTTAATGACACAGAACAGAGCGAACAAATTAGGAAACTGAAACAAAATCTGAATCAAATTGATACGCAACACCAAAGAGAAATCCGGGAAGTACAAGATCAGCTGACACAGGTAATACAAGAATTACGTATTTCAGAAGACACTCGCGCTCCAACACGGGAAGAGGAACTTAGAAATACGCAAAAGCCACAAAATAATAACACAGAGCATTTCGGTAATTATGAAAGAAATTGGCAAGGTACACCGAATTTTGAGATGGAACCGCCGACACGACGTAACTATGACCGAGATGCTACTCGCAGACACGATGATTTTGACTATAAGCTGTTCATTACTACACGTAAATTCAAAACGTTTAAGAATTCTGCCAACGACATTCATCCACAAGCATGGCTCCATCAATTCTCTCATTGTTTTCCTCCCAACTGATCATTGGAGCACAGGTTAGAATTTATGTGTGGCTACTTAGAGAATGAACCAGGTGTAAGAATGCGATCGGTCATTCACGATTGTCACAGTGAAGGAGATTTTTATCATGCCTTCCTCTCAGCGTATTGGTCTCAAGCGACACAAGACCGTGTAAAACATAGCATCATGATGATGAAACACTTTGAACAATCTGAATTTTCCAGTCTTGTCAAATATTTTGAAGACATGTTGCATAAGAATCAATATCTTTCAAACCCATACAGCCCCTCAGAACTCATCCGCATTTGCTTACTCAAATTGCCTGAACATTTACGACATATTATTTTAGCAGGACGTTGCAAAGATGAGATTGAAGCTTTTCAGGGTCTGTTACAAGAACTGGAAATTGACATTGACAATCGGGGAACGCGGAAACAGGAGCACAACAATTACAGGTCACATCCGTCGCAATTCCGCGATGAAAGAAGTAATAACTTTACACGACAAGGCTATTCTCACAACACAAATCGTGACCAAAACAGACACCACCCGTATGACAACCGTTGGCAGAGTAGTAATAACAACAGGGAAAGATCACCTCTCCGCAGTAATGACTATCACAGAGACAATCAGAGAAACAGACAATATGGGAACCAAAACAATTATTACCAGGGGAGACAGAATAACTTCAGACGCAACAGTTCAGCGCGGAGTTACGATTCAGGGAGAAATTCTCCACCACGTGACCGACAAGGAAGAAACTACGGATTCTACCGAAATGACGACAGACGATATGATCATAACGACAGACGTCAATTGCATCAGAACTGGCGGGATTCAAACAGAGCAGGGCCCTCTCGGCAAGGCGAATTTGTAGAAGTTAGGTCTCCAAATCCCATTAACGACGCGCGCCAACAAAGAGACAATAGGCAATGACTCGCACAGCAGGCAGCTGCTTGCGGCCGCTGGCTCAGGGAAAAATAACATAGACGCTAACCTTGAGAAAAACTCCAGTATTCTTTACCGACGTATACCGCCTGACAATTGCATTCAAGTTCAAACTCTGAGTACTATGAAGAGTAAAGGTTTACACCACATTTCACATGTAAAACCGTTTATTGAAAGATAATCTGCTTTTTAACTTTGTCTTTGCCATAAAACTTTTCACTTCACATTTCTAGTATGCTTTGTCAGATTTAGAATCTGTTAACATGTAACAATGTTTGAAGTGAAATATCCAGTCAAGAACCAAGAGAACTTATTGAAACAGAAATGACGAATGCATTGTTATAGTGAACAGACGTCACAGTGTTATTGTGTGTACATTCTTGCTTGTTTGTTGCACGATTACGTAACGACTATAAGGCTCACATACTTAGAACATTTACCAGTACTGCTAATGAGATTTTAATGCAACATTTTGGTTTATTTGAAAATACATTCTGAATTTAAAGTGCTTTCTGAGAGGTACCAGATGACACAGAGGTTAGTTTATGTGACAGCTACACGATTTTTATCACGACGCTACTAATGAGTGACAATTTACAATGTTGCTTTTGCGGTGTATCTGTTTTATATCTGCACAGTTTTTTTGAATTCTTCTGCAAAGTAAAATATGTTTTAGTAGTAACTTTTGTGGTATAGCTACATGAGACTGCCTTTTCCGTAGCACAACAATACGTTACAGCACAGTACTTTCTTCATCATGGCAATAAGCGTAATAACTAAGATATCTATACGCAAAGCATTTCACTTTTGTTTATCATGAGGTAAGTACATTGACTTCTGCAGAACTTAGCTTTCGGAGGACGATAACTACGACACTTCCACAGAGATTATGTTGCAACAAGACGCACATTTAGCGCTACAGGACACGTATTTGAGTCATTAATTTTGTACTTAAAACATTTATTTTTAAAGATTTTTGAATTACAAAGAAAGTTTTCCGTGATATATTTCATTCCATTGGTGTAATCTGTAACACCTGAGGGTATAATTACATTAATCCTCAGGGGGGGTACACGCCTACTTTGTGTACCATGTGTGTGGCAACCACAAGGAACCCTAGCTAATATGGTATTTGCTTATACAACTTTACACATCGGTACCATATTTCTCTAACACACAATTTACACAGCTATCTGATCATTTAACTGAGAGAGACAAACATTTATTTTTACTACATCTGTGACACATGTTTACGCAATTACACAGTTGGGTAACTTCACACTTATGAAACTGTATTTTGTCTGTACTTTGAGAAACGCTCATATTTTTCGGAATCATTGTGATACTATGAGAGCTTTGAATGACGTATTTCGTATGGGGTCATGATTTTTAAAGTACGTTTCAGGCAGATGACACTATTGATATGAGCAGAGAATTTTTTAGGTTTTGAAATTATTGGAGGAAGCTACGACGATTTTGAGATTTGACTGAAGTGTTATGATGTTATTATTATGACGACGATGTGTATTATACTGTTGAGGTATGTTTATGATCAATAAGATGATGCTACCGTATATGAGGAATAAGAAGTATGTTGGAAACCAAGAATCGTACTTTAAGAGTTATTAAATTTGTGTAAATGTGTGACTGTATCACAATGCTGACGAATTTTTTTGGACACTGTTATATTCATAGGATTTTGTTTCTACACATTTGCAAAGTAAATTCTCGACCTGTGAAATTTTGTATGTATGACTGTCACTGTAGCGGAAACTGCTGTCGTAAATATTTCCGTACGAAAGTTAAGTGACCACCTGCACATAATGCGTCGTGGGCACCCAGGTGTGTCAGACGCCTGGAGAACAAGCCATTAGTGTGAGTGCCTCGTTAGAAGCACAGGTAGAAAAAAAAGAAAGGGAAGGCCATTGTCCGCGCTACTGACATCTCCTTGTTGAAAGCATACTGTGGAGCTCGTAATTTATGATATTTACTGAAATGCCTAATGAAACGATGAGAAACATTTCACAGCTATTCCCTTGCTAGTTAAGAAAAATGCCATATGGCTTGCTTTATGTTTTTATTTACACATTTTGTTTAATATCAAGTTTCTAGCTGCACTGCAGCATTGGTTAAAATAAAATTTTATAGATGTACTAATATAAATATTTTCTGTCTACAGATCGAGTATATAATAATTTTTTTCAAAAAAATGAGGGAGCACAAAGCGACATTTACCTTCACAGGAACTGCATTCATAATTTTCTTTTCAAGTACTTGGTAATTTCTTTTGTAGAATAAATTGTGATGCATCACTCTAATGTTAAGATGTGACATAGGTATTAGACATGGCCATTTCAGTGTAATATTTTTTTTGCTTGCACTATGTCATGTTTAGGTATAAGTTGCTGCTGTTTGCCAGGCATAGTGTTATTGAATTTGACTTTTGCTAATTTATACTGTAGCTTGCTTTGCAATTTTCCATTTTTTCATTGCTGTTTATAATAATTGTTTTACGTGCTGCTGCATTGCCTCGTCCCTTAGTTTAGCATCTGAGCTCAGTAGATTTAAGTTAGCTTAAGAGGGGGTAGACTATATGAGAAACTGACTATGGAGAATAGGTAAAGAATGCATTGCGAAGTTATATAAAAAGGATTTGGGCCCAAATGAGTATTGTACAATCAGAAATAATTATTTTGAAAGAAATATGAACAGAATACAGAAAGCATGCTTGGATAAGATTTTTTTGGGGGAAGCAAAGGTTGAAATAAGACGAAAGATCTATAGAATGAAGTTTTGGGTTGGACTGCAGTACCAAATGTTACACTGAAAACGAACCCTGTCCTTTCCTATTGGTGTTATCCCACTATGTGTTTGTGTACCCTTGTGTAGTTGTTTTCTTCCTGTCTCTGTGTAGTTTCATAGAATTTTTCCCTCTTTTAATATTAAGCTACATTCACTATGATGAGGAATACTGTTATCATCAAATATAATTGGCATTAATAATATGTTATTTACTTTGTAAAGATGTTAGACATTATTCATTCTGTTTAAATGCTAATGTGTGAAGATGATGTTTTGCAAGTTATTCTGATCTTCTATGTATGTACTCATGTCATAACTCCTGTAACACTGACGTATATGTCTATTTCTATTCTTTTGTAAAGCCTGTACTACAAATGTTATCTATATTGTTATGTTTTTAATGATGTATTTTGTAACTTTATTGTATTCTTATGTTATAAAATTGTAATTGTCACCAGTTCATGATATTATTAACTTGTTAGTTACATTTCACTGCACACGTTTCTGTTGGTCATAGTATATGGACAATATGTGAGAAGTTGGGACTGTTAGGGTTTGCACGTGTGTTAATAATTCAGCAAGGGACTGGATAACAGCATTGCTAGTTCTAAAGACAATTCCAAAAACTTTGTGAGTGCACAAGTGGTGGTTATGGACTTGCTATATTATCCGCAAGACTCTTCAATGGTGATTGTGCACCTGCACAGTCACAACAGATGGCTGCTGGCTATCTCTACAAGGACTACAGTGGGTCTGCATCTTTGATGACTCACCAGTACCATTATCTCTACAAGGACTACAGTGGGTCTACATCTTTGATGATCCATCAATACCATTATTTCTACAAGGACTGCAGTGGGTCTGCACCTCTGGTGGCCCACCAATACCACAATCTCTACCAGGACTACAGTGGGTCTGCTCTGTGATGACCTAACTACCAATATTCTTCAAAACGTCGACTGACTCTGCAGTGGGTTTGCTCTGTTGTGGCCCATTACCTGTCAGCATGTCGAGAGTCAGCACTGACTTTCCGTTGGAAGGACAACACTACTTCTTCAAGACTGCATGGAAATCCACTACTTCCGTGTGCATTTTCTTCTACTGCTCAGACTTTGAGAAAAACACTTTTTTACTGTGATGAACAATGTGGACTGTCTTTATGGACTGTGAGAAATTTTTAGCTTTTGACCAACGTTGTATCAATAAGTGTGTGCATTTGATTTCTTTGTTATTGTAATCATGAAAAATTTTTTTCAATTCTGTATTGGCCACTGCCCAATCCTATTTGTAAAAATTTTTGTGGGGAGCATGGGGGCTATGTAAATAGGCTGTTTAGGTTTTTTCATTGGTAACGCCACCTCTGTATGAAAATCACTGGCTGTGCTGTGGGCAGTCTGTGTCTGCTTTGCATTGTTGTAATACTCGCCATTGTAGTATTGGGCAGCGGCAGCTGGCTGTGAACAGCGCGTAGCGTTGCGCAGTTGGAGGTGAGCCGCCAGCAGTGGTGAATGTGGGGAGAGAGATGGCGGAGATTTGTAATTTGTCATGAACTGATATATATATTATGACTTGTGATGATATTAAGGTAAATACATTGTTTGTTCTCTATTAATATCTTTCATTTGCTAACTATCCCTATCAGTAGTTAGTGCCTTCCATAGTTTGAATCTTTTATTTAGCTGGCAGTAGTGGCGCTCGCTGTATTGCAGTAGCTTGAGCAGCGAAGATTTTTGTGAGGTAAGTGATTTGTGAAAGGTATAGTTTAATGTTAGTCAGGGCCATTCTTTTGTAGGGAATTTTGAAAGTCAGATTGCGTTGCGCTAACAAAATATTGTGTGTCAGTTTAAGCACAGTCATGCATAAATAGTACAAAAGGGGACGTTTCATAGTGCTTCTTCCCTGGATTATACACCACTTCATCACTAAACTTGCTAGGCTTCAATACCCACTTGTAAATCTAATAAAAGTCTTTCAATTTCAGCTTAAGGAAAACATGATCAGTAACTATCTAAAATGTTGCACCATATTGACAACAGCAGAAGTAGGTAATGCCACAAACAACGACTAGAAATCCTTTTTCTCTTATTGTATAGTTTCTTTTTGTCTTGTTCAATTGGCCTTATGCACAAGGCACTGGGAGTTCTGTATTATGCACGATTTGCCTCAAAACACAACCACCTGTCATATTGTTATTATTATGTAAGACGAGGAATCGATACCGAAACACGTCTTAATGTCTCCAATGAAGCTTTAAGCTTCGCTGACTGCTCAAATTTCAATTCGTTTCTTAACAGATGATCCAACAGCTTGGCAGCATGTGCTGAATCCCTCACAAATTCCCCATAACAATTACAGAGAACTAAAAAC
The DNA here is from genome assembly GCF_021461395.2 of Schistocerca americana. Taxonomy (NCBI): domain Eukaryota; kingdom Metazoa; phylum Arthropoda; class Insecta; order Orthoptera; family Acrididae; genus Schistocerca; species Schistocerca americana. The sequence goes on from NC_060119.1 coordinate 962,459,231, forward strand.
GACTGTAACTTATTTGTAATCTGTGGCTGTACAAAATCACTAGCTGTTGATATCAGCAGTGACCAGTTCTTACTCCTTCCTCCCTAATTTCTGGCCCCAGATCCTTTTCCACAAAATTAGGAAATACTGGTGGCTTAGAAATAGATCTACAATTCGAGAATGAGATTTTCACTCTGCAGCGGAGTGTGCGCTGATATGAATCTTCCTGGAAGATTAAAACTGTGTGCCAGACCGAGACTCGAACTCGGGACTTTTGCCTTTAGAGGATAAGTGCTCTACCATCTGAGCACGACTCACGCCCCGTCCTCGCAGCTTGACTTCTGCTGGTACCTCGTCTCCTACCTTCCAAACTTTACATAAGCTCTCCTGCGAACCTTGCAGAACCTAAGAGATCTGGACCAACAACTGACGCATGTGCATCCATGTATACAAAGAATTTGTTTTATTTATTATTTACTGTGCCAAGCAAGCAACACTCCGTCTCTGCACACGACCTTGATATGCACTCTTGTTGGCAATGACTTCTGAAGCCTAGGCATCCCGTTTCCATTTAAAAAGCTTTTCTTTTCGTAGCACTTATTCTTCTTTCCAATTTTGTAGTCACACACCTGATGTCCTATCACACTAAATGCAGATCACTGTGGCTAGTGACATTGCCTCTTCATATGGCCCCATTGTTCACATCTGCAACATTTGACTCCAGAGGAGTTGATACCATAGTCACTCCGTTTCTGAATTACTATATCTTTCTCCTCCAGCTGCGTGACACCCACGATAGCAGAGAACAAATCAGTAGGATTTTCCATGTTCACCTGGCACATACGCGGAAATACCCCTTGCGAATACATCCAACAACCTATTTTATGCCTCCGACAAGAGAATTCTACCTGCGTCTACTTTGTGCATCAGTTCGTAAGTCTGCAAGTTTTGCTTACGAATTTGGATAGAGAATGCATCTACCGGTATACTGTGCTTCTGTGTTAATCCCATAAACTTTTCCATTAAAAATATTGCGCTGTTTTCCTTACAATAGCGTTGAGTAAAGACTTTGGCCAGTTCGTCAAATCTTTGTGTTTTACTAAGATTTCATGGTACGCGGCACACATATTGGCATCACCCGTTTACCATTACTTAGACTTACACAGACATGTATGAAATGCTTCCTCACATCATCCAAAAAGGCTGGCACATCCTCAGATGTTTTCCAGAAATAGGTTAATGAGACTGGCTGCCACAGGATCAAAGGATGGGACTGTACGTCCATTGAAGTCTTGGTATCCACTCCCTCGGACTGTGGCAGCCCACCAACGACCTTTAAAGTTTCCCGTTCTTTCTGCAATTTCTTATTAAACTGGTTTGTTCTACTGTACTCTGGAGTAATGCGGCTAACTGACCCATGAAAACATCTGGCCTTACTAAACGTTGCTGCAGGCATTTCTGGTCATTGTGTAACGTCCAGTTCCAATTTTACTACAGATCAAGTGGGAATCTAGTACAACAACACAACAACATGTGAAAAAGCTATATTAACCTTTCCTACATATCATGGCCCAGTGGGGTTCACTGCATTATCACGCTTCATGGCCAAACCCTCAGCAGGTTTCACACATCACTGCCCTAGTACACAGTAATCCATGCCCTGATGAATTACAATACTAGCACCTAGTCGGCCGTAAGTACTCTTCCCTACAGTTACCCATGAACGGTGGTAAGTCTGTACGGTCTTGTGGTCTAATCAATGTCACTTTCAAGTTACTATGCAGATACTTCAGAGTCAATATGGCCCCAATATAAAAGAAAGAGACCAACGAAAACTGTTTACTCATTGCACTGCATATTGATAGATGTCGATGGCTGCTGATGTGCAGGTATGGCTCTCAGACGGTGGCGACAGCCGACGTCAGCAATTATGACGCAGAATTTGTAGGAGTTTGCCAGATATGGCCTCCTATGTGGGTGTAAGACAGACGTTCCGAGGTATGTGTGTGTGGTGCCGTAGTGCGTCGAGGTGCTAGTGACACATGATCCAAATAATGGTCACTTATTTCCGACAGTTTTACAATCATACTGCCCTTCTTCCAATGTGGCCTAGCAGAGGCTGTGCTGAGCTCACTTTGCATGAAGCTGCAGGTTAGCATGTCAGCACCTGGCGAGGAATCTGCTCGTACTTCCCCCAGAGATATCTGTGATCAGTGCGATGGCCCCAACGTGGGCGAGTATGGTAGCCAATCCTACAGTGACATGACGGACAGTCTAAGAAGTGGTTCCAACATACAGGCAGTAAGACAGTAATTGTACTGCCGAGGAGTGGCGGTATGCTGAACAAGGCATGGTGCCCACTGTTTAATCCTGCGTCTAGCCTGGGATAATTAGGGACGGCATGTTTGGCAGCAGGAAACAGGCCTAGCCGAACTCCAAAGTACGACCCGCTACTGGAAAAGGCAGTAGACATAGGCATGCTCCCCAATGAAACATTAGCCAGCCATTTGTGCAAAAACAATCTGTACTGCTAGCAGTCTCCCTCACTGACAGACAACGCCAGCAGACCTCTAGCATGAGTTGCACGTGCACTTAAAGCCCGCGCGAGGTGCCGCAAGGCCACTGCCTACCGAGACACTAGCGAAGCCGTAAGTGGGTAACAAAAGCCAAAGAAGTTCCAGGAGCGAACGGATCGATATGAAAGTGCACATACGGCTCTGTTCTTAATCTCAAACGGCAAGAAGGGAACTTTTACATTACGCAGATCGAAAGTGGCATCAGATATTGTAACAGTACTCATCTGCTGCCACCACTCTTACATTCTGCACTTTCCTCGCTGTAATTCATTAACTTGTGGCCCAACTCGTCACTTCAAAACTGAAAGAGAAACGTGTTTCTCATAAGATCATACATGAGGTACAGTCGCAATCACAAATACACACTCGTAGTTCCATCTAACTACAAAGTAAATTCGGTTGTGAAACACCAAAACTGAAAATAAATTTTAAAGTTGACTTGTACACTTACTTTTTGCACTTCAATTTCTATGAATATCAGACTCAAACACGGAAATGCCGATATCGCTTCCATGCACGCCCTGCTATAGTGACGATTGTTCAGCGACAGATTCGCACGCAAGAGTGGTTTGCAGCGATCGAACAACTAGACCACGTACATACAGATCACTAGAACAGTCCTAGTTGAAAGCAACACTTCCTGTAGAAACTGTTGCATCGAACATTGTTGTCAGTTCATTGAGTTGGCTGTAACATGATATTATTTCAGTGGTTTATTAAAGTCGAAAATAGGCACTGGGCAGTCGAGGGAGCTAGTGAATGATTGTGCTATCGAAGACGGAAATGAATGTACTGAACAGGTTGTTTTGACAGTCATAAGCCGTCCGGATAAGGATTGTAGTGGTCTGTTCCAATGACCTTAGCGTAGCGCGATCAAACCTTAACTTCATTTCACATTCACATTCAACAGACACGAAGAAATCCTTTTCACTTGTGGTAACGCCAATTGAACAACATAATATTGCATTGTGGTTCCAAATTCAGAGCAAATACGATGGAATTTAGCTGCCGGTTGGGAGTCTCAGTCACCAGTAAGCTTTGTTACACTAGAAATTTTAATTTATTAAATTTGTAGCCTCACAGGGTACTTATTTATTATTGCAGATTAGATTTACACGTTCAAAATATGGGTGCTGGACTGGAATTCGATCTCTGACCTCCTCTTCCACAGGGTTTGATCCCTTCGGGACAAAGACTTTCTAGTATTTCGTTGTTTCTCCAAGGTTCTGAAGATCTCCATGAAATGCTCATGTCTGAGTTCGAGCCACAACTGAAAATATTATTCGTCATATGATTTTAAGCTTTACCAAGGGCTCACCAAAGTACTGATGAAAAATGATTTTGATTTTTACGCCTGTTCGCGCATTGTCAGCAATAACGATAGGGCCTGATTTTCACTCACAGTCAGAAACATAACTTCATACCACGTCATTTGAGGCACAAAAATGGTACCGGTAGCAACTGGAGAAAAACAATTCGACAGTTATCATCTCCTCATATATAGTCAACGATGACACCAAGAAAGCCCAGAAATTTTTGTCACGTTATTTCTAATCCAAACATCCGCAGATGTCGCTACTGGTACAACAAACTGTTATTTAAAGTTTATTCACGGCTATAGAAACAACCCCCCCCCCCCCCCCCCCATCAACCATGGACCTTGCCGTTGGTGGGGAAGTGGTTCCTGAAGAGGGGCAGCAGCCTTTTCAGTAGTTGCAAGGGCAACAGTCTGGATGATTGACTGATCTGGCCTTGTAACAATAACCAAAACGGCCTTGCTGTGCTGGTATTGCGAACGGCTGAAAGCAAGGGGAAACTACAGCCGTAATTTTTCCCGAGGGCATGCAGCTTTACTGTAAGATTAAATGATGATGGCGTCCTCTTGGGTAAAATATTCCGGAGGTAAAATAGTCCCCCATTCGGATCTCCGGGCGGGGACTACTCAAGAGGACGTCGTTATCAGGAGAAAGAAAACTGGCGTTCTACGGATCGGAGCGTGGAATGTCAGATCCCTTAATCGGGCAGGTAGGTTAGAAAATTTAAAAAGGGAAATGGATATGTTGGGAATTAGTGAAGTTCGGTGGCAGGAGGAACAAGACTTCTGGTCAGGTGACTACAGGCTTATAAACACAAAATCAAATAGGGGTAATGCAGGAGTAGGTTTAATAATGAATAGGAAAATAGGAATGCAGGCAAGCTACTACAAACAGCATAGTGAACGCATTATTGTGGCCAAGATAGATACGAAGCCCACACCTACTACAGTAGTACAAGTTTATATGCCAACTAGCTCTGCAGATGACGAAGAAATTGAAGAAATGTATGATGAAATAAAAGAAATTATTCAGGTTGTGAAGGGAGACGAAAGTTTAATAGTCATGGGTGACTGGAAGTCGGGTGTAGGAAAAGGGAGAGAAGGAAACATAGTAGGTGAATATGGATTGGGGTTAAGAAATGAAAGAGGAAGCCGCCTGGTAGAATTTTGCACAGAGCACAACATAATCATAGCTAACACTTGGTTTAAGAATCATGAAAGAAGGTTGTATACATGGAAGAACCCTGGAGATACTAAAAGGTATCAGATAGATTATATAATGGTAAGACAGAGATTTAGGAACCAGGTTTTAAATTGTAAGACATTTCCAGGGGCAGATGTGGACTCTGACCATAATCTATTGGTTATGACCTGTAGATTAAAACTGAAGAAACTGCAAAAAGGTGGGAATTTAAGGAGATGGGACCTGGATAAACTGAAAGAACCAGAAGTTGTACAGAGTTTCAGGGAGAGCATAAGGGAACAATTGACAGGAATGGGGGAAAGAAATACAGTAGAAGAAGAATGGGTAGCTTTGGGGGATGAAGTAGCGAAGGCACCAGAGGATCAAGTAGGTAAAAAGACGAGGGCTGCTAGAAATCCTTGGGTAACAGAAGAAATATTGAATTTAATTCACGAAAGGAGAAAATATAAAAATGCAGTAAATGAAGCAGCCAAAAAGGAATACAAACGTCTCAAAAATGAGATCGACAGGAAGTGCAAAATGGCTAAGCAGGGATGGCTAGAGGACAAATGTAAGGATGTAGAGGCCTATCTCACTAGTGGTAAGATAGATACTGCCTACAGGAAAATTAAAGAGACCTTTGGAGATAAGAGAACGACTTGTATGAATATCAAGAGCTCAGATGGCAATCCAGTTCTAAGCAAAGAAGGGAAGGCAGAAAGGTGGAAGGAGTATATAGAGGGTTTATACAAGGGCGATGTAATTGAGGACAATATTATGGAAATGGAAGAGGATGTCGATGAAGACGAAATGGGAGATAAGATACTGCGTGAAGAGTTTGACAGAGCACTGAAAGACCTGAGTCGAAACAAGGCCCCCGGAGTAGACAACATTCCATTGGAACTACTGACGGCCTTGGGAGAGTCAGTCCTGACAAAACTCTACCATCTGGTGAGCAAGATGTATGAAACAGGCGAAATACCCTCAGACTTCAAGAAGAATATAATAATTCCAATCCCAAAGAAAGCAGGTGTTGACAGATGTGAAAATTACCGAACTATGAGTTTAATAAGTCACAGCTGCAAAATACTAACACGAATTCTTTACAGACGAACGGAAAAACCAATAGAAGCCAACCTCGGGGAAGATCAGTTTCGATTCCGTAGAAACACTGGAACACGTGAGGCAGTACTGACCTTACGACTTATCTTAGAAGAAAGATTAAGGAAAGGCAAACCTACGTTTCTAGCATTTGTAGACTTAGAGAAAGCTTTTGAAAATGTTGACTGGAATACTCTCTTTCAAATTCTAAAGGTGGCAGGGGTAAAATACAGGGAGCGAAGGGCTATTTACAATTTGTACAGAAACCAGATGGCAGTTATAAGAGTCGAGGGACATGAAAAAGAAGCAGTGGTTGGGAAGGGAGTATGGCAGGGTTGTAGCCTCTCCTCGATGTTGTTCAATCTGTATATTGAGCAAGCAGTAAAGGAAACAAAAGAAAAATACGGAGTAGGTATTAAAATCCATGGAGAAGAAATAAAAACTTTGAGGTTCGCCGATGACATTGTAATTCTGTCAGAGACAGCAAAGGACTTGGAAGAGCAGTTGAATGGAATGGACAGTGTCTTGAAAGGAGGATATAAGATGAACATCAACAAAAGCAAAACAAGGATAAGGGAATGTAGTCTAATTAAGTCGGGTGGTGCTGAGGGAATTAGATTAGGAAATGAGACACTTAAAGTAGTAAAGGAGTTTTGCTATTCGGGGGAGCAAAATAACTGATGATGCTCGAAGTAGAGAGGATATAAAATGTAGACTGGCAATGGCAAGGAAAGCGTTTCTGAAGAAGATAAATTTGTTAACATCGAGTATAGATTTAAGTGTCAGGAAGTCATTTCTGAAAGTATTTGTATGGAGTGTAGCCATGTATGGAAGTGAAACATGGACGATAAATAGTTTGGACAAGAAGAGAATAGAAGCTTTCGAAATGTGGTGCTACAGAAGAATGTTGAAGATTAGATGGGTAGATCACATAACTAATGAGGAAGTATTGAATAGGATTGGGGAGAAGAGAAGTTTGTGGCACAACTTGACCAGAAGAAGGGATCGGAGGACATGTTCTGAGGCATCAAGGGAGCACCAATTTAGTATTGGAGGGCAGCGTGGAGGGTAAAAATCGTAGAGGGAGTCCAAGAGATGAATACACTAAGCAGATTCAGAAGGATGTAGGTTGCAGTAGGTCCTGGGAGATGAAAAAGCTTGCACAGGATAGAGTAGCATGGAGCGCTGCATCAAACCAGTCTCAGGACTGAAGACCACAACAACAACAACAACATAGAAACAACAGCAATAGGTGCTTCATTCAAATTACGGAAAGAAAAAACATTTTCGTCTCGTCTTTTCAGTTTCAGTTATGTCGCTACTGGTGTATATATTCGGTATCTAACTTCTCATTGTGCTTAGTTAAAAATCCATTTAGGCGCTGGGTTCCAGATCCCGGTAAATAAATGAGTAATTAAATAAATAGGAAAATAAATTAATTAAAAAAACTGTAACTCAAGTCATTTCAAGTTCAATCATACGCATATTTTGTTACTTGTGAATGAAAACATACTAAAATTGTTCGACTGTAGTTAACACAGAGAATAGCTACTGGGTAGAAGTTGTACAGTCCACAACAAAAATTTCCGCCATGTAATTTTGTGTAGAGGATTATTAATTGATAATAACCAAAAACAATACACTTCACGTCGCTTTATGTCTAGTCAGCAGTGACTCTCGGTGCCCTTTGCTAGAGTGTTAGACGCGAAAACTTGCTTAGGCAGTCTTATCTATAGGTCTACTGTGTTTCAATCATACGAGTATGTACATAACGGTGTGAACGACGTGGGTGCCATTCTGTCATTCTGCGCAACGGATTAATCTGAGATGTACCCTTTACCCTGTGCCTCCTGCAAGATGCAATTTCCACCCCAACACTACTACAGAAGTCAGACAGACACTCCTAACGTTCTAATGAGAAATGCCTGAAAAACTTTTAGCAATAAATATCTTCTAGAGATTCTGAGAAATCACAATGGCACTTTTAGTTATGAACTTAACAAGTTATTTCCGTGTTCTTTTCAGAATGTGAAGTTACCTCTTAAGGATAGGATTCGAAAATGTAATTTCTATACAAAGTTTAAGATTGTTATTGACTTGGGAGAATGGCTGAGAGCCGCGCCTACTCAACTTGAATAATTATCTGTTATCATGTTGCTAGGTATGGTCGAGGCTGTCGCGTGTGAAATGCAGTGAAGTGTACTGTTGTGGAGGAAATATGGGGCTCGCAAGAGCTGTAATGCACAATACTGTGAGCTGCGATGACTGCTGTCTGCGCCACTCGCTGCTGACAAAAAACTCTCGTTCTATCTGGATTGACTTTCGCCAATCAAACTCTCCCTACGCCTTGATGAAGTCAAGGACTCCTATTCGCCCCTAGTCTAACTATTGGCGTGGTACACCAGTCACATAACCAGTCCCCCACGATGCCACTCTAAAATTCGCTCGCAGGCGTTTAACTATTACTCTGTCCATTCACACCACACAATACATGTGGTGGCCAACACAGTGAACAACACTTAATCACAGGGACTCAATATAGAGTCGCACTCCGATTCACTCTCGACAGAGGTGCTCTCCCAGTGAAGTACTGAGGAGACTCTTGTTCCTCGCTCTTTGAGTACACGTATGAGCGCATACGCTCTTGTTACGTGTTCTCGCTCCAAGAGTGACAACGGAACGGCCCCTCTCCACACCAGACATGAAGGGTTATATCTTTCAGTCTTTTCCATTACTCCTTCAGCTCAAGGCGTCAGGAATATCGTCTGCCAATCAGCATTGCTCTTCTAAAACGGGAGAATGGCGTTTCGTTTAAGGCGACCAATCCGGAAATCTGTAGCATCGGTGTTTGGCGTTTGCTGTCTCCCTGTCAAAACATCTGAAACTGTGTGCTATGTTTGTAAAGAATGCGTAGGCTGGTCGCTCCCACACAATGTAGCAGAATTTGCTTTTAAGCCGAAGCAGGGAATCGTTCTCCCTTTCACTTGGGCAAACGCCGTTTGCTGTACCAGTGGTAGCCGGCCGACATAGATTAGTTGACTCGTCTTCTGAAGGGACCGGCCTCCTTGCATGCATGCAGTTTGCCTCTCCCGAACTAAAAGCTTTTGTGACCATCGTGTCTTGAATGTGTGTGTGTGTACACCAGCCTCGCGTATTTCAATCTCGGTGCGAACTTGCGATTTACTTGTTATTTGCATATCATTTACGTGAATTCATAGAACATTGACTTTATATTATCGAGTTTGGGTTCGAATATAGCATCTTGATGTGCGGAATATGATTTTGAGGGCAGAATATGTAACCAATGAAGGTCAGGAGACCACGACGTCTTGCAACGGTCATCTAAATTTCGAAACATATCTGCAGTTAGACTCGTAAATACCCAACCTAACTAATGCTAGTTTACATTAGATAACAAGGGGGGCGATTACAGACTTTCGAACTACGCATTGATCTACGTAGTGCCTTGAGTACAGTTTAATCACTCGTGGTACGCTGTCGATATTCAGGTTTTCTTTGAGTGCTTGACGCTATTAATCGTTGTTTTTCTACGTGGTAATTTCATAATCAGTTCATGAAAAACCACTCACCAAACAATCCATGGTCAACAGGTAAATGGAAATCGTTTGGGGAGCAATAATACCTCGAATTATCGTAGAACTTTGGAAATCCAAATATTATTACGAAATACATTATTCACAAAAAATTAGGTATAACTTTGGATGAAGGAATAGTTTATGTATAGAGTTATGGGTATTAATTGTCTGAGATACTAATGAGTGATACCATAGGTTTGGTTAGGTTTTGCTGTTAGTGATACAACAATCTCGAGCGTCGTATGTTTTTTGGTTTAACGTGATCTTAATTCACTAAATTCTGTATCTTGCGTTCGTAAATGGACCACAGCTTAGTTGATCGTGTCTACATCCCTGCTTCGAGAGAACTGCTGACGAAATGACGACTGGGCGGTACTGGCTCCCTTTGCCTGCGTATTTAACCTATTTTTCAATACGAATATGCCTATCGACGCAATTGTTTTTTTATTCTGGTGATAGTTACATGCCGTGGAACTCAAATTATTAGCGGCGCTGCTATTAAGTACTTTTCCCAATCTTGTTCGTCCTCGCTGCCCCACAATCGATTTATGAGGTAGAATAATAACACAAGGATATTGGACTAATGATGGTGCTTTCCATCATTCATATACCAAACCCATGTAATCTTGTAAAATTTAGCTGTTCAACGTTAGGACGTGATATGACTATTAATAAGAATACGCACTGAAAAGACGAAGAAACTGACACACCTGCCAAACGTCGTGTAGGGCCCCCGCGGCCACGCAGAAGTGCCGCTAAACGACGTGGCACGGACTCGACAGACGTCTCAAGTTGTGCTGGAGGGAATTGACACCATGAATCCTGCAGGGCTGTCCATACATCCGTAAAAGTACGAGGTGGTGGAGATCTCTTCTGAACAGCAAGTGGCAAAGCATCCCAGATATGCTCAATAATGTTAACGTCTGCGGAGTTTGGTGGCCATCGGAGGTGTTTAAACTCAGAAGAATGTTCCTAGAGCCACTCTGGCCAATTCTGGACGTGTGGCGTGACGCGTTGTCCTGCTGGAATTGCTGGAATGCTGAACTGACATGAATGGATCCAGGCGATCACACAGGATGCTTACATACGTGTCACATACCAGATTCGTATTTAGATGTATCACGGATTCCATATCACTCCAACTGCACACGCCCCACACCATTACAGAGCCTCCACCAGTTTGAACAGTCCTTGCTGGCATGCAGGGTCCACGAATTCATGAGGTTGTCTCCATACCTGTACACGTCTATCTGCTCGATGCAATTTGAAACAAGATTCGTCCGACGAGGCTGCCTATTTCCAGTGATCAACAGTCCAATGTCAGTTTTGACGGGCTCAGGCAAGGCGTAAGGCTTTGTGTCGTACAGTTATCAAGGGTACATGAGTGGGCCTTCGTCTCAGAAAGTCCATACCGATAATGTTCCGTTGAATGTCTTGCACGCTTAGACTTGTTGAAAGCCTAACATTGAACTCTGCAGTAATTTGCGGAATGGTTGCACTTCTCTCAAGTTGAAAGTTTCTCTTCATTCGTCGTTGGTCCCTTTCTCGAAGGATCTTTTTCCGGCCGCAGCCATGTCGGAGATTTGATGTTTTACCGGATTCCTGATATTCACGGTACACTCGTGATAAGGTCGAACTGGAAAATCCCCATTTCATCGCTACCTCGGACATACTGTGTCCCATCGCTCGTGCGCCGACTATAAAACCACGTTCAAACTCACTTAAATCTCGATAACCTGACATTTTAGAAGCAGTAACCGTTCTAGCAACTGCTCCAGGCACTTCGCACTTGATGTCTCGTATAGGCGTTGCCGACCGCTGACTATATTCTGCCTGTTTACATATCTCTGTATGCGAATACACGTGCCTAGACCAGCCTTTTTGGAGCTTCAGTGGATAAATTAATACACTATCCAGTCGCATTCATGTAACCACCGCCTATTTTCGAAAACCCGTGCAAAAACCACTCACAGAATGCACATGACAGCACTAGCAGTGGAGAGCACGTAGGGTGTGTCCGACAGGGGTGGAGGGGGCCCCACTGAAACAGTGTAGTCAGCGTCGTAATGCCGAAACGGAACGACTTATCTGTCGTCTAACAGGGAATGATCATTGGATTTCAGGCAACTGTTGGAACGGGCTAAGTTCTTACATTGGGCGTATGCCCCCCGATTGAAGTATACTGTTCATGGCAAAATGGCGCTATCCAAAACCAGCGCCGAGGAAACGGAACTGTGGTGTATTACGGAATAGACGACAGGAGTGAACGACGGCTGCGGAGGTGTGTACGACTGAACAGACGTGCAACTGTTGAGGAACTGACTGCCCAAATGAACAAAGGGGCTACTAACGCCAAATCAGCGAATGTTGGTGCGTATTGGTCTCTGCAACTCCCATGCTGACTGATGTTTTTGGGCGATGAAAGCTGGAATTTCCACGACAGTACTGCAACTTGATATTCGCTGAGTACGAGCATGTGGCCTCTTGAAATGAATCGCGTTTTATGATCCATCGGACAAAGGTCTGTTGGCGTGTGGGGCCCCTGAAACAATCGTTGGAAAGGTGCAGGGTGGAAAAAAAATGGCTCTGAGCACTATGGGACTTAACATCTATGGTCATCAGTCCCCTAGAACTTAGAACTAATTAAACCTAACTAACCTAAGGACATCACACACATCCATGCCCGAGGCAGGATTCGAACCTGCGTCCGTAGCAGTCGCGCGGTTCCTGACGGAGGGTGCAGGGTGGAGAAGGAAGCTTTATTGCCTGGGTAATGTCTTCATGGCACACTCCTGGTGCTCTCGTCATTATGGAAGGCACCCCTGAAAGCAGTTTGTTTTTCTTCGGCACGAAAGCTTCTACCAGTAGGATAATGTAACACTCACACGACTCACAGTGTACATGCATGGTTGGAAGAGCACCCGGATGAGTTTGCCGTAGTCCTCTTGCCAGTAAACTTAATCCTAGCGAGTAAACTCCCAGAATTTACGGCCCTTGTCGGGCTGTCGGGCTGTTCCCGCCACTGATCCTCAGCTGTGAAATCTAGCCCAGCTGACCACTCCACTGGAGTCGGCATGGCTCCACATCGCTGTCGGTACCTTCCAGAATCTCACTGTCTTTCTGCAGGTTTCGCAGCGGTCTGCGCTCGTAAGGTGGTTATTCACGCTTTTGATGTGTGTTCACATAAACATGACAGTGCTGTGTAGTTCATCCTCAGTAGGCAGTATAGTCTAACTTTCCTTACAATCATTTCAAAGGCACCAGCACTAGGAATTGAAAATATCTTACCCTATTGAGATAATTCTGACCTGCCAATACTATATTTATTATTCAATATATTTTTCACAGTGTAATGTAATGGTCTGGTTACACAACACATATTTCTCGCCACTAAAAGTAAAATATTCATTTCACATATAACGTTAGGAAAATGAATCTTCAGCTGATGCTGAGCGACTAAAGTGGGAACAGATTCTTTTATTAACCATTTTAAATGAAACGTGATTCATGTTAAGAACGTCCGAGCCCCCAGCCGGCTTCGAGTCCTGGCGACTGCAGCATCCAGGAGACTTATGTGAGTGGAATGGAGGCGTACAACTCGCCTGATCTAAGTGTAAACGAAAAAATTATGAGCTGGTAAAGTCAGCCATGGTACTGTGTTCGTTCTGGACTGCTGTTTTTATAGTTGTGCCAGGCTAGGCCTACTTCTGTTATTTCTGTGAGGTGCTGTTCCTGTAATATTATTTCACGAATATCTATGGTTTTTTAAATTCAGTGAATAATGGTTTACATACTGAACTCTGCTCAAAGTATTCTCATTTTATTTTCAGTGATTTTGCGCAGTGTGCGGTACTTCTAAATTGCTGCTTGAAGCTGAGACAAATATTTACTCTTTCTGCTAGCATTTGGTATGCTTTGGATTTATTAGTGACGACATTAGCTGTGCCCGTAGCAAAGGTATATTATTGGATGCATTCAGATGTGGATCCTAGGGACACAATTTTGAATGTCATGCTGGTAAATTAATTTTCCCGGTGGTGTTTCTTGTTTTTGAGAGGTACTTTATTGCAGTGGTTTACTCGAGCAAAATTGTTACTGAACTTTAGCGCTCGGTATCTCAGGATATTAATTAACTTTTAAATAAATTTATGACTTATTTATAATAAATGGGGCGGCACAGTAGAACAATATCTCGACCTATTCTTTTTTTTATTGTCTTGTAATTCTTATACAGAAGGATGTACGGTGTAACGAGCTTCATTTCAAAGCCATGTTAAGTAATATACTACTAATCAGAATATAATTAATTTTAATCTTTCACAATTTCCATACCAGGTATGAAATCTACGTAGGAAAATGAAAAATCATAATTTTCAGATGTTTTCAAATCAATTTTCACTTTTGAAATTAGTCCACAATCTGCCTGAAAAAACATATGAATAAAATTAGAACTATAAATTAATGGTCACTAGGGAAATGTGACTGTAGATTCGGAAAGGTAGCAAGAGAAATTTCAGAGCATCTGGGTATTCCGTTGTATCCTATGGGGCTTTGTACGATCACGGGCATCAATTTTTGGTTTCATTTGTCGTTCGTATAAGAAAATTTGTGTGTGCGTTTTGCAATAGCCTATTCGAGTGATTCACTGTAATTTCAAGCTAGTCCAGTGAATTCCAACTTTTTAAGTCGATTTACACAGCGTTAGAGATTAAGGACTGTAATATTCAAAACAGACAGAGAGCACCTAAGTCTGGTTGACGTTTATTGCCCCGAAGAAGGATGAGTACCCCACGAGTCAGAACATTAAGAAAAACTCCAGCTTGTATATGACGTAAAAAATAAATTGAACATGATTTACATAAGTGGAGATTAGAATGTCAGAATAAATAATACCTTATTAAAAACATGGTGCGAAGATGCGGAGAATATATTGTATATGCAGATAATAGCCGCATGAGAAGTTTCTGCGCTTTCAGTAACCTCAAAATACTTAATACGTTCTTCCGGAAGAAATGCATTCATAAGTACACGTTTGCCAACAAAGGAACTATGTTAGTTATAGATTACACTGTGGGTAACAATAAGTCTGCTTCTTTAGCGCAAGACATTAAAATTTTCAGAGGATGCGGTACTTCCGGCGATCATATTCTGGCCATGGCCAAAACAGTACTGTTAGACGGGCGGAAAAGACTCAAGGAGTCATTGTCTACAGACAAGGAAAAATCAACCTATTTTAAAGAAAGATTTTTAAAGGAACGTGCTACTTCAGATTTCCACCAAAGAGATCATAATTATTATTTAATAATCATACCTACACGAAATCCTTTGCATTTAGACTGAGAAAACATCAAGTACTGTACAAACAAAACAGCAAGAAAAACCATACGAAAGCAGTCTAAATGGAAAACAGCAAAAAATGGGCTTCAATTTTGAAATGAAGAAATTGAAAAAATAATTAAGGGACAACAAAGAGGATAAGAGTTTTTTCCGCAGTCTCCCATTGTCCAAACAAGGGAAAACTACAGCTTGATGAGAAATAAAGCAACATCACCAATAAGGAAGGCTCATCGAGATGGCTGTGATGAATTTGAATCAGAGATAGAACTTGATTCATGTGGCAGACAAGACTTCCAGTTCAAAATAGTGAGAAACTCAAATACATAACGGAGTAGCACGAGTAAATGTAATAACCCAGAAACAAAAGACGGATCATTACAAAAATGATTGGTGCGATTGAAAGACGGGAAGTCATTATGAAAATATATCTGATTATATTAACACAGATTTAACTACTTTACAAGAAATGGAAGATGTAATTGAAAAATCCAACATCTAAGAAACGCCAAGGACCTGATAGGATTACTAAAAAGTTGATTAGAAGTTATAGCTTATTGTGCAAGTTGAAGATTTTACATCTGATCGACATCTGCTGGCTGAACATAAAATTCCTGAAGACTGGCTTGCAACAAAAGTGATTTTAGAAGAGTAGGAAGAGAAAATATTATCTCTCCATCGCTTTGTTATTCAACATATAAAAACTAGTGTGGAACTAAGACAAATAGCGACTGTGGACGAAACTCCTCTGACATTTGACTTGCCGAGTAACAAAGCTGTTGCCATGAAACGTGCTGAAACTGTAACTGTCAAACAAGGGGACACGAAAAAATTCACTACACTGTTGTCGTTTCATGTTGCGCTGATGGTACTAAACTTAATCCAGTTATCGTTTTCAAGCGCAAAACAATGCCAAAACCTGAAATACCTCCAGGTTGTTCACGTACATGACAAGGGTTGGCTGGACGAGGCTGGTATGAAATTATGAATTAACAGAGTACGGGAGAGACGGAAAAATGCGTCATTGAAGAAGAGTTCTCTTCGTATGCTAGATCAGTTTAGTAATCATTTGAAAAATTCTTTGGAAGAGAAACTGAGACAGGAAAGTAGAGAGCTTGTTGTTATTCTGGGAGGACTTACTTTACAATTGCAACCTTTTCATTCTCGACAAATGAATCATTTAAAATGTATATGAGAGAGGAGTAGAACAAATGGATGACGGATGAAACCCAACATGAATTCACGCCTAGCGCAGCTTTAAAACTACCTACAATCAAAGCAGAGTGTCAGTGGATAAAACAGTCCTGGTCTAGAGTGAGAAAAGGCATTATTGTTAAATATTTCAAGAAATACAGCGTAAGAAATGCTCTCGATGGCTGAGAAGAACACCTTATATATGTGAAGGAGACATCGATGACGACGACGAAGAAGAAGAAGAAGAAGAAAATTCAGACGACGATTTTCAGGCGTTTTAAAGGTCAGTTCGGTTTTATAAACTAAGGCATTTTTTAGTTTTGCCTACAAATCTAAGAATAAAAATGACTAAAATGTTATATTTTTAAAAAATGGTTAAAAATTAAAGTGCGTCCTACAGTCCGTTGCGTCTTATAGCACGCAAATTACAGTATTATACTTGTCGTCCTCAGTTATGTAGGGAAAAAGATTGTAACAAACCAAGGTATGAGACAAAGATGCACTGCATCGCTTACTGTTTTTAATATTTATATAGACGATTCCATCCAAAAATGAAACGAAAGAGTACCAGAAGGAATGCATGAACACAAGAATGAACTTACAGTTATTAACACACTATTAAATGCTCACGACATTGTGTTAATGGCATATTCTGAAGATGAGCTACAAAAATCAATCCAGCTCAAACTTGATTGTCAAATATTATAATTTTAAGATAGCCGTAAATAAAATTAAGACTATGCCATTCCACGGAAAATACCAAGTATGAAACAAAATTGTAATTGAAGATCAGCTTTAGAACAAGTTCAGCACATCAGTCACCTAAGGAGCTATATCATTTTTAAACGAATATATGGACGAAGATATTAAACTAAACAGACACCAGAATAAAAAACACATGAAGAAGCACAAAAATGGGAGTCTATTAGGTGATGGCTATACCTGTTCTACAGTACAGCAGTGAATTTTGGGTTACGAGGCGAAAGTATTCTAGCCTTGTTCATGCAGCTTAAATGAAATATTTGTAAGCAGTTAAAGACTGGACTAAGTTCGAGAGGATATCTAATTAAAACATTAGACAAGAACTCAATATTTCTCAAGTAAATCACAAAATAGCAGAACATAAACAAAACTGGAAGAAACATCCGAATGGATGGAAGAATTAAGAGTTCCAAAGCTATCCTTCAAAAAAATAAAGAATAAAAAACTCGGAGGGAAGTGGGACATAGGACCACCAGTTAGAACATGGAACTGAAGGCAGAACGGTTCACTAGGTCCAACAGTGAAAGCCGCAAGAACAAGAACGAGATAGCGTTTGTTTTTCGTCTTTCGTAGTTTCAGAATAGTTCTGACTCACAAATTAAAACAAATTTTGTTTTGAATGTAATTTCATTTTGCTCTTGTTTTCCTTGACTGTAGCAACTGTAGAGGCGAGAGAATAACGGCAGAATATTTACAGGAACAGCTGTCTGTGTATACTGTTTCAAGGTGTGTGAACCATTACAACAGAGAGCGAAAATTCTATTTGCGAAGAAACCTTGATGATCATTTAAAGCAGTTTACCACTTCTATTCTTCCCAATTCCCTCTTCTCCCAGTAGTACTTAACTTTTGGATACTGGCTGAACTAGATTCTTAGATTAAAAAACATATGATAAGTAAATATTTTAAGAAATATATTAGTCCCTAAAACTGAAATCAAAAAGCTGTTGTGTTTATTACGATCCATGGTTCTTGCAAGGGCTACTTATCTCGTTTTTAATTTTTGAAGCTATGGGGAAATCATTTTTAAAATCTAATATAATATTATAAAATCGTATTTAATATTTAAGGCAATTCAAGTGCTTCAGTAAGTACAGAGATACGTTACCTTCATATACGTTACAAAGTTTTTGTCAGAAATATATAGATATGTACACATTAAGAACTGGTAAATGTGAGAGGCAAGAAGATCTGAAAACCTGAAATTTTTCTTGTAGTACGTGCTACAAATTCGTATTAGTACCTTCAAAATATATCATAATAAAAAACGTAATGAAGGAAAATTTCTCGAACAGCCGGATCATCATATCGCACATGCACAGTATTACAACGACAGTGCGTGTTTCCATTATCAAACGCTCTGATGTACTTTTTTTCGTCTTTCAGTTTCTTCCTTGAAGAGGAATAGTTAGCACATGAAGAATGGTTGTTTGTAGCTCAATGTTACATTAGGTAATGCTGTTGTGTGTTTATTTGAGAGATGGACGTGATATTTATTCATACGTTCTAATTAGGTTCCTTTCTAAGTCGCCTGATTAGTAGCTTTATGTCTAATTGTGTGGATGTGGTCTCGACCCTAGCACTCGCCCAAGTACTGACGGAACGTCAGTAAGGGTCACGGCATAGTGTAAAGATTTTCGCATACTAGTTTTTAGTTTTTTTACTATGGTACATTCTAATATCACATCCTGCTACAAATTACTACGTGTCTAACAGGTGCTGTAGGAGCCACATGGATCGGATCTTCTCGTGTAAGAAGGTCTTGATTTGTGTGTCCTAAACATTTCTGACATCTGTAGGCTATGGTTGCTTTCGTGCTTAGTTTATTATGTTCTTAATATGCGTCACCATCACCTCATTTCGAAAGGCTAGTTTGCATAGGTTACTGAAAATACATTGGGACCTTTGACTTCACCCCCTTCCGTAGGGAAACAGCCGGATCACAGAAACGAAAATCTGATTCGGCATGTCGATTAACACTGAAATGCCTTAGCGAGTTCAGCACGCAATGTAACAACTCCCTCTTGTCAGAAAATCAATCATGATAAATTTTCTGTTAACGAGCCGCGGTACACTAGGGAATCGGTTAATCGCGTGACAAGTCAGAGTGACTGCATTATTTTGGTTGTAATTCGTTCCAGTTATCGCAGTCATATCATTGTACATAAGATTCTTACCACTACGTGCCAACTATCGAGACGTCTTTCCACAAGGTCTACTTAGAAAACTGAATTAGCAACACAGACGTAAGTACATACACAGACGCACGCATATTTACGCATCTGCATAAAACCACTCCGCACGTCGTATACCAATATTTATGCACAATGTATAATAAAAACACACGTATTTGGGCATTACATACGTGTATTGGACGGTTGCTTGAACTACACGATGCAACCAATCTTAGCGTCTCTGAGACCCACCTAACTCTTCCTTAGGTCTGGCAAAGAATTCTACTGTACCGCAAAGAGCAATTTATCTGTGTCTCGTTCTTAATGTTATCGAGCACCACAACACCCATTCTCCTTGAGGTTTCTACTACATTTACAACCTTCGTATAATCTCTTGAACTCTCTTCACTACAGGCTTTCGAACTCGTTGATGCTTTTTCTTCTGGTGGGGAAGCTTCATTGTGGTCTTTTTTTTCCTTGTTGCTTCTTCCTCATGAAAAATACTCTCGTCGGTGGCTTCTTCCGTAACTTCAGTAATGAAGAATTCGCGTGTTATTCTGTACGTGGATTCTGATAAGACATGGTGCAGAATAGTCTTGTATCTTCTCCACAATGCTCTTAGTCATTATTCTTCCTTGAACACATGTAATATTCTTTAGTTACCATTCCCTCTACTATTAAGAATGTTCAAAAATGGTTCAAATGGCTCTGAGCACTATGGGACTTAACAGCTGTGGTCATCAGTCCCCAAGAACTTAGAACTACTTAAACCTAACTAACCTACGAACATCACACACATCCATGCCCGAGGCAGGATTCGAACCTGCGACCGTAGCAGTCGCACGGTTCCGGACTGCGCGCCTAGAACCGCGAGACCACCGAGGCCGGCTTTAAGAATGTTATTTTACCTAAATTTTATCTACTCTATTACTGAATTCTCTGCATAATTATTTGGAGAATTAAAATGCTGCATGAAGCTGCCCAGCTTCACATCTTTCACTGCAACAGCTCTAACTAAATCGTCAGCTATTTAATTATTGTCATCAGAACTTCTTCGCTGTATTGTGAAATTTTACCTATAGCGTCTGCATCTTCTATCCCAGACGCAGTCATTCGTTTATTACCTCGAAACATCTCTTTTCGCTACAGGCTCATAGCTTTCCCGACAGTTTTTGGCCAACGCTACTAACCTTTGTTGTGTCTCATTCGATTTCCTAGTATTATTATTACCTCTCTGACATTTCAACATCCAGGCTAGTCTGATAACATATTTGGTCTACTGTCAAGTCCGCGTAAGGTGCCTTATACACTGTTACCCTCCATTGTATCTTCAGTTGTGTGGAAGATTCCACCCTCTCATCGTACCTCTTTTGTCTTTGCCCTATACCTGTAGATTGTTTCTCTAATAATGAGTGGCCATTCCTTGCCCGTCGAGTTCCGTTCTTCAGTTGAAGGCTTAGGGTGGTACGGTCCGAAACAATGTCGTCTCTCGTGATAAAGACTTCCAATTTTTCCATTATGGTTGTTGCTTATACTTTAGATTAACCATATATATATATATATATATATATATATATATATATATATATATATATACGCAACAACAAAACAATGTCGTCTCTCGTGATAAAGACTTCCAATTTTTCCCAAGATTCGTATAATGATGAGTGCATTACGGTTGCTGCTTATAGTTTACATTGACCATATATATATATATATATATATAGGCAACAACCTTAATGCATTCATCATTACACGAATCTTTAGAAAAATTGGAAGTCTTTATCACGAGAGACGACATCTGATTACGATTTGAACATCCATAGTAACCTTCGTTAGTTATAACGATTTAATTATTCCAGGGACAAAAAGTAAATAAACGACTAAATAAAATAACACGCAGGATTTCTGGAATATTGACTAGCAAGTGTGTGAAATACCGATTAAGATCACAGAGGGTGAAAAGTGGTATCAGTTTGTGTCTGAGAAGTAAAGAAGAGCAGATCTGAATCCTCTGATTTCAAACATCGACCAGCACCTCATCTACGCTAGGTATGACATTTACAAGGCCCCCAGCGTGGTTACTAGCATCAAAATATAGAAATTTCTGTTCACAGTCTCGCCTCAGGCAAGTATTATACAAACATTGCGCTGCTAACACGGCACTGATCGGACATTCACAGCAGTGTACAGAACAAACAATCTCTGTGCTGATAAAAAAAAAATGGTTCAAATGCCTCTGAGCACTATGGGACTCAACATCTATGGTCATCAGTCCCCTAGAACTTAGAACTACTTAAACCTAACTAACCTAAGGACATCACACAACACCCAGCCATCACGAGGCAGAGAAAATCCCTGACCCCGCCGGGAATCGAACCCGGGAACCCGGGTGTGCTGATCAGAGATGCGCTGGAACGCAGGAGCCGCTGCGCGGCTGTGCACACTCAGACAGACAAAAGCTGAACCGTTTGCCCTACGGTGAGGCGTCGGCACGGCTGCAGAGTGATTATTATTCGAGATAAAAGCTAGAGGATGATCGTTAATTGAGGTAAAAACTTTATGCTGATCTATAACGGATGGGTAGATAAGTTCAAAAGTTTCCACGGCCAATTTCATTTTGAATAAAATTTTGGGTGTCAGGCGGAGATTTAAGACAGAGATTCAGACGAAGACTCTATTGCTTCCGTAAAATCGTTATTCACACAAGCAAAACGAAGACAATACAAATTAAGATTATGGCGGAAACCAAGTGAACTGGGAATGCTGTTTTATATTGCATTCTCCATCAAACATAATTGAAATATGTCAATAATGGTTAACCACTTCAAAGCATATCTCAGCAAATAGGTTGAAGCGTCAGCAAATTAGTGACTTTAGTGCTTTAAAATAATGCAGATAAACACCCAATTCCGAAACGTTCAAAATCACACATCCGAAAGGAATAGGAGTCCATAACAATGCCATTTAATTACCCTGACAGATACACTGAACAACAGGTTTCAAAATATTTAACAACTCAGAGTTTCTTTTATTTCTTTCACTTGTGCCTTTATCTTGCGGTTTCGCAGGGTCGGCATGGTTTGGAACGGATTTGGCAAGATTAATGTTAAGGGGTGGCCAGATGCCATTCCTGCCGCCACCCTGTACTCCCTGGGACGGAATTAGTGTACCAAAGCTGGCTGCGTCTAGTATAATCCATGGAATAGTGCGAACATGTTCAAATGTCTGCGAGTCGTGTAACTTAGGCGGGATGTGGGGACCAGCCCGGTACTCACCTGGTGGGATGTGGAGAACCGCCTAAAAACCACATCCAGGCTGGCCAGCACACAGGCCCCTGTCGTTAGTCCGCCGGGCATATTTGATCCGGGGCCGGCCCGCCTACCCGAGTCCAGGAAGCAGCGCATTAGCACTCTTGGGTAACGTGACATGTCATTTAACAACTTAGCGTAGATAACATAAAAAACTAAATAGGCTAGCATCATAGTAGAACTAGACAAATCGCGCCCTATGCAGACAAACATGACAAGTTACAAAGTGTTTCGAATGCCTCTGCACAAACTAGAAAGCCAAAGATAAAAACATTGTTCGTATCAGTTTTCCCTAATATGGAAGCAGATAAAAATTATATTATGAAGTCGGAGGCTTCCTCTCAGCAGAAGCAATTGCAAGCAATTAAAGATGGTTTTAAATGCACTTTATTGAGTAAACGAGATTTGCAAACTTCACACTTTTCTATAGAGCACACAATACGAGAAGAAATCAATATTTAAAATATATATATATATATATATATATATATATATATATATATATATATGGGCCCTATTGAAATACGTCGCAGAGAAAGGAAAGCATTCTCTGCGGGAAGTGTGTAGTTTACGGAGTTTATTACGTGGCTGATGAAATGTGTATACTGCGAGAGTTATGAATATTCAAGGCAGCTAACAGAATAACTATTAAAAACAGGCAACCTAAAAGGACAGAGATTCAGCTGATGTACTGCTGTTTTCGTAAAAACCCCGTTCTCGCAAAATGAAGATGACCTCAATTACGATTATGACGGAAATCAAGTTAACTTTCAAATACTGTTTCAAATTGCATGCATTCCCTTTGAAACATAACTGAAATCTGTATATTGACGAATGACAGTGACGTCATTACACAGGATGCAAATACATCATGAGACAAAATAGGAATGTTTGGAAACAAAAGGCGCTTGGATTCCACTTGGTGTAAACGACATTAGAAGAGACTGAGAAGGTTTTACTGCATAAAAGGGGCAGTGATCCGTTATGCATTAACTGACAATTATTTTCATTGACCCAGTAGGAGAGGTGTACCGTGAAGCAAACATCGTGCAATTCATCGGGAGTTATTTAACCACCAGTCTGAAAAATCTGCATTACAGTATGGTCGGACTAGATCTGAATCCTATTCCTAAAAGCCTCAAAAATGTACAGAGGAATAATCCGTGGCCATATCGAAGGAAGTTTCCCAGTAATAGAAGGTAGCGATTTAGGAAAAAAAACTTGAATGTAATGCACTGATATGAAACCTCCTGGCAAACTGAAAGTGTGTTTCGGAGCGAGGCTTGAAAGTCGGAATTTTTGCTTTCCACGCGCAAGTGCTCTGCTTACTGAACTACGCAAGCACGACTCATAGCTTTACTTCCGCCAGCACCTCATATTCAACCTTCCAAACTTCACAGAAGTTCCCCCAGGCTGTGTCTAAGTCATATTCCCCCAATATCCTTTGACTGAATGAATGCTAGTCCTGCAAATTCCGCAGAATTTCTCCGAAGTTTAGAAGCTAGAGGATGAGGTACTGGCGAAAGTAAAGATGTGAGAAAGAGTCTAGTCATGCTTATGCACCTCAGTCGCTAGAATACATGCCCGCTAAAGGCAAAGTCCCTGAGTTGGAGTCTCGACCCGGCACACAAAGTTTTAATCTGCCCGGAAGTTTCGGAAATTACAGTGCCTCACTCCACAAGAATAAGGTGTCAATTTCATCTGACAAAATTTTAGAGTTCTTTGTAGTTCTAGAGTGCTAGATACAGTACAAGGTGACATGAAAATGTGAATTTTATATTCATTAGCTTCAAACTGTTTTAAATAACTACAAACACATAAAATGACTCGATTATATGCTTCATTGCGTGTGCATCGAGATTTTTTCTTTCGATTGCAACCAAGTTACTGCTTGGCTCTGTCAAACTAATGACAGCTCTTTGACGTTTACATTTCGGTAAACACATCTCTTCAGGAAAATTACAGTAACCTAAACTTGGTTACCCGAATAAGGTTTCCACATATGATAAAGTTGTCCGTAGGTGACTGTATTTCAAATCTTTGATTACTTGAGAATGCTCCCATGATCTGGCCGGCCGAAGTGGCCGAGTGGTTCTAGGTGCTACAGTCTGGAACCGCGCGACCGCTACGGTCGCAGATTCGAATCCTGCCTGGGGCATGAATGTGTGTGGCGTCCTTAGGTTAGTTAGGTTTAAGTAGTTCCAAGTTCTATGGGACTGATGACCTCAGAAGTTAAGTCCCATAGTGCTCAGAGCCATTTGAACCATTTGAACCCATGATCTGAAGACAAATACACTCCGAAGCAGTTTACAGCAGTAGGTCTACAAACGAAGAAAAGGCGGACACTCTGTGTTGACTGAACAAGTTTTAATTTGAAAATAAAAGGCAAAGTACAATATTCCTAGTGCCTAAACTGCACATATCCGAGCTGTTGCTTCCTGTGTGCACATATACACAACAAGGTAGCTGCTCGGACGGTTCATCTGGAACCCACATAGATGTTACAACTATTTTGTCTGTCTCCTGATACTGACTTATTATGCCTTCCGGTCAGGCCTTTCTTCTTGAGAAGTAGTAATAGATAACCGAAAAATTGCTGATTCAGCTCCTACATTAGGATTAGTCAATGGAAACCTGGAGACTGTTTGAGCAGCAAGTTACATCAGCATTTCCCGAACAGTCTGCATATTGTGACTAGGGGTGGCGTGCAATTACTGCGTTGACACGCTGAACTCGGGACTTTCGGTTTGCTGTAACATTTCATGGCCAAGTTTTATAAGGTCCGAAGTAACGTCCCATGTGAAATGTTTCTCAGCTCGTCCATATCGATAGAACTTTGGAGAGATTTATCACTTTGCTATCTCTCTTACTTGCATGGATGATGTGAACCGACACAGAAATTTTGAACACAACTTGTACTTAAGCTTTCGATGTGAAGCAAAAGTGGCTCATGCTCAGTAAACAAGGTTTTATCAGTTCATACATACTCCTGCATTTAGTTTCTTTAATATTTGGTGACCGCAGAAACTGCGGTTCACATGTATCGGAATGAGGTGACGCTATACATGCTTGCAGTTTGTGTTGTCAGTTTTCTCGGTCAGACAGAATGAACAAATACCACGTGCAACACTTCAAATATAATTAACCTTTACCATCACACTAACAGCCCTAGTTCCGATCACATTGCATAGCGAAGCCGGCGTGAAAACTTGTAGCAAGATGTGTCTATGTAAAGATTTTCCAGAAGAGATTTAATTGAATTTTAGCAGCGGTCAGTAACATTTATGAACTCCTCAGGGCAGTTCTAAATGAATGCAAAAGATTTTTTTCTTGTCGGCATCTAACGCAACTATATTAAGAGAAGATAATTTACACTGGACAAGTGCATTACTAAGCATCACACGTTATTAAAACAAGTTTCCTGATGAACTTCACCGTTTAGTCAACCTACGGCCAGGTATTCGTATCTATGAATAATCACATTGATGGGTTTTGGTAAACATAATAGTAAGAGGTATCCCACGTCACTCTGTTCTGCCATCTTCAGAGAGAAAAATTGAGTTGCTGCACTACGGTACAAGTCGTCCGAAGTTCTCGTGTGCAGTGCACAATGAAACACGTTACCCAACCTGTGAAAGTACAAACGAACACACAATATGAAAAGGTAAAATCACGATCAATGAGTAAAAATTTCGACTTCTGTAAATCATTTGATCTTCATAAGAGTATATAGCAATGCTGAGGTACCCACGCTCAGAAAAAAAATGCGGGATGTATTTTTAGCGATAATTCGTAGCAAGGGAAACGAGAAAAACATTTTTCTTCACGATGATCCTTCACGAACACAACGAATCCTCAAATTGTAGCACTGACTCGAGAACAAAGCTAAACTTGACGAGACCGGCTAGAGTAACTACGGGGTTCAAAATTTTTGTGTTTCCTGAAACAGACTTTATTCCACTCGAAAATATTTACACGGCAAGTATTATTATAGTGATATCGCTGTTAGATAATTTATTTTATTTATTCAAAATTTCTTAACTTGTAGAATACCTTTTTCATTTCATATCCTGGAGAATTTTAATTACTGTTCAAGAATGAAAACGGATTTTAATTTCTCATCAGAAACTGTACTATGTTAGATTTTCTGTATTGGAAATTGCCAAGCTTGTTCGTTACTTGTGCTGCCAGATGACGGGTGAGCTAGGACTGGCACGCACACCCGTCTACCTGTACTGCTTGGGTAAATAAATGTAAAGTTAATTGCAGGCTACCACCACAAATCAGCCGGAAATGATAGTCTACCCCTATGAAACGCTTAGGTTACTTGATCAATTTCAACTGTTGCACATTAAGGAAACACATAACAAAATCTGTGAGGTTGACACGGAGGCCTCTCGTAATGTTTATTGCCGAAGTAACTGGATACCCAACACGTAAAGAAGAATGGAATCTATTAACTACGAAGTTAGAGATATTGAACTGGCAAATACAAGATTTATTTATATAAAAAGGCGGTTAATGACAAGTACAAGTGAACGTGAATGTAATTAGAGATTAATAAATTGTAACGATTTCATACAAAAGATATCAGACATCAGCGTCATGCTGGCAAGAAAATGGCGGTTCATATCATGGTCGGTCATATAAGGGTCACATGAATACGGAACATCATTTTAATACAATAATAAAAGAAAGAGTATAGGAATTATCAAATGCAGGAGTTACCAAACACAGAAGGAAAACAGGGGAGTCTTCACCAGGGAAATTAATTTCTGATGATTTAATCTATATGGCGATTCATAGATACGAGCGATTGCTGGGCACTATGATGTGCGAACTATCAGAAAATGAACCGCCGAGAGCAGGTGGGGCGCAAAGTGCTTATGAAACACAGGCCGAAACTGTTCAAGCTCTGACATGATATGTACCTCAGTGCCGCTGCTACCACAGGTACGCATTGCTCTTCCGGTCTGACCATGTCTGCGCTGTCGCTGACTGCTGAGCTTGTCTGGTGCGTGGAGTGGGGCTCTATGTAAACAACACGGAGTTCGTTGCCACCGTCCTTGCAAACAGCAGAAATATTCGGAGACTGGTGAGTAGGAACTGACACCTGAAGTTCCGAATCACACGGGTACTAAAAACCCACTAAGACAGGCTAAGACTATCCTGCAGCTCCATCAAACATCAGATCAACACTATCACCCCCAAACCATTTCTGCCACACTTCAGACTTCAGAGAAAACACCTTTCAGTCTTCGCGGCCACTCGCAGAAAAAAGCTTAAATGTTGATTATTCCGGGACAACAACACACAATCACTACTTCCGACTAGCAAGTTAAAATGAGTCCGCGTGACCAGCATCGCAAATTCAGTAATCAGACAGAAAGTAAATATCTGCTCACGTTAAGGCTTGTTTGTTGGGAAGTTTCTAGAAATTTCAACTGAGGCGTTCTCAACACGCCTTGTAGAAAACAGAAATACCACATGTTGTGATGTCCAGATATTAGGCTTCTGCGGACAGGATCTTAAGTGCGAAAACGTAACAGAAAGTTATTGATTGGCGACACCATGGCGTGTTGTGTGCACCACGACCAAATAGTGGATAGAATTAGAAGGAAAATCAGCATTGGCCGTATTTTGTTCTTTTATTGTCAGGAAAATCGATTTTCGGTCACTTAGTGACCATTCTCAGTGCTGTAATATACAATTAAAATTGGTAGGCACTGGTATCAAGCTATAACCACAAGCTTAAAGCGATCACATAAACATGGGTTAGACCGCAGGTGCCGGCCGGTGTGGCCGTGCGGTTCTAGGCGCTTCAGTCTGGAACCGCGTGACCGCTACGGTCACAGGTTCGATCCTACCTCGGGTATCGATACGTGTGATGTCCTTACGTTAGTTAAGTTTAAGTAGTTCTAAGTTCTAGGGGACTGATGACCACAGATGTTAAGTCCCATAGTGCTCAGAGCCATTTGAACCAGAGTGCAGGTAATAGCGTTCTTGGGACTGCAAGGAAACAGTGATTACTTGAACATTAGACTCTCCTCGAACACGACATTCTCGCTTTAAGCTTGTGGTTATAGCTTGATACCAGTGTCTACCACTTTCATTTCTATATTACAGCACTGAGGATGGTCACTAAGTGACCGAAAATCGATTTTGCTGACAATAAAACAACAAAATACGGCCAATGCTGATTTTCCTTCCAATTTGTAACAGAAAGTGCTCGCAGTGCGCGGAATACTCAGGGCTCGGACTAGCTGTGTTTCATTTCTCTGCTCACCATACTAGCCAAATTCTGAAGTTGGCCTCCAGGTCTATTGGCACGGGGCTCTATGGATTAGCATTTCGTCCAGTTACCTGAGAGTGTGGTGATCGGGGAGAGCCTAAAGCTCAAGTAATCACCGTGTCCTTGCAGTCCCATGAACACTATTACCTGCGCTGACCCAAAAAAATGGAGCAGCTGCTGCCCCAAAGCCTGATGTGATGAAATTACTAATGGTAAGACGAAAAGTAAATTTACTTATGATCAGAAGAAAGTATGACAAGAATACTTAAGCTACACCGTAACTATTCATGTGATTAACACTTAGCCACATGCAAGTTCTGTGAACCAAATTGAATCAGAATGCAAATGAACAATGGGAGTTTGGTATGCAAATGTGGTATGGAAATGAGAAGAATAGTATGTGTGCAGGAGGCCTCTCAGTGCCACGGAGCGCATGAAGAGGCCCCAGTCACCGGCTGGCCACACGTCGGTAACGCTTGTCGCACCATGACAACAGCAACTTTACATCTCGTCCAAGTTGCGCATTCAGAAAAATTGGCTCTCCTATTAACTCATAATTCAAATCATTATTTCACAACCGGAACACCCTTTTGAACACATGTAACTACGAACAGCACGTTGCATCCACCCCTAACACTTTGC
Organism: Schistocerca americana; assembly: GCF_021461395.2. Taxonomy (NCBI): domain Eukaryota; kingdom Metazoa; phylum Arthropoda; class Insecta; order Orthoptera; family Acrididae; genus Schistocerca; species Schistocerca americana. The sequence goes on from NC_060119.1 coordinate 962,488,689, forward strand.
ACCTTTCTAGCTCCCTAACTAAAATTGATAGAAAACTGGTTTAAATAGATTTGCACCCTGGCTAGGCCAGACGGGGCGAGGCCTGAGGCCGCGACTCAGGCCGCGTCTGATGGCCACGGAGTTCAACGGAGTAGGAGGCTGCGGAGGCCAGACCCGCTACACGCAGTGGGCACTATTGATGCCCTCTGACGTCCTGAGAAGGCAGCCGAAACCACATTAGCATTACGTAAATGAAGAATATTTGACAACGTGACGAAGGACACAATGTATCGGTGTTAGTAATTCAGTCTGTGTGCCATCGAGCGATTTTATTTTATACTTTTGTTAGAAGTTACAAATTTTGCGCAGAGCTGAGCAGAGTGGATGAACACCAACTCCATCTCGTATTGGCGGAACGAAAAGCTAGATGATGCTGGGTGCACGTCTTCAGTATGAATCGAGAAACCTTGGGATATACCATCGCCTCCAAATTGAACTAGAGTGTCATTAAGATAGATTTTTCGGGTTCTTTCATATATCTCAAGAACGTTTTGAGGATATGATATCGTCAGGATTTTCTACTTTTCTCATTCAGATACGAAATTCTATTTCACTAGATATTCCTCTAATAGGCAACATTCCTCCTGTGAAATTTTTATTAATCATTCTCACTACGTTTTATTTTCTGAATCACCAGGAGTTATTTTTTCAGAAGTGTGGCAAGTACAAGCACATTCATGACAGTCGCATTTTATTTCAGATAGAACATTCTGCCGTTCACAAAACAATGTACTGAAATTTGGAATGTTTTTCACAACTAGAGAGGAAATTATTTGAGTGTTGTCAACAATGAACCTACAGAGCTTGTCATAGCCACAGGGGAGTGCACTGTGGTATCACATTTTCAGTCAGTGCAGAATCGCATTTGAATAATTGACCACTTTTAAAGGAAAGGGGACCAGCAACAATTCAACAAAACTATATCCAATAATAAATTTCTGCTGTAGTGTTATCCACGCACAATTCAGTAAGTAAACTCTTTAGTGCCTGAAAATGTTAACCACTGGCCGACTCCAATTATTTGGAGTGTTGGCAAAATTTCTGATTAGATAGGAAATATTGCTTTAAACCCTAATGTGGAATTACTGTGTGGAAGAAATTCTTCGGTTGGTAGTGTTAGAAGCAAGCATGGGAAAATTTATTTCGATTTCAGGAATACCGCCGGCCATTGTGGCCGAGCGGTACTAGGCGATTCAGTCTGGAACCGCGCGACAGCTACGGTCGCAGCTTCGAATCCTGCCTCGGGCATGGATGTGTGTGACGTCCCTAGGTTAGTTAGGTTTAAGTAGTTCTAAGTTCTAGGGGACTGATGACCTCAGATGTTAAGTCCCATAGTACTCAGAGCCATTTGAAACATTTTTTGAACCAGGCATACAATGCAGGTCCACACAATTAATTGTCGCTTAAATGAGACACGTAATTGTCCTATTGTCCTACATAAGGTCCGATTTTAACAAATGTGCCAGTTCTATTTAGGTTTTCTGTTTACTGGTTTCCATTATGATCACATTACTGCATGCGTACTTGCAACAAGCTATGTTGTAATATGCACTAATTAATTTACAGTACTTATTACAGTAATGAACAACAGTATACAGGGTGTTTCAAAATGAACATATCGGTTTTAAGGCGTTGTAGCAATTATTACGTTCAAGTTACAATTGTAAATAATACACCAAATGAAAGAGCAACTCAAACTGTTTTATATATATATATATATATATATATATATATATATATATATATATATATATATATATGAGTTCAATGGGAAGAGAATGGAATGACAAAGAGTAACTGAATAACGTGATGAACGAGTGCGAGTCTTTCGCGCTTAGCCCCAAGAAATATCCCCGCGGAAAGCTTATGGGCCTTTCTTTTTCGGTGATGTTTCTTATCTTGATGTGCTACAGCTATGACCCAAGCCTCAATGGGAGGAACCTGAACAACATACCTTTATTTGGGAGCAAGATGGTGCGCCGCCTCACTGGCATAACTCAGTACGCGACTGGTTAAACGATGTTGTATCCGAGAATTGGGAGCAACGGGCCGGTTGACACAGCATTTGATGCATGACCTCCACGTTCACACGCTATCTGACGCGATCATGTGTATGTGCCTCCGATACCATCTGATCTATCCGACTTTAGAAACAGTGTTATTGCAACAGTTACTCCTGAGATATCGATCAAGGTTTCGGAACAACTCGTGTGACATTAATTTGAAATTCATGCGTCAACCCGCTCCTGAGGAAAGAGTTCTTGACAGTCGCACAGAAAGACAATCAGGTCGACGGATGAACAACAAAGTGATTCTGTAAGAGTTCCGTTTCTACGGATTGAGGCGCGGAACCATAGAAAGAATGCGTATTTAAAAATATAAGCTTTTACCATAGCCCTCTGAAAAAAAGCTGATAGCCCTCTGAGAAAAAGCTAAACGAACTGTTACTACGTTGCAGGATGGTTTGAGCGTCATTTGCATTGAAACTGTAATACTTCTAGAAGCAGCCTCAGTTTGGTTGAGCAGACGATTGGTGCCAAGAACCATTTCCTCGGCTGTTGTGGAATCATAAAAGCGTATCAGCAATGTAAATCATTCAACAGGAATAAAACAGCCACTGCGAACGGTTTTGAGGCGGCGTCGTTGACCTAGACAGCAGTTCCCACAAAGAAAACGTGCGAAAGTGTATGGTGGCGGCGGTATTTGCTCCTTTCAGTACCCTCGTGCTGTTAAGTAAGTCCCAGAGGTGCTTCATAAGGTGCTGACGCTCAAGACCAGCCCTGCACGGAATACGATGTCCAGCAGTGACAGGCACTCTGGGCGTGACCTGTAGCAGCGTAGATACGAGGCGTGTGGTGCCGTGAGCCCGAGAACTCAATACCAGTACCGCGTTGGTGGCCTAAGAGTAGATCAGGTTCAGGAGGTATCCAGGTGCTGAATGTGAAACAGAGAGAGCCCTCAGAGACGCCCCGGGGTTAGTTGAAATCAGCCTACAAGAGATCCAGCCTGATGGCACGAGTTTTGATACCTGTGGCATCAGTTCTAGGTGCACCCCGTAGACCCATGGCTACTGGATACAGCAGCCAGTTGTAGATGAGATTGGATGACACACATCAGGTCGATGGCTGGTGCTCATCATTTCGCAAGATAGAATGGAGCTGACAACAGATACTGTTAGGCCGGAGCGACTTTTATTTATACTGGCTCACCTCGCTACTATTTTTTCAAGGCGTCACTTCAGATCACACAGGGAGCACATCACAATTTTACAAGACATCAAGCTAACTCGTATATCCACGGGGTGTGAAGCCTGCTAGGAAAGTGTTGGCGCACTATATTCATACCACCACAGAAACAGCACCGATTCTTGTCGTCATCATATACGTTTCCTGTCGTTACTTAGTTGTTGCAGAATTCATGCAGATATTCCATCTGCAGATAAATGAAAGGCAGATTGTTTTGCGCGTACACATTTCGCTTTTTGCATCTGTGAAGCATCTTCAGTGGCCTGTAACACACGTTTGTTTTATCTACATAATAATTGTTATATTTAGTAACTACTAATATTTTACTGCATTACATTTTTTCCATATTAATCTCTTTTTGTTTCGAGAGGTTAAATTATCAGTTGGTGTTATTTACGATTTCTGGTGTTATTTAACGATGTATAGTGTCCTGGATCTGTATTTAGGTGGTCTGCATACTCCAGATTGCGAATTTTCAACCATTTTACAACCACAGTTATCTGAACACTTCACTTCCACATTCCTCTGCATATTCATTGTGTGTGTTTACAGTGTGTAGTGTTTCCAGAACGAGATTTTCACTCTGCAGCGGAGTGTGCGCTGATATGAAACTTCCTGGCAGATTAAAACTGTGTGCCGGACCGAGACTCGAACTCGGGATACTTGGGGAGGTAAAGCTGTGAGGACGGGGCGTGAGTCGTGCTTGGGTAGCTCAGTTGGTAGAGCACTTGCCCGCGATAGGTCCCGAGTTCGAGTCTCGGTTCGGCACAGAGTTTTAATCTGCCAGGAAGTTCCAGTGTGTAGTGTTGTCGGTTCTCGTTGTGAGACTATCATTCGTCTTTTGTGTGTGTTATGGCGTCTATATGTAGTTGGATATTTTGTTTGTTATTTGTGCGCGTACATTGTTATATGTGTTAGTGTGTTCTTATGTGTGTGTGTTATTCCGTGTGATTGGTATTTGTGTGTGTGTTCTAAGGTGTGTGTGAGAGAGAGAGGAGGAGGAGAAGAGATTAATTTATTATTATGTCTCATTATGTTTTACATCTCTCTTTGTCCGCAGCTCGTGGTCGTGCGGTAGCGTTCTCGCTTCCCGCGCCCGGGTTCCCGGGTTCGATTCCCGGTGGGGTCAGGGATTTTCTCTGCCTCGTGATGACTGGGTGTTGTGTGATGTCTTTAGGTTAGTTAGGTTTAAGTAGTTCTAAGTTCTAGGGGACTGATGACCATAGATGTTAAGTCCCATAGTGCTCAGAGCCATTTGAACCATTTGAATTCACATCTCTCTTTATTATTCTTACTGAACAAAACACACAGTGCAGTTACATTTACAAACACCAAGGCGTACCACACAAATAGGAAGGAGCTGGCATATACCAGTTATGTTAATAGTGCAAATGGGTATCTGGGAATGACAGGCATAAATTTCAAAACTAGATGTAAAGAACATATAAGAAGCTGGAAATATGAAAATAGCCGTTTCACCTTGTCTCTTTCTCTCTCTCTCTCTCTCTCTCTCTCTCTCTCTCTCTCTCTCACACACACACACACACACACACACACACACACACACAAATTACCAGTCAGACACAGAATAACACACTCACACACGTAACAACACATGCAAAATAACAAGTAAATATCAAACTACACATAGACACCACAATACAAAAAAAAAACCACGAATGATGTGGGCGTTTACAGTGCTCAGTACCAGCTTCAGGGATCTGCGTCATTCAACACGTTTAGAAAGAAATGGATAATCTAAAATTAAACGCGTTTGTACTCCAACATGTAGCTCATCCAATTTTTGAGACAAAAAATTGGACGAGGAAAAAAGTTGGTCTCTTTATCTCACTGTTTAATAAGATAAGGAAAACAAATTCTTGGTTAGTTCCTGATGGCCTTCTGACCAGCAGATAAGTTAAAAACACATATTATAACGTACCAAATACATATTTTCAAGTAGAAACCTTACGTGCTTCATGCACTGACACTGGAAAATATGATAGTTTGTACTCTGTACATATCGTGTTTCGCCTAAGATACAAGTGATGTGTTCGGCACTGCGCGGCAACCATTGCCGAAGTGGCAGCCTCATATCGCCGCACATACTCTGCTTCAGCTGGTTCCTTGGACTTTGCCGGGGTGCGTATTGGCATTAGCCGAACACGACAAGTAATGAGCGGACTGGGAAATACGACCAAGGAAAATATTGCGCCATTTATCTCTTCAGACCACTGTGTCAATATCATATTCTCACAGAGCTGTGCACAAACTGAAACTGAAACCTCAAAAAGGTACGGCAAGGCATTGGCTGACTGTTTCAGACACTGTTGGTCGTCGGTGGTACTGTAAGTGTATGTTACAGGCTATACGTGATGCAAAGATTGAGTTCGAAAAGCTTTTTCGTTCCAATGGAGCAAGAGTGCATCTGTGGTGGTATGTGACCTCACAAAATAACTGACACTGGATGTCTCGGAATCTGAATCAGGAAAGGTCTCTGCATAATACGCAAACAAGTGTGTAGCTACATGAATTATTAGACGGTGAAGCGTATTTAAACAACGTACAGGGGCGTTTTTAGGGATCAAACCACTAACGGAAAGACCTACGATGAAATTTCGTATCATCATGCAGGGCAACGTGAGAGCACACACCGTCAATGCACCAATGACAGTATTCCGAGGATAATTTTTGTCATGAAATGCAACGCAACTACCTACAGCCCACTGCCGTTGTGTCTAACAAGCTTCAAACGGCAACAGTGGCAAGAGGGCACTTACATTTGCAGCGTCCACTGTCCAGTGGAGTCCTGTATTCGAGCTGTCCTGTAGCGCTGCAGTTGTTCACGACACGATCATGACTGCGCTAATACCGTGCGTATTATATTGCACGGTATGACATGACTAACAGCCGGCCGAAGTGGCCGAACGGTTCTAGGCGCTTCAGTCTGGAACAGCGCGACCGCTACGGTCGCAGGTTCGAATCCTGCCTCGGGCGTGGATGTGTGTGATGTCATTAGGTTTGTTAGATTTAAGTAGTTCTAAGTTCTAGGGGACTGATGACCTCAGATGTTAAGTTCCATAGTGCTTAGAGCCATTTGAACCATTTTGACATGACTAACACTGAGAAACAAACAAGTCCGAGCCGCGTGTACCGCTCAGAATGAAAGTTACACTATGTTTGAGGTATGGATTTTTTCTCGTAACTTGGGAAATAATAAGTGAAGGGAATATTTATTTGGATAGGTAAACGTAAGAGACATTCATGCAGAAGCATTCCTTCTTTGCAACTAAATGAAAGGCCGTTTGTTCTGTGCCATATGCGTTTTGTATCTTTTATTTGTGAAGCAGCTTCCGTAGCCTGTAATAGGTGTTTGTTTTTATATCTAATAATTGCGATATTTAGTAGTTACAAATATGTTCATACATTGCATTTTTCTTGTTATTATCCTGTCTTTTAGGTAAGCAACAGTACTGCAATCCAAGTTTCGTGGAATTAAATCATGCATTGGTGTTCTTTATGATTTATGATGTTATTCATCCCTGTATGGCGTCCTGGAGTTGTATTTAATGGGTCTGCACTGGTGGTGGATTATCGGCGTTTTTACAAACGCATTTATTTGGACACTTCACTTCCACTTCTCACTGTGTATTGATCGTATAAGTTTATTTATTTAAATAGATAAACATGAGACCTAGCACACAGACAGGTTGGTTGCAGGCCCTTTACTGGCCTCCTTCTAAACAACATACGGCCATCAAGGCAGAACCAGCTTTCATCCCAAAACATAACAGATCTTCACCTGATCTAATCTTCTGGCACTCTGAAACAAACCGAAGAACAGCCTTCTCACAGTTCTTTCATTACGTTTGTCACACCACCAACCATTGCTTGTTTAAATTTCGTTTCCCATCACTTCCTGTTGTGTGGCAAGCTCCTCAGTCTCGTCAAGCTTTCCCATCATGTATTCACGTCTCACACACTCAAATCTCATTCTCTACGTATACTCCGCCTACCGCCTCTTTCAGTGTCAAGTAACCATTTATCTTCTGCTACGGGAGTTCCATAAACATTTCTCGCCCTCTAGTTTTGCCAGCATATCATCCCTTTGTGCAGTGGCGGCACACATCCATACATCCTTCTGCGGTGCCACATTTTGACAGTTTCCTTCTTCTCCATTTCTCCAATAATTGACGTCCGAAAGCTGGCCTCCGTTCTTAAACTTTCAGAAATAAAATGCTCTGCTGCATGGCATTAGTTAATATTAGTATGGTTGTTGAGTTCAAGATATCCTGCGCTCATCCTCCATGACAATGATGTGCAGAAAATCGCTCTTTTCCTTCCTGCATCTGTAGTGCAAGTTCCGTGTAGATTAGCTACCTATTTGGTAATCCATGCTCAGTTCTCATCCGAAAAGCTGTTATCAACCGCTGACCACAGTTCAGGTTAACTGACCTCGTACGTTTAATGTAACACAAATTTTGAACGTATTGTGCTGCCACAGCTATATATCCTGTGTGGTAAAAAGTGCTGTAACTTTCATCCCTCTGTTGCGTTAATTGAAGGCTCTGTGACAGATGCCTAGTACGTTACATTGTGTTTCTACAGTCATGACGGCCACCTGCTACTGGAATTGTTTTCATGCTGACCAAGGTACTCCTAACTGTCACAGACAACTGTCACTTGAGGATATTCGGTTAACGCAACGGGCAATAGAAATCAAAGCGTTTTTCCTTCTCGACTGGCACGCACTTATAATGTCACCTAGACTAAGTAAGGTTATTATTTAAAAACTTTTAGATCTGTTTAGGATAAGCTTCTTGTTATTATTGCTTTGCTTTTTTCTGTTTTAGTAACAACAGTTCTTGGGTAGAAAATTGTTTCTTTCTGATTTTTAGCTGCGGAAGTGGTATCTGTTCAAGTTTTTTGAGTTTGGATGCTATAACATACGGTTGTAAATAAAAATTATTTAAAAATAAAATCAGACTAATCAGACTAGCACAATCGCCAATTCAAACCCCACTCCACCCAAACCCCGCGCTACAACCACAATCAGTAGCTTATATCTGTTCGTTTAATGAAATTGCAGTAATATTGACATACCAGTACCTTACATTGGTAACCGTTTTCTCTTGTCATTAATGTTGCGTATCGCTGATTTTCCATTAACAACTGAGTTGCGAACTTTTTATGATAGGCCGTTTCAGAAATTAAACACATTCCCGTAATGTATCTCGTATAAACGCAAAGAAAACCGAGCCAATAATTTTTTTGTTTAATAATGCATTCTGAAATACAATATCAATGGTTTATAAAGGAAGTACTGTTTCAAGAAATCAGACTGAATATTTTTTTTGTGAATCGAGAAGACAATAAGTCAGAAACCAGGAAGCGCAATTTCCAGCGACGAAGGCTAGCGTGCCATTACAGGAAGTGTTGGCACCCGACCGACCTCACTGAATATTGGACTGTTGGCAGTAAATAAACAGACTTGTCGACTTCGTTAGACTGCGCTTTCTCACATGGATATTAGTCCACGAAGCTTTGATTGGCTGCTCTGCCACACAGTGGCTTCGAGACGGAAACTTTAATCCCCTTATAGTGTGTTCATAAACAATCATTGCGTTGCACACACCTCCTTATCAAGGGGCTCAAAAAACAGGGTTTCGGGCCGGCCGTGGTGGCCGAGCGGTTCTAGGCACTTCAGTCCGGAACCACGTGACTTCTACGGTCGCAGGTTCGAATCCTGCCTCGGGCATGGATGTGTGTGATGTCCTTAGGTTAGTTACGTTTAAGTAGTTCTAAGTTCTAGGGGACTTATGACCTCAGCAGTTGAGTCCCATAGTGCTCAGAGCCATTTGAACCATTTGACCTCGTTGTCGACGGGACGTTAAACACTAACCACCACCAAATCAGCCACAGACCTTAACATACTATAAACACGACAGCGAAAATCGGTTTCCCAAATTCGATTTTCGTCTTTTTTACGATTAGAGAGGCCCATGTTCTTCTACCTACCCATTTTTGCCTTCACATCATATTATAAGTGTTTCCCGGGTGGCAATGTCACAAATGTGGTTTATGTACACGATACGCGCTGTCACTAATGGTGTCTGTTTCTTATCTGCAGGAACGCCTTGGACGCACTCACTAAAACAGGCAGTGCCGACTGCCTTTAGATCGAGTTCATCCGCTGCCACCTGAATCATTGATGTCTTTTTATATACTCTGCTACTGATATGAAATGCGATAACATTTGTCTGAATTTGGCAGTAACTGGATTACACAATGCTGCATACATACCGAGGGGAACTATTCTGACTGACAATGTTAATTTTCCTACAAATATCCATGACTTTATATTGATTTCTGCTACTGTGTAATAGGAAAAATATAAAATTTTACAACCTGAGTGACTCAAAAATGGACTAGGAATAGATAAAACTAAAGATGTGAATACGTCCTGTATCATATTTCGTGATATTATGCGTTTTTACAAATGAGACACAATTTTCGTCTAAGATTTATGTCTCTGTGACTTCTATTTTCGAGTTTGCATTAGCAGTTAACTCTTCACTCAAGTTAAACGTCCAGGGTTCGTTGTGCAACGAAGTCGTCGCTCTCGCAGCTACCCCTCCTCGATCCGGCAGTGGCAGCACGCCGCCAGCGGCCCCGGCTTGCCCCAGTGCTGCTCGGACCTGCTCGCTGCTCCGCCCCCAACCGACCTGATGTGCGTTCGCAACTCCCCACTCCAAATCCAGTACGCAGACCGCATTAAAATAACTGCTCATTCAGAAGCACAAGATACACACGGATCCGGGAAAACAATTCCACCAACGACTCACAATACTAAAACCAGTCACTGTGAAACAACACGGACGTATTATAAGTCGTCACAAAGACAGAGAAGACAGAAGCGGTCGGAAGACCAAATGCACGTCGTCCGTTGCGACGACCCACCGAGCGACCAACCAAGTGTCATCCCCACTCGAGTCAGGCATGGGAAAGATCCCAGTATAAATCGTTCACTAACAACTTATTGCCATGAGGCCACTTCGATGGGCGGACACACACACACACAGGTGAAAGTTGCGCTACTCGAATATCACGGTTCATTCGACTAAAACTCGCTGAATCCGGTCCCTGACTTGGTCGTCCACTCTTGGGACCACATCCTTCCGTCGGACAGTCCGTGTGTGCCGCCAGCGGTCGGGCGAGTACTGGCTGTGCGGACCTCACTGCTGCTCCGTCCCAACTCAACTCACTCGACACACGACGACCCGGAAATACTAGAAGCCACTCCAAAGATGGTACCACAGTACGCACTATCGATAAGCACTGCTGCTGCCACTTACGGACCGACAAGGCAAGCAAACGCAGTGGCGCCAGTGAACACACTAAGAAAACGAGACGCCACTATCGCTATTACGAGATGCCAAGCTATGAACGTCATCAAAGCGAGCCGCCCACGGCTCAGCCAGAAGTTTGGTATTGCCCACCATTTTTTTTTCATTCGAGCAGGATCGTTCTTAACCATTTCTCTAAATCCCTCCAGTCAAATGTCACGACGGTTTCTTTGAGAAAGGCACGGCCGAGTTCCTTCCCCATTAATCCGAACTTTTGCTCCGCATCTAATGACCTCGTTGTAGACAGAACACTAAATTCTAAACTTCCTTCCTTTCTCTTTTCGAGCCAAGCGACAGGCACTGATGCCCGAAGGAGAGGAGGTGGTCTACCACAGTCAAATACAGCAGCAGATGACCACTACGTGGTGCAACAGCAAAGAAAGGACCCACGTCAAACATCGAGTTTATTTGTAACCACATTTAACAGGACTGCAAGACGCCTTCTTACACTCCACGACGACTGCATGGGGTTTTTCTCTTTGGCCGACGCCCAGTACAGTGTTTTCCACTGACACCCGCACGTCGCAGGCACCGTTTCCAATTATGCCAAGACTGTAGGGACCAACGAGGAGTGGGACCGAGCGCTCTTTTCGAATGAGAGCAGGTTCACTCTGAACGGCGGTTCTACTCCTAGGACGAGAGGTGGGGACACTTAATTCATCCAGAAAAATTGTAGAACATGGTTGCATTGATGGTCCAGATGCTGTGGTCTGAGGAGGCATAATTAGCACGTCGATGATCGTTGTAGTAGCTTACAACGTAGCGCTCACTGGGAAGCAGGATGACCAGCATGCAGCACGCTGTAGGGTCTCTCCGTAGTGAGTGACAGCCGTGAACGTGGTGGAATAGGCAGATGGCGAGCAGAGCTTCTTTCTTTCTGTCCCAGGTAGTGGGGCGTCCTTCTGTAAATTTCTGGTCATACTTACGCCTGTTAATAGCCAATTAAAATGACTTTTTCAGTTTATCGTGAATACGACTCAGATGTAAGCCTATAATCAATCTAGCTCACTGTTTCATTCATTTACTCGCGAGTGACAGTCTTGTATTTTTTCTTATGTGCATCTAATAAATGTAATTGCCTTATTTGACATTAAAATTTTTGTGAGAATTTAATCTTGGTGTCTGGTAACGGCCTTGCCGCAGTGGATACACCAGTTCCCGTGAGATCACCGAAGTTAAGCGCTGTCGGGCGTGGCTGGCACTTGGATGGGTGACCATCCAGCTGCCATGTGCTGTTGCCATTTTTCGGGGTGCACTCAGCCTCGTGATGCCAATTGAGGAGCTACTCGACCGAATAGTAGCGGCTCCGGTCAAAGAAAACCATCATAACGACCGGGAGAGCGGTGTGCTGACCACACGCCCCTCCTATCCGCATCCTCCACTGAGGATGACACGGCGGTCGGATGGTCCCGATGGGCCGCTTGTGGCCTGAAGACGGAGTGCTTAATCTTGGTGTCTAATTATTTCATTAACTAGTTTGTAATGGTCTACTGCTGCCATCTATGCTGCGCTGCATGCGAAATTATGATCGAACTAATTACGTGAATATTTTAAGCCTGCCAAGGAATGAACCCCAGTTCAGCTTTTATGTGGGCACATGAATCACATTTTGACATTCTGTGTGTATTCGCAGAGATAACTCGTTGCAAGATCTTCTTCAAATGGTGAAAAGAGTGATCTCAAAGCTATTCCTTCTGTCTGCTCATAAAACGTCGCTTTCGCTTAAAATAAATAGCTACCAGACAACGTCGATCAAAGTCCCGTATGTCAAGGGTATGTCACCATTGTAGAATGTTTACCATTCACGTAGAATACAAATTATGTTAGAGGTACAATTGAAATGTTCCAGCTATACGAACTACGCTGATAAAGGCCGTTTGCAATAGTGGCCGAAATAATGGTTTATTGTTTTATATGATACAGACTATAAGCCAGAATAATTTTATGGAAACTGACACAGGTCCCAAAAACCTACCAGCATATATCCTTGAAGGGTCTAGATCAGTCTAATAAGCAACATCGTCTCATAAATTGATGGTACATCCACAAAGGTGTTCACTTTTTATTCATATATTTATAAATAAGGGAATAAAAAACGACGTAACTACTTGATTCTCCATTGTTTATTTTAATCTAAGACTGCAGTGTTGGTTTTACGCTGTGACGTTAAGAAGAAATTTAATTTTAACGAATTAAAATTATGTTTGCCTTACTTCTTGGCAACAGTCTATGTTGTAAAGCATCAGACCATTTAATGGTTCAGATGATACTTTTTCGAGATAGAAAAAGTGACTACAGAAGTTTGTATACTGGAATATATTGACCTTATGGCTGATTTATATATGATTTATTCAGACAAAATTGTTTTGGCAGTGTACTGTTAAAGAGGCTGTAAACGTTTGAGCTTCTTTTAGCTGTAACCTTCGCCATGGAACAGCCGAAACTTCGGCAGACTTATTTATATCATTGCAACCCAATGAGGTGATTACAGTGTCAAGGATGTCACCACGCGTTGGCCCGTCCAATCGATTCCTCCAGCTTAAGTTAGGAAGGAAGGTTAGAGTTACTTTCAGGAAAAGTACATCTGATGTTGTGTATAGAGTTGTGGAAGTGAATCGGTCGTGATCTGTTAAAGAAATCAATACTAGCTTTAATCTGGAGTGCTGTGGAGAAATTACGGTGGACCTAGCTAAGGATTAATAGTCGAGATTCAGAAATACAGGACTAGTGTCTACGTCACTCCTCCACATGTTTCAGACAGCAGTTAGCTGAAAGATGACCCCTGTTATGTATGGTGTATGGCGACGCCCTGATATGTTGGAAAGATAAATGTTTCCTTAGGAACACTGAAGTGATGGTCGATCTGCTTTTCAGAAGAAGTACATGTCTAGATCACCAAACTCTATCAGTGACCTCTCTGCGATATTATAAGTAAATTATCTGCAGCCGGATATAAAAATGAAATGAACTGACATGTCATACATATGATATTATTTTGGGCCAGACAATAAATGTAAGAAGAACTTGTTGACGACGGAGTTATAAATGGAGCAGAAGATCTTATTGAACAAAGTAATTAAGGATTTCGGCGAGGTCCTTTCGAGAAGCAGTGCCGTAGAATTTGCTTAACCGATTTAGTGAGTCTCAGGTGGTTCAAATGGCTCTGAGCACCATGGGACTTAACAGCTATGGTCATCAGTCCCCTAGAACTTAGAACTACTTAAACCTAACTAACCTAAGGACATCACACAACACCCAGTCATCACGAGGTAGAGAAAATCCCTGACCCCGCCGGGAATCGAACCCGGGAACCCGGGCGCGTTTAGTGAGGCTACGAAAAACATAACTACATGAAATGTATTAGTAGTAGCGAATACGAACAACTATCATTTGTATAATGGATGGCGACAGTGAAAATAGTGTAGGACTGTCGCTCGAATCCGGATTTCCCGCTTGACGAGGTCGGTCGCTTTACCCCTTTGGGCTATCCGTGCACGACTAACGGGCAGACCCAAACTCCCATGCGTTGTCGTTCCTGCGTCACAACCTGTACTCGTATAGGGAAGGACGTTTTAATTAAAATTGATAAATGCGATATTGCAGTGAATGTGTTGTTAAGAAATTGGAAATTTGTGGTAAGTTCTATGGGACCAAACTGCTGAGGTCATCGATTCCTAGGCTTCCACACTACTTAATCTTAACTTAAACTAACTTACACTAAGGACAACACACACACCCATGCCCAAGGCAGGACTCGAACCTCCGACAGGGGCGGGGGGAGAAGAGCCACACGAACCGTGGCAAGACGCCCGAGACCGCACGGCTACCACGCGAGTCTGTTGTTAAGAAGAACGATGTAATGTGTAATGTTCCTTCGAACACGCATGCATGTTCGAAAAGTTATGTGAATATCTTAGACATCACAAAAGAAGCACGAATTACAATTCAGAATTTATGCTTTTTGCATTCGGAACATTGAAGCGTTCTTCTTAACGACACAGTCACTAAAACATCGTAAAAAAACTGTCTTTGTCCAGTTATCATCCTGAAGGGGTATCGAATGTGTTAACAACTCTGCCATCACGCACAGACAGACAATAACATCCAGGGAGATATGAAAAATATTGTTACAGATTTAGATGTGTGATGAAGTTCCTAAAATGATAATAATTACTGGTGATTATAATTAATAATTACGATGAAAGTGACTTGTAATTTATCAAGACCTTACGTATACGCCAGGCGATCCACCAGTAGTTCTTACAAATATATTGATTTATTGGCTTCCAGAGAAGACTTTTATATAATCGTGTGCGACAGTCACTGTTTCATAACATTCTGAAAGTAAATTGCAAATCTGGTTGTTCGCACGTTACTATTATTGAGACCTGGTACTTAGGGAAAGGCAGGAGTGGGTTACGATTGTGGATGGGGCCGTAATCAGTTACCGTTGGTTTCTCAGTTATTTCCTTTTAAATTAAGTACACTTTATTTGGAAACAATTGCTAATAAAAGTTCACAATAAGGAACAACTATCAAAATTTGACTGTTAAGACACAATGTCTGATTAAAAAAATCTTAAGCAAGTTGCACTCACGGCTGAGGGCCGTATTGACAAGTAATTCAAATAATTTATCAGCTGAAGGCCCCAATAGTAATAACACAAAAAAAAAAACCATTTGACGCCTGAAGGCCCGGAAAGCAAATTCTTAAGAACCAGTTAAACTTCTCCAAGAGACACTAAAATATTTTAAAAAGAACAATCATAAAAATTCTACTATTAAGAGACAATATCTAATTAAAAATTCTTAAGACCAATTGCATTCACAACTGAAGGCCTTATTGACAAGAAATTCAAATTATTTGTCGGCTGAAGGCCCCAATAGCAATAACTCAAAAACAGTTGAACGGCTGGCGGCCTGGAAATCAAATTTTTAGAAACAATTGACTTCTTAGAGAGATACTAAAATATTTTAAGGAACAATCATCAACATTTCAGTGTTAAGATATTGAGTCTAATGAAAATTTCTTAAGACAAGTTACACTCACGGCTGAATTCCTCGTTGTTGTTGTGGTTTTCAGTCCTGGGACTGGTTTGACGCAGCTCTCCATGCTACTCTATCCTGTGCAAGCTTCTTCATCTCCCAATACGTACTGCAGCCTACATTCTTCTAAATCTGTTTAGTGTATTCATCTCTTGGTCTCCCTTTACGATTTTTACCCTCCACGCTGCTATCCAATACTAAATTGGTGATCCCTTGATGCCTCAGAACGTGTCCTACCAACCGATCCCTTCTTCTTGTCAAGTTGTGCCACAAACTCCTCTTCTTCCCAATCTTATTCAATACTTCCTCATTAGTTACGTGATGTACCCATCTAATCTTCAGCATTCTTCTGTAGCACCACATTTCAAAGGCTTCTATTCTCTTCTTGTCCGAACTATTTATCGTCCATGTTTCACTTGCATACATGGCTACACTCCATACAAATAGTTTGAGAAACGACTTCCTGACATTTAAATCTATACTCGATGTTAACAAATTTCTCTTCTTCAGAAACGCTTTCCTTGCCATTGCCAGTCTACATTTTATATCCTCTCTACTTCGACCATCATCAGTTACTTTGCTCCCCAAATAGTAAAACTCATTTACTACTTTTAGTGTCTCATTTCCTAATCTAATTCCCTCAGCATCACCCGACTTAATTCGACTACATTCCATTATCCTCGTTTTGCTTTTGTTGATGTTCATCTTATATCCTCCTTTAAAGACCCTATCCATTCCGTTCAACTGCTCTTCCAAGTCCTTTGCTGTCTCTCACAGAATTACAATGTCATCGGCGAACCTTAAAGTTTTTATTTCTTCTCCATGGTTTTTAATACCTACTCCGAATTTTCTTTTGTTTCCTTTACTGCTTGCTCAATATACAGTTTGAATAACATCGGGGAGAGGCTACAACCCTGTCTCACTCCCTTCCCAACCACTGCTTCCCTTTCATGTCCCTCGACTCTTATAACTGCCATCTGGTTTCTGTACAAATTGTAAATAGCCTTTCGCTCCCTGTATTTTACCCCTGCCACCTTCAGAATTTGAAAGAGGTTATTCCAGTCAACATTGTCAAAAGCTTTCTCCAAGTCTACAAATGCTAGAAACGGAGGATTGCCTCTTCTTAATCTAGCTTCTAAGATAAGTCGTAGGGTCAGTATTGCCTCACGTTTTCCCATATTTCTACGGATTCCAAACTGATCTTCCCCGAAGTCGGCTTCTATCAGTTTTTCCATTCGTCTGTACAGAATTCACGTTAGGATTTTGCAGCCGTGACTTATTAAACTGACAGTTCGGTAATTTTCACATCTGTCAACGCCTGCTTTCTTTGGGATTGGAATTATTATATTTTTCGTGAAGTCTGCATTCCTTATTAAGAAGAAATTCAAACTCTTTGTCGGTTTAAGGCCCAAACAGTAATAATTCAAAATTAATTTTCTTTTAAACAATCATCACAATATGATCATACCAAGGGAGAAGTGGACCTCAGACAGTGCTCCAAGGATCGACCTGGGAAAGTCACTCAACTTCGTAAACGTTGAGACTAGCAGCCAACAGTTGTATTCACTTAGCCGGATGGCAACTCAAACAAGTGACAGTTTCAACGCAGACCAATACTCTTGTAAAATCTACCTAATGTCTAATACAACGATGGAATAACCCAGGCAAGGCGGAACTGGCGGACAGCACTGCGTCTTCAGAATCCGTTGTTTAGAACATCCAGAAGCAGAAGGAACCACGACGACCAAAGTAGTCCAAAAGAAACAAAATATCCGAACCACAATCAAAGAGGCTGTCGAACTACATGCCTTCTGGACAGCAGTGGAAAGGCGAGGAAAGGTACACTAACCCGAAAATATTCTAACCTCCAGGGCAGGTAACTGGGCCGCTATCGGCCACTAGGCAGAAGAATACCGCTGGTTGAACTTCACCAATAATAATAACACAAGGAATTCAATCATTAGTAATAAGAAGTGGAGGGTGGCTAATTAATTTCGCAAAATCCTAACATTCCATTCGTTGCTGTTCGTCTCAGCGACCCTGCGAGCAGAAACACGCGAACAAACGGCGTGATATCAAAATAATGGAGATCTCACTACTGGGCTAGCGTTCACTCAACTCAAAAGTTCTGGGTCCGGTGGACATCGAGGTTGTGGCCTTCACAACTACAGCCCCTCGATCCGGCAGTGCCTGCGTGCTGCCAGCGGTCCCGGGATGTCCTGCTGCTGCCGGACCTCACTGCTGCTCCGTCCCCACCGAACTCCAAGACACACCTACCCGGAAAACACTTGACATCCCTCCAAAGATAGTACCACCGTACTAGAAGTCGATAACCGCTGCTGCTGCATCTCGTGGACAGACAACGCTAGCAAATGTAGTGGCGCCAGTAAACACAAGCAGAAAAGAGTCACCACTATCCGTATTACACGATGCCAACCTACCAACGGCACTAACGCGAGCCGCAACACGGCTCAGTTATAATTTTGATTCGTAAAGTGTTTGTATATTGAGTGAATGTTTTTCAAAGCAATTTTGGTTTGTGTAATTTGATAGTGAAAGCGTCCATTGCACAATTTTACTAGTGGGGTTTTAAAAATAATTATTATTTCATTCTCAGTCGCAAATATTCAGAATAGATTACTAGCTTCGACCATGAGAACTTGCACATGTACGCCAGCCTAAGTGGCCGAGCGGTTCTAGGCGCTTCAGTCTGGAACCGCGCGACCGCTACGGTCGCAGGTTCGAATCCTGCCTCGGGCATGGATGTGTGTGATGTCTTTAGGTTAGTTCGGTTTTAGTAGTTCTAAGTTCTAGGGTACTGATGACCTCAGATGTTAAGTCCCATAGTGCTCAGAGCAATTTGAACCATTTTTTGCACATGTACATGCTTTAATTTTTTTTATAGAGATCTACTAGGTGAGCTCAGAACAGAGCAGGTTAGCACAGAGCTTGCGTTCCAATTGGTATGTCAGCAAAACGTACCCGCACTGCAACAGGCCTGAGAATATGGCAGGCAGAAATACTAGCATTGCTGCGGTACGTAAGAAAGAACAGTGAGGTTACGCTACATAGTTTCATTGTCTGAGCGCCACTATAAAATCTAATACAGGCAGAAAGAACCGAGCTCGGTGAATCAGAATAATTACTGCATTACCACACTGAGGCAAGGAGTGCTGACGGATCCGATAAGTCCTACACTCAGAACCACCATGTCATAGGTGATGAGCAGTGATGCTCGTGCAGCCTAAGAACACATCCAATTGCGCTGTCATTCTGTCCTTGTTTCTAGAATCGAATAAGATAGAATGTCAGTATTTTGTGATTCACTGAAACCGTCACGAACTGATCGACGATGGCAAGCCTACTACCTGCTTGCTGACTTCAGTACTGAGATGCAGCCAATCTGATACATACTGTATTTGTGGCCTGCCATTGCTGCCCACTGGTTAATCACAGGTGTGAAGACTGGGTGAGACTAGTCCTCTAACACAAAGGGTCATTGCGTGCGATCTGCAAGCTACTATCTTCTCACTGATCAGGTCTGACACTTCCACACATCCGCCTGGCCGTCTTGTATGCATCTGCTGGCAGATCAATGGCAGATGACCAGGGCCTATTGCAATGGCTGTCTTCAAGAGCGCTGAGGTGGTGGCCACACTGCGTCATTTGCAAAGCGTCTGGTTGGCCACTGCCGTCACCAACATAGCGTGCAGCCACGGCACTGACCTGAGACAGTGGTGCCACGATTATCTGAGGTGTCAGTACTTTTTCATGGCACACATATTTAACTCTGAAGATACTTGGGGAGTGTGGGAGAGGGTTGTTATTGATTGAGGGTGGTTATGGGACTAAACGGCGACGTCATCAGTTCTGTATAACTGACGCCTGCAGGCGTGAGCTTGACCGCTCTTCCTCGCTCCATGCTCGAGCTCGAGTTCACAACGTGACCCCAGCATATGGGTATGGGTCGCAACAGTGGCGTCAGGAAGTGGTCTTCCAATACTCTGACACCGGAACATTGGTGTCAGAACTGGTTGTTACTGCAGGACTTCGGTAGCAGAGGAGCCACGGTCTCTGCCATTCGTGGGAAGATGGCTGGTCTCCTGCAGGGTTGTAATTTCACCAACATAAAGTATGGTGAGTGCAGTATTTTTTTTAATTTTTCTTTGACTGCAATCTTTAAAAAGAGTTGATGATATTTTTGCCGAGTGTCTCGTTTTACTGTTACATATAGGATAATGGAAGTGAACACATACAATGAGAAAGGTTGTCTTCAAGAGGTACTTTAATTTGTTGTGAGTCTATCTCGCTCATTCTCTTTGAATATGGTATAGCGTGTAAGGGTTGAGGGGGTTTATTTTTGCTTGCTTATTCTTGAATTGAGAACAACTATGTGTGAGGTGAAATGACAAGTTTAATGTCGCAATCGCCTGGGAGCATGACACTGCAGAAGGCAGCTGCAGCAAGAAGAAGCCACGGGTCACAGGTCAGGGACTTGGCGTACTGACGGACCACCGACTTGCTGCCAGGTCTGACGTCAGCATGACAGGGTGCCGACGAGAGAGCGTCCAGCTGAGCGGAGGCCAGGCGTCCACATCGGGTCTAGCCTTCACTGACGACGAAGAAATGCGTATATGAAAAGTGATAAAGTGATGGTACTGTATCTAAATGTCCCTAACATCGTTTTGTATAAATGAAAGTGGATCAGTGCACAGCAGCTCGCGAGCACTAAGGACAAGCCTAATAATGTAAAGGCTTTGGGTGCAGATCGCGCTACTTTACAGGAGGAAAATAAGATCCAAGAAGAGAGACAGAAGGGAATAACTCACCATCAGAGTATGCAAAGAAGGCGCCGGGAAGTCATGAGGAATCACAATTGAAAAACGCTTGTATGGTACTAGACAATGCAAATAGATGTCAAGAATCGAAGGTTATGGAAAGTTCTCTAAATTTACTTGATAAGCGGAGCACTAAGTTTGTGGAAGTAACGGAGAGCAATGTAAAAATTTACACTTTCATGCCTTGTGCCAATTCGATACAAAAGTACCTGAAGTTCCAAATGAAGTTAACTGTGTGCTGTAAGGAAGTAAATGAATGTGGGAGCAGCAATGTCGGCGATATATATTTAGCTTCAATAGTATCTACACTATTGGATGACAACAGTTGTTGTTTTGTGGCCGTGTACAGGGGGTTACACGTGCCACAAATTTTTGCATTCTGCAGGGCGGAACTACAGACGGAGATTTTAATGTAGGCACCGTAAGGAGTACTGCTATCGTTCATGTAATAACGTATCGAAATTGTACTTGCTGCCCGCCATTGGCTTCTGAAACTTTCGGAGCGCCTTTCCTATTAGGTAGGATTGTCTTGCTGTATAATAGCAATGAGGCCCCAGCGAAGCCCCGTTGGAGTCATGAGGACAGTCGGTGTTGAGGTTCCATAATGAGCGGCCGCGTGCAGCCACGTCGTGGATAACTAAAGCGTAGATTTTCGTAGAAAGTGGAATTAATAGTTAAAAGAGTTACGTGACTTTTTTGGTGAAAAGTACGTCAGTTATTTCGTGAGAAGGTGGGTGGGATTAATTAAGACATTTATGATTGGTACAGGTCGTGTTCGGAAAATCAGTAGCTGCCGTGGGAAAATATGTTATTACGGGGTGTTCAAAAAGTCTCTCCGCAGTGCCGTATGATTGTTGGCCGCGCGTTCCGTATGCCACAGTGAATATACCGAAATGAAACTCAGTGAAATACAAGTTATTAATTTATTGAATATTCATTATTACTTACAAATGTTCACAGTAAATGTTGAAAGTGTCCTCCCTGTTGTTGAATACACAATTCAATTCATCTAATCATGTTTCCAAACACAAGCTGTAACATTTCTTCTGTAACAGAAGCAGTGAAAGTGGATATTGCAGTTTTCAATTCATCGATGGATTTTGGAAGGTTTTTATAGACAGTTGCTTTCGCTGCACCCCAGAAGAAAAAGTCGGGTGGTGTTAGGTCAGGCGATCGTGAAGGCCAAAGACACTGTGAAATTATGCGATCACCCAGAACAGCAAGCAGTGACATTGAAACGCGAGCTGTATGTGCTGTTGCACCATCTTGCTGAAAATAACTATTCAGTATTTCACTTAAGACAAGTTATCTTGTGAATGGGTACAAAATATCACTGCAGTATCGTTGTGGGTTTATTGTTTCGTTGAAAAATATGGGACCCACAATTCGACGTCTAGAAATTGCAATCCAAATTCTTATTTCCACAGAATGAAGTGGGTCCCCATGAATATGCAATGGATCTGCAGTACTCCACATACGAAAATTTTGCTAGTTCATGTACCCGGATTAATGAAAACATGCCTCATTAGTGAAAAACGTTTCATTAAGAATATTCCTTCCGTTTTATTGAACGAAATTTTTGAACCATTGACAATAATGCAGTCTCTTGCTATGATCAGTATTTTTCAGTTCTTGCACGAATGTCAGTTTGTATGGGAAAAGTCCTAATTTTTTCCTTACTGCTGTGTGGGCCGCCCTGACACGAACATCGATTTCCTGGGCGAGTTTTCTTACTGACTTGTTCAGACTCAAAGGCATTTTATCGGAAATATCGAGTAGTTTATCCTCAGACAAAACGCTAGGACGACCACTTCTCGGTGCATCTGTCATTGAATCCGTACTTCGAAATTTGTTAATCAAATCTCGCACAGTATCGTGATGTGGGAGTGTTGTCTCCGGGAAAAATGAATTAAATGTCTGACGCACTGAAACTGTGTATTTACCGCCAGCTTTGAACACTTGTTAGACTAAAAACACACGTTCTTCAATGGTTAGCATTTTAGCAGTGACAAAAACGAAACAAACGAACAAAGGAACTAAACTTAAACTTTCACGTCAACACGTAACGACACACACCAGCGATACTACTTACGCTGGCTGAGAAACAAAAGAGTGGAATGTTGGGAGAGAGCACTTGAAGGGAAGTAACCTAGGCAGGCGAACAATCATACGGCAGTCGCGGCTAAAAATCATACGGCACTGCGGAGAGACTTTTTGAACACTTCGTAGTAGAACATACATGCAAAGGATTCTATGAGCAATGATTACCTGTTTAATTAATGCGAGAACACAACGTAGAAATAATTGCTTCAGTGTGAACATGTATGGCTCTGAGCACTATGGGACTTAACATCTGTGGTCATCAGTCCCCTAGAACTTAGAACTACTTAAACCTAACTAACCTAAGGACATCACACACATCCATGCCCGAGGCAGGATTCGAACCTGCGTCCGTAGCAGTCTCGCGGTTCCGGACTGAGCGCCTAGAACCGCTAGACCACCGCGGCCGGCGTGAACATGTAAAAAACGCAAATGTTGAAAGACACTGGGAGAACGTAGGCACTGTCGGGGAAGCGTTTTAAGTTATTTATTTTATTTATCGTATGGCTAATACAGACATATCATGAAATTAAATTACCTGTACATATGTACGTATTGACACACAAGAAACTTAAGTTTGTCTTTACAACTGAATATCCAGTCCTTCAATCCAGCGCACTGCATCTGCAGTTGCTAGCAGGAAGTCCTCTTTGGCGCCATGATAGGGTCGAATCCTGCATTCACTGACAATGTGGTGAACAGTCTGGTATGGAGCCCCGCAGTCACAAGCAGGATCAGGCAGCTTCTTCCACTTAAAGAGAGCATCCCTGCATCTACCATGGCCGGTACGGATTCTGTTGAGAGTAGTCCAGGTCTTGAGTGGTAAGTCGAATCCACTTGGAAGTTTAGCACCTGAGAAGATGTTATGCAGGTGCACATTTGTCACTGCTTCCCACCGACCTTTCCATTCTTCAAGAGGTTTGAAATTCTTAGCAACCATGTCAGCAGCATCGCACAGAGTTGGATGGCGTGATTTCAGTCTCTTGCAATTTAAAAGTGGCAGGTCGCTATGCACGGGTAGGTTAGAATTCCTGGAGATCTTGTAGAATTCTCTCATAAGGGCAGTACATCTGCGTAGATCAGGAGGCATTATACCGGTTAACAGTGGAAGCCAATAAACTGGAGTAGATCTGATTGCACCAGATATTATGCGCATTGTCATATTCAGCTGGGTATCAACAAGCCTTGTATGATGACTGTTCATCCAAACGGGTGCACAATACTCAGCACTTGAGTACACCAAGCCCAGAGCTGAAGATCGCAGGGTGGTTGCTGAAGATCCCCAGGTAGTTCCGCATAGCTTATGGAGGATGTTGTTTCGAGTCCTCAGCTTTTGAGCTAAGTTAAGAAGGTGTTGTTTGAAGCATAGTGTATGATCCAGGATGACACCAAGATATTTTGGGTTCCAATTATGACGAAGAATTCTGCCTCTGAAACTTACTTCCAGTTTTACGTTCGCCAACCGGTTATTTAGATGGAAGCAACACACTTCTGTTTTACTCACACTGGCTTGGAGTCTCCAGATTTTGAAGTAATTATCTAATGCAGACAGGTCATTGGCTAGAATCTCTTCTGTTGTCTTCATTTCCTGGTGTTTTACGGCTAGAGCCAGGTCATCGGCATAGCAGTATTTTCTGGACGAAGTGTCACGTAGATCAGATAGATACAGGTTCAACAGTAAGGGTGAGAGAACTGATCCTTGAGGAAATCTGTTGTTCAGCTTCCTCTCCTTACTTATGTTGCTTCCACTGATTACCTGGAACTTCCGATCACTAAGCATGCTGTTAATCAGTCGAGCCATTGTTCTGCAGGGTATGATGCGGAAAAATTTGTAGATAAGGCCTTCCCTCCACACAGTGTCGAAGGCGGCACTTAGATCAACAAATGCCACAAATGTTTTCTGCTTCATTTGGTATCCTGACTCTATGAAGGATGTGAGAGACAATACTTGGTCGCAGTAGCTACGCCCTGGTCTGAATCCTGCCTGATCAACTGGAACGTTCTCTAAGATAGAGCTACTTATGCTGTTATATATTAGCCTTTCAAAAAGCTTGCAGCAACAGCTGAGTAGGGAAATGGGGCGATAGTTTCCTACCTTCTTGCTGGGTTTACCAGGTTTCAGAACAGATATTATCTTCGCCTTTTTAAACTCCGATGGAAATTGACCAGTCAGCTGGATATCAGTGAAGTACTCTGCCAGCCATTTCTTAGCTTTTCCTCCCATATGGATCAGGAATTCTGGATGGATACCATCGAATCAAGGTGCCTTAAGAGGTTTGAGGTCCTTCAGTCCAGAGTCAATGTCTGAAACTGTGAAGGGATGGGTATACTCACATGAGGGAGATGCCTTCTTTTTCAGGTCACGAAGCTGTAGTCAGATATGTCTTGTATGTTTCTTGTCAGGAAGTACTCTTGAGGTAGTAATGATGTGGGAAGCAATTTGGTCTGGTGTTACTTCGGAATTTTTTCTGCATGGTGGTGCACTTCCTCCCAGTTTTCTCAGAAGACTCCATGCTTTCCTGCTCGAGTGGGTAAAGTCCATATTTTCGACTGTTTCTGCCCATTTCTACCTCCGAGACATGTCCAAGCTGGACAATAGTTCGGTAGCTATCTCTGGGTTACCACTTTGCTGGAAGTGTTGGTACAGTGTTTCACTTTCATCATTTCATCCTGGAACATATTCTTTTCGGTATCCTCTTGGCATACACTTTTTAACTGTTGCTGTTACTACACCAATGAAGCGTTGATAGTTATTATGTGATGGAGGTATCCATCGAATGGTCTTATCCGGTTCCGTTGAAAACTTCATACAGTCAGCTTTCTGGAAATTCCATCGAGCATGTGGAGTTGATCATATGACAGGAATCGTGCAGCCAATTTGTATTATTACAGGTCTGTGTTGGCTGTGAGGAAAGGCATCTATCACTTTCCTTGTGGTGTTGATGGGAAAGCCAGTTTCGTTGCAGCTAACAAAGCATAAGTCAGGATTTTAATCCTTGTCCCAAGAAGCTGACCTGAAAGTGCCTTGATCTTTGGCATCAAACATCATTCTCTTCGACCCATTCTGCAAACATGCTCACATTTTCATCATTTTGAGAGTACTTCCAAAGTTCGTGGTGACTATTGGAGTCTCGTATGTAAATTGCAGGATGTTCTGCTGTGTGTAGGACAAAATCGGGCCATGTTGTTTTGCGTGGTTTGTAAACATTTGTAATAGTAATGCCGTGCAATTGTATGACAACTGTATGTGTATCTGCCTCCACACTTGCAGAAATCAGTGAAGCTTCGTTTATATTGCTACGGACATACGTAGCAATTCCATACACCTCGTGGTAAGTTACACCAATTGCAGAATATCCACGAATTCGACTTCCGCTTCGGAATATTTCTTCGCTGGAAACACGAGTTTCCTGAATGGCGACAACATCTATATTGTTGTCCAGCAAAAGTTTTGGCAGGTAGTCACACTTTGCCCTGCTAATGCTTTCGATATTCAGTTGAAGGAGTCTGATAGACGGTCCAATGTTTCTTGTTAATGAGCTCTGAGAAGAGCTGTTTCTGCTATTTAGTTGATATGTCATTGCCAGGAGATCCTATGGATGGTCTGGCTGCCTGTAATCACTGTTGCTCAATTAGCACCACCCAGGAGGCACGTGTAGGGTATTTTAAGGTTAAACCTACGAACGTGAGCAACGCTACCTCCCCGTTTTACGTTACAAAGGAACAGTAAACCAAAGTAATTTAACTTTCACCGTTATTATTTCAAAGCGACTTTTTTTCATTCTTTACCTGAGTAATTTTAATATTTGAGACGTAAATGAGAGACATATTCGTATTAGGCACATGGTCACTTTATTTCCGTAACGTAGCGATAGAAAAGACATTAACGAGAGAGAGAGACGAGGAGCTTTACATCTCACAGCGCATAATAGGCTGACTGCTTTTCTGTGAAGAGCAGTGGCTGAAACGGAAGCATGAGAATGAACTATGAACATGACAGGGTGTCCCAAAAGTCTGGACTAGGCTAAATATCGCGAAAACGATAAGAGGTAGGGACGAGATGAATATGGATATAAGCAAATGGGATACCATCCGCCATCTTAGTATCCACCATATTGGACTCAGCTCACCTTACTTCGACAGAAGGAGCGTCTTGTGATGCATTTTTAAGGGTATAATTTGACGGAAAATACAATAGTGAAGTTTGTTTTCCAATATCTTTTATATATAAAAAGTAATGCATTTTTTGGTGTAACATGTGTAATTCGTCATGAATTACGACATGAATGGCATGCTACACATTGCAAAGCAACGTGTACCTCATGCAGTGTGTTCCACATTCTGTCCTTGTACCGAAGACAGTTCTGTATTCGTCAGAGATAGTTTACATGGACACGACACAACACAGCAGGTGTCTCACAGGCCTCGGTAATCTGCCGCCCCAGGGAAGTATTCCTACCGCTAGAAATCTAGGAGGGTCAGATCAGGTGAACGTGGCGGCCACTCCACGGACCCACGACGCCCAATCAAACAACCGGGGAACTCTGTGTCACGCCATTCCCGTACATAGGCACCGTAATGGGTGGCGCCCCATACTGCTGAAAGTACGAAGCAAATGTCCCGTCCTTGTCGAGAACCATAGATACGACCACCTCATCCACCGTCTACACATAGGTCGCTGCATTGAGGTTCCGTCAGAAAGACAGAGGCAATGAGACGCATTCCCCAAACGTTGCACCACACCATGACTTTGCCACTATACTTTGTCCAATGAAGAGTATCACAGGTTGTGTGTGCCCACTGACGTAAAAAGTCGCCTCATCACTAAAAAGTATGTTGCAAGCAATGTCGCCATCGATGAGAAGGGATTTCAAATTGATTCGACATTTCTAGATTTCTGGAAGGCTTTCGACACTGTACCTCAAACGCGGCTTATAATCAAACTGCGTGCTTGTGGAATATAGTCTGAGTTATGCGAATGGATTCGTGATTTCCTGTCAGAGAGGTCACAGTAGTAATTGATGGGAAATAGTCAAGTAAAACAGAAGTTATTTCTGGTGTTCCCCAAGGTAGAGTTACAGGCACTCTGCTGTTCCTTATCTATATAAAAGGTCTAGGAGACAATCGGAGCAACCGTCTTAGGTTGTTTGTAGATGATGCTGTCGCTTATCATCTAGTAAAGTCATCAGAAGATCAAAACAAATTGCAAAAATACTTAGAAAAGCTATCCGTATGGTGCGGAAATTGATAAGTGACCCAAACTAATGGAAAGTGTGAGATCATCCACGTAAGTAGTCCGCCCCGATAGCTGAATGTGAGGGACTGCCGTCCTAAGGGGCCCGGGTTCGATTCCCGGCTGGGTCGGGGATTTTCTCCACTCAGGGACTGGGTGTTGTGTTGTCTTCATCATCATTTCATCCCCATCCGGCGCGCAGGTCGCCCAATGTGCCGTCGAATGTGATAAAACCTGCAACAAGGTGGCAGGACCTGCCCTTACCAAATAGTATTAACGGAGTACACTGAGAAAGTTCAAAGAAAGACCGCACATTTTGTATTATCGAGAAATAGGGGAGATAGTGTCACTGAAACAATACAGGATTTGGGATGGACATCATTAAAACAAAGGCGTTTCTCTTTGTGGCGAGACCTTTTCACGAAATTTCAATCACCAACTTTCTTCTCCGAATGCGAAAGTACTGTGTTGAAGCCAACCTACATAGGAAGAAACGATCATCATAATAAAGTAAGACAAATCAGAGCTTGCACAGAAAGATACAGATTTTCGTTTTTCCCTCGCACTATTCGAGAACAGTATAATACAGAATTGTGAAGGTGATTCGATGAACCCTGCCAGGCCCTTAAGTGTGATTTACAAAGTATCCATGTAGATATACGTGATGTATTGTGCTAAAACTCACTCGCCAAATCGCATTCTCTGGTCAAGGTCGTCTTCCACCAGATGTTATTGGAGTTCCATTTTGAATGGATGCCACTTCCGTCGTTGTAACATTCGGTGGAATGCCCAACAGTCGGGCGAATCGCCAGATTCCTGGACGGAACTCGTGTCTCTTGCATTTTCTTTTACAGCGTCTAACATTGCTGCTATATGCAACTTATTAATACCTGACTGTGACCGATGTTCAGTTCTACTGCTAAGTAAGGTTTACTCCAATTCAAGGGTGGCCAAACTTTTAATCACGCGGGCCAAGTTTTTGAGAAGTGATTCATAACGTTCAAAATTAAAATATCAATTTCCTAAAGCAGCTGAGAAATACTTTCATAAATTCTCGAAGTTTCCCAGGTACCTATAAAACTCAAATGAAAGACCAAGTGTTCGAAGAGCAGTGTAGCTCTGTAGTGCGATGCAAGTCTTACATGCGGAGAGAAAGGGTTCGATTCCCATGCATGCTGTGTTTGTAAACAGACGTGCATAGTTAATATCTATTTTTAAACATAGTCGCATACTCTACAAGCATCTCCGTGCAACGTGAAATACATAAATATTGGAAAGAAAACAATCTGAGCTCGAGACTAGTATTTACTAGATTGCTGGTTCGAGTCTAGTTTCGATCATTACTTTTGCAGTTTTTTTTCGTCCAGTTCGAATACCTACGTCATGTAAATATATGCTAATTTTCATTTTTCGGATAATGCACATCTTGTTTTGTAATTACATATCACAAAGAAAGATCCAGTTTTCATTGCAGATATAAACCCTTAATCACCGATAATTTATATACAAGGATGTTTAAAAAAAGGAAAAGATTTCAAATTAAGTTTTTCCACCTTCATGTACTGTACACTTCAATAAAATGCGAATCTTTTTTTAAAAAAATATTTACCGCAACTGGGAATCGAAAGCCACCCATGTGGCAGTTGGGCATCCTACCATAAAGCCACATAGCCCATCAAAACATTCAGCTTATCATACGGATTTAAAAAGCTTTGGGAAATTTTAAAGTAGATCTTGTAGGGAATTTTTGAGAGTTGCATCGAACGACTTTGGATAACTGACATTTGGTTCTGAACTTCACGTACCATACATATAAAAAGTTGCAAAACTCTGATTACCGTGTAATCTCTTTGTCAGTTTCCTGCTTATAATAAAAAAATGTCTGTTTCAGTTCAAGATATAAACTTGGTATGGCGTCAACAAGTAAACAAACAGAACCTAAGAAAAGGGAAGTTACAGAGAAGTTCAGAACTTTTCAAGTCAAGTGGACTGTAAACTATTTTATTGTGGAATATAAAACAGAACCCATATGTCTGATATGAATCTGTCTCGGCTCCACACGAATGTAACATCAACCGGCTTTGCGAGACTAAACACGCAGTTACGTTTGATAAGTACGGGAGACAATTTCGAAAAGCCCAGGTAAACGACTTAAACAGAAAATTTTCTGCTTAACAGTAGATATTTACAAGGGCGTGTTCAGATTGAACAGGCTATGTGAAAGCAAGTTATACAGAGCTCCGATACTGGCAAAAAATCAAAGCCTCATTCAGTTGGAGACATTGGTAAGGAATGCTTAGGGACCGCCCTTAAAATTGCGTGACCAGATAGGAAAAAGGATTTCTCAAAAGTAAGTCTGTCGCCTCAAACTATTACTAGACGTGTGAACGACACTGGAAGACAAGTTGAAGGTAATTTTAAAAAATCGTGCATCTGAGTTTACATTTTATTCTCTAGCTTTGGATGAAAGCACAGATATCGCGGATACCGCGATTTATTTTTATAAGGATTATTTATTTTTATAGCTATTTATGTCAGAGGTGTTGATGTCCATTTTAATAAAACAGAAGAGTTAGCGTGACTGTATCCACTTAAGGATACCACGACGTCACGAGATTTGTTGGAAGCAGTTATACTGCCATTAAGTCGGTTTCCTGTTGGGGCTAACAACGGATAGTGCTCCAGCAACGGCTGGGAAACACGAAGGTTTAGTGCAGTAGATAGAAAACGAGGCCCTCCAAGTCGAAAATACGTCGATGCTAAGCCTTCATTCAAAATTTATGTGCCAAGTCACTCAAAATGGACCACATCATGAAGGTAGTGGTCAAAACAGTGAACTTTATTCAGTCGAAAGGATTGAATCGCCGTCAGTTCCAAGAGTTTTTGAAGTCTTTGGACTCAGAGCATGGTAACATTTCGTATTATACTGAAGCAATGTGGCTATACCGGGCGAAGATGTTGAAAAGACTGCTTGATTTGAAGAAAGAAATACTTTCTTGGAAAGCAAGTCAAAGAGACTCCAGGAGATCGAAGATGAAGAATGACTTTCCGACTTTGCGTTTTTTGTCGATATAACTAGCCACCTAACTGATGTTAATACTCGTTCCCAAGGAATAGATTAGCTGATTAATGGCATGCATGAACTTATTTCCGCATTCCAAATGAAACTTGGGCTTTGGGAACAAGACTTCCGAACAAGAACTTCATACATATTCCTACACTGTCAATGCAATCAGATGTCACACTGGCGGTAGCGATTAAATTCGCTTCTTTAATATCTGGCTTCAAATGCGGATTCTAAGACCAATTTTGAAATTTTAAGAAATATTGGATGCTTTTCTCTGTATTTGCTACGTCATTCTCTGTACGAATGAGTTCATTACCGGAACATTTATAAATGCAATGCTAAGAAATGCGATGTTGTGTACAGTCAAAAGATAAATTTAATCAGGTTGGTTGGAAAAGTTCATTAAAACATATGTGCACAAGAAGAAATATCTAGAGATTTACAAACAATCTTCAAAAATGATTTCATTAGGTGGAAACGCTTAGGTGTGTAAACGGATGAATTACATCAAATCACAAATGGGAACACGAATTACTTATGTTCATCTCGAAGACTGTTTGCATATAGCAACAGCTTCAGTTGAGATCAGCACTGACTCACTTAGTTCAGTCAAACAAAGCCAGACATCCCACTAACACTGTATTCCATCAAATTGTATAATAAATGTTCTTTCCTCAGATTTTTTTTATCTCCTTTAAAAAATAAATTAATATTTCTTGCTTGTTTTGGCTCACAAAACAAAAATTGTTATAACGGTCCGTGGGGAAATTCCCTCGCAAAAATTTGGCCCGTGTTTCGGAAATATTGGCCATATCTGAACTAGATTAACCCTTACTTAGCAGTAAAACTGAACATCAGTCACATTCAGATGTTAGTCAGTTGAATATAGCTGCGATATTAGATGCCATAAAGCAAAATGCAAGAGATACTATAGAAGATAGAAAATAAACAGGGAAAACGAAGAGAAAATTTAGAAAGAATTCGAAGAAAGGCAAAAGAAACTACGAAGGAAATCAAGGAATTAATAGAAAGTTAGGAACAATATATTTCAGATAAGAAAAGGCACTAAAGAACCTGAAACAGAAGCATGATAAGAGAATTCAGAAGATATTCGAAGAGAGACAACAAGAGAAATGCACATACATTTCTGAAGAAATTTCCATTCTTATAGGCTATACATTATCTGTGGAGCCACAATTAGAGGCAACTTTAGACATCAACTTGTTCATAGAAACACCTAGTTTTGAAATTATAGTGTCAAGTAGAATGGCAGATACTGCAGTC
Source organism: Schistocerca americana (assembly GCF_021461395.2). Lineage (NCBI taxonomy): Eukaryota > Metazoa > Arthropoda > Insecta > Orthoptera > Acrididae > Schistocerca > Schistocerca americana. The sequence goes on from NC_060119.1 coordinate 962,520,946, forward strand.
CTAGGTTGTGAAATGGTTAGTAAATGCCCAGGTGTTGATAATACAGTATCAGATTCGAAAAAGATGCCCAGGTACTGATAGAACATTGTTGGATGCACACGTTCTTGGTGCCGATGCAGATGTCTTTTCAGTGGATAACATACTCCAGTGCAGAGTATTCAGGCAGAGGATGCGAAGATTATTTTTACAGAATAGGTGGAACAGACTGTTATGTAACAACAAAAATGTATTATAAGAATGTCATAGTTCTTTTGATAACGAGAAGGCAGTTGAAGTTATGTTCTTCGGGATGTAAGAATAAGAATTTTTATAGTACGAAAAAGATTGATAAAATGTTTTCGGATAAATAGCAGTCTCATAGCACAAAAGATGAGAGTTTAAATTTTATTTGCAACGATTCATACTGTCAGAGATATGACGAAATGGTCAGAGATATTCTGGAAAGGGAATTGCAACGATCCATACTGTCAGAAATGTGACGAAATGTACACATAAATTTTGCAAAGGGAGTCAGGAAGAGGCAGTATTTTGAATTACAGTATGGAGAGAATAACACTGTATGCATGTCGACGCAACAGATAACATGCCAAGTTTTGTCATCTACCTGGCGGAATAATCACTACTGTAGAGCAGCCACGAAGAAAATGCGCACAAAGCAGAACAGACAAGAAGTGACAGGAATCAAGAGAAAATGCAGGTGAAAGAAACAAACGAAGACAAAACTGTCACCGCGAAAAAGAGTGAAGTAACTACAAGCTGAGACTTGCGGAAAGAAATGCAGAAAGAGGTGGTTTGATGGAAGTGGGATAATTTAAGATCAGAGATATGAGAGAAGAATGGTACGAAAGAGAGCAAGCAGAACTGAAGTGACACGTTGTCGGTTGATTTGCTTACAAGGTAGTAAATATTTTGCCGAGGAAGTGGAGAAGAAAGAAGAAGGAAGAGAAGTCGACATTTTGCATTGTACATGTCATATGGCCGCACTTGCAAATAAAAGGACTGTCAAATATTTATGAAGAGTATTTTATTTAGTAACTTATATCGTTTTCTTAAAAATACTGTATAGAGGGTGGTCCATCTTAAGTTTCGCATGAGACTATCTCGAAAACTATATCGGGTAAAAACAGTGGGTAAGACCAGTTCGTAAGGCCAAAGGGGGACATCAAATGATACTACCGTAACCCCCAGCCGCCGCCCTCTTGGGTGGGGTGGGAGGCACCTTTCAAATCTTAAATGGGAACCCATTTTTATTGCAAATTCGCATTCTCCATAAAAAAAGTAATCAAGTTTTGTCTGACTCGTTTTTTTAACCATTGACAGATGGCGCTGAAATCGAGAAAAATTAAAACTGGGGAAGAGCTCCGATTTATTCGGAATTATCCGAGAAGGGCGCATCAAATCGATACAAAATGTGCACCAATTCTTTCATTACGCCAAATTAAGCTATTTCGTTTACAAAATGTATCCCACTCGCCACACAGATTGTGAACCGTAAACATCAACTGACGAAAGTAAATTATTCTTCAGCGAAACATGGCTCACTATCCTCCTACAGAGATTGTTGATATGATGTTAATTTTAGGTGAACGCCATAACAATTACGCTGCAGCTGCGCAATTGCATGCAGATCGTTTCCCGAACACACGTCATCCAAGCGAAAACATTATTCGAAATTGCTCTCAACGAGCTCGAAATAGATACATGTACCGTCCACCTCTTCATCGCGGATACAATGAAAATGGCGCTCATACCCTTACCGTTCTCGCCTGTGTTCAACTGGATCCCGAAATGAGTAGTCGTGCGATTCAGAGACAAACTGGAATACCGAAATCAACTGTTTTGAGGATTTTGAAGGCATATAAATATCATGTGTATCATATCACACTGACGCAGGCATTAACGCCGATAGATATGCAAATACGCATGCATTTGTGCCAATGGGCCTTGGAAATGATAAGAGGTGACAATGATATTTTTAGATAAATTATATTCACTGATGAAGCCACATGCAAAAACAATTGCGAATTAAATCGTCATGATTGTCATTATCGTTCCCCTGTCAATCCACACTGGCACAGTCCCGTTGACAATCAACACAAATGCTCGTTAATGGTCTGGTGTGGAATTTTAAACGGTTACTTGATAGGACCGAGTTGTTTTGACCGAATTGTTACTGGGGAATCTCATTTACAACTTCTCTGCGATGATTTGTTGGAGCTAATGGAAGATGTTGATTTAGAAACTAGGCAAGGAATGTGGTTCCAACATGACAGAGCAGCTCCCCGTTATGCTTAAAATGTGCGGAACGTTTTAATTTACGGTACCCTGGTCGGTGGATAGGACGCGGTGGATCAATTCTGTGGCCTCCATGTTCACCAGACCTAACATCCCCTGATATTTTCTTGTGGGATTATTTAAAAAATATTGTTTATGAAAAACAGCCCACCATCCGAAACGTTATGGAGCAACGCATTCGAAGAGTTTGTGCAGCCATACCACGGAATGTGTTGCTCAAAACTGTGGACAACTTTCGCAGACGATTGATGCATTGAAGCAAATGGGGATGATTTTGAACAATTTCTTCATGGCTAATTTCATTAATGAAGCACCTCAAATCGTGAGAGGCAAGAGGAGTCACACTAATGAAGCACCCCAACATGTGAAAGGCAAGGGGACTCACACTAATGAAGCACCCCATGGGAACATCATTCTACTACGTCCATGTCGTTGTTCCTGGGTAACGCTAAAACTAGGATACAGTACATTTTGTCCAAAAATAGCTTAATTTACGTAACGACAGAATTGGTACACATTTTGTATCGATTTGATGCATCTTTTCTGGATAATTTTTAATAAATCAGAGTTCTTCCCCAGTTTTACCGTGCAGTTCTTATGTTTACGTCTCGTTCAGGCTGCCGGATCCAGTGACCTTTATTCGCACAGCTGTCGCCTCTACGCCTCCAACTGTCCCCCATGCACAGCCAGCGACCACGACAACGTTTCATGCCACAACAATTTTCGGCCGGGCTGCCATTCATTATGCAGAGAATCAATGTTCGCCGTGCCTACTCGGCGTCATTAACTAGGCCGGTTCGTCTACCTGTCAGAGAGTGTTAGTACAACAAAGTAAAACGTTAAAAAACGAATAATTCTGGAGAGTCTTATTTCAAGGAAATGGCCTCCAATTTGACTTAATTGCTTAAATGTTTTTGAGCTGCAATAAACCATTTTGTCTTTTTTCGTTACTTACACAAAAAATTAACCTACATCTATTTCTGTGTGTTATGCAGACAAATATTCTTGGAGCTGTTATTTGTACTGAACACTTGAACAGCATATTACTTACTCTTGAATTATAAATATTTTCTTATAAATATTTTCCATTTTTGCCTCCGTACCTAGATACGTAATACAGCTTATTATTAGAAGCAGTGAAGTAGTTGGTAAATTTACTTCTGCTTTTTTACGTTTCTTCCATTGATTTAACAACAGTAAACTATCGTCACTTTTTCCGTGTTCCGTCATTTCTCAGTTGCTTGAGAATTCATGGAGATATGTTTTTTTTTTTTTCTTTACAGCTAAATGAAAGCAGTTTGTTTTTTGCAATATGCGTTCACTTTCTTGCAAACCATTGTTAGTTGTCTGTAATACGTGCCTGTCATAATAAATGCATTATGTAATAGCTACAACTACGTTAATAAGTTTTCTCATGTTTTCATGCTCTTCAGGTTAAAAACAACATGAGAACATATGAAAATATTTGCGACTAATACATACTGCATTTGCTATATACATATAAACAAACATGTATTACAGGTTACTGTAAATGCTCCATAAATAAAAGAACCGAAACGCACTTGGCAAAAAACAAACTGTCTTCTTTTTAGTTGCAACAGCACAACACACCTCCATGAAGAGTATATTGGTTTATGAGGCGAATAATTTTCTTAATTACTTTTATATGATGAACAACATTAATATATGTAGTAACATTCGTTTCTATAGACCGATGAGTGTTTGAATACAGAAGACAGATAAAGTACCATAGCTTCTAATCTTATTGAAGTTCATTATTACAGTATGTTACGCAGTTATGTGACGTGATAATTTGATAATGATACCGATTTTTCTGTGCAGCTTGGGCACCTAACATCTCTGGATTACATGAATATTCAATAACATTAATAGGATTAGGATGTACTGTATGCTGCAGACAGTTAAACGAACTGCATTAAGGTTTTTTGTACCATTTTCATGGACGTCTGAATGAAAGCGTCTCAGTATTTTTTGTTTTTAATCGAATTTTATATCAATTTCAATTTCTATTTGCGTTCATTAGAAATGTAAAAGTCGTTATTTTCGGTGTAGGGACGAGAGAATGAGAAGTGTAAATAATATTTCTGTTGTATTACAATATAATAAGTCAGAAAGGAACTGGTGCTACATTGCTCGTAAGTTGTTAGTTTGTAGCGGGATCTTGTTGCTTTGTCAAAATTTCTGTGATTTTTCTATATCTTTTCCTTTGAGTTTTCGAAAATACTTCATTCTTTTTGAAAAAATCAGCTGGTGGAACATAATAAGTACTTTTATCTATGATGTCATAACGTGTCGATATTGTGCTTACTTGTTGCAACTTCAAGAGCGGAGCACACACATTCTGTGAATGGTGAAATTTTGTCTTGCAGGTATAATGACTAGTGGTCACGCGCCGTCCTGCCGTGAGGAGAAGAGTCGGTGTTGAGCTTCCGTGTTGTGTAGCCATACGCTGCTGTGTTGTGGGTAGTTAATGTGCAGAATTAAAAAGAAAGCGGAATTAAAAGTAAAAGCGTTACATCAGTTTGTAGAGGAAAAGTATTTCATTTATTTCACGTGAAGATGTACGGTATCAATTAACAGATTTAAGGTTGATACGGTATCATGTTCGAAAATCAGCAAACTTCAGGGAGAAACATATTGTTAATATAATGTAAATATTTAGTAGTAGTAGTAGTAGTAGTAGTAGTAGTAGTAGCAGCAGTTTTATTCATCTGTAGATCTCTTTTCACAAGGATATAGGACATGTCAAAGTATTTACACGTTTAAACTAATTAAAAATAAGCTAATTCGTACACACATACATTTACAGACTTGTTGTTAGAGACAACCATTAGACTGACTCCTGGTAATGCAATGCCACACTGTTCACTCATATCTCAATATCAGTCACTGCACACACTATACACACGTTGTTTCACAACACTTCACTCACTACACACACAAACACACACACACACACACACACACACACACGGGATCTCTGGGCCATTTTCTGTACCACAAGTTCCCATTTGCTATCCTGAAAAACTGAGTCAGCATCCCTCCATAATGAGTAAGATATTGAGCTCAGAAAGAGGAAGAAGTGTTAGCGTTCTGTTATGCATAGCTTAGGGGTAACTATTTCTAGAAAGGAAAATAGAAGGAAAAAACATTAAGTGAAGGTGTTATGTGGAATGTTGGATGTTTTATAATCATTATTGTTATTTATTTGTATCACTTTTAAAATGATGTTTTGAGTTTCATTTTTATTTTTTCTTAGAAAATATAATTTGAGTCTAGCTCTTGTTCCATGGTAAATGACAGAACTGTTTGTGCAGTAATAACCAATGTTACTTTTGATGTGTACAACTGATTGGTAAATGTGTTCACACAGAGCAGTTACAATCCCCAGTGTTTTGAACAGATCCTTAGAATGACCTCGACTACCATTTTTGGTTTTGATATTTACGGCTCTTTTTTCGAGTTTGAAAATTGTGTTCATATTTTGTGCATTTGTTCCCGAAAAAAGAATGTCATAGCAAAGAATTGAGTGTACGTATGAATAGTATGTAACTAAAAGACACTGCATGTTACACACTGATGACAGGGTTCTAAGGGCATAACATGTTGACGACATTCTGTTTGCAAGTACCTTCGTGTGTTCACACCACTTCAACTGAGAATCAGCTTTCATTCCTTAAAATTCTGCATTTGTTTCACAGTCTATAGAGTTGCCATCTACGTTTAATTTAAAATTGTCATTTTTCCTCTTCAAATTGAAATTCAAGGCATTAGTTTTCTTTATGTTCAATGAGACTTTTTGCTTATTAAACACACTAAACTTCCTTAAGAGCTCCATTTGCTTTCTCTGCTAGGTGACTACAATATTGCTGTCATCAGCAGAGAGAATTTTTTGAGCATGAGTAACACTACTGGGAAAGTCATTGATGTAAATCAGCAATAGTATTAGTCCTAATATGCTACCTTGTGGAGCCCCTATATTAATGTATTTTGGTTCTGATGAGTGTCTTAAATGTTTAGATCTATTTGGAGTGTGTGTTACCTCTACTCTTTGTACCCTATCTGCTAGGTATGATTGAAACCAGTCATTAGCTACCCCTCCTGTTCCTAATGCCTCTTTTTTATTTAATAGGATCTTGTGGTCGACTCTATCAACCTCCTTAGAAAGATCCAAAAATATGCCTGGGACACACTCATGTTTATCAAGAGCATCAAGTACTACTTTTGTGAATTCTACTGTGGCTGACTCCGTATTTTTGCCACTTCGGGATCCAAACTGTGATTCACTTAAAAGATTGTATTTATTCAGGTAATTCATTAACCTGTCTTTCATAACTGCTTCTATTATTTTGGAGAATGCTGACAGCAGGGAAATGGACCACTAATTTTCTATGTCTCCTGCATTACCTTTCTTAAGCAAAGGTACAACTATTGCCTGTTTTAACTGCTTTGGAAATGTTCCTGATATGAAGGATTCGTTTATTATATTTTTAAGGGGCCTTGTATAATCTCTATGCATTGTTTCACTACACACATTGGTACTTCATCTAAGCCTACTGACTTTTTATTTTTTAGTTTTTGAACAGTTTTATTGACTTTATTCTCTGTGGTTGGAAGTAACATCATGTCATTTAGTGTAACATTATTTACAGGTGTTATATTAGTTTTGCTGTAACTTCTTTGCAATACTTGTAAAATGCTCAGTTACATAGTTCGCTAAGTGTTGTGGATCATTTATTACCTTATCCCTCTCCCTTAGCAATATGATATTCTGTGTATCTTTGCCTCTCCCTGTTTCCTTTTTTATAAAATCCCAAACTGCTTTGCTTTTATTCTCTGTATTATATATTATTTTGTCATTAAATGACTATTTGCAGCAATTAGCGCCTTCCTATAGATCTTTTTGTATCTATGATAAAAATTTAAGAATTCTGAATCATTGCAGCTCTTTCTCATGGGACTGAGGTTTTTAAGTATTCGGGAGGTCTTCTTAATACTTGTTTTTGTGAGGTGTTGATACAGACATGCATAATTTTGGAAATACCTTTTCAAAGTTCAATTTAAATAATGTGGAGAATTTAGAGAATTTCATATTCACATTGTTTTCCTTATACACTACATCCCAGCTTTGTATTGCTAGTTCCTTTGAAAAATCTTTTATTTTGATTTGCGATGCATGTCGTTCGTGGCTTATAGTTTAGGCAATGATTGGATGCCTAATTTTATTCTTGTTATTTGACAGAGGTGGTCTGATAGTCCGAGATCTTTTACAGCTACATCACATTTTTCCCTGTCCATATTTGTGACCACATGGTCAATTACTGATGCTGTCGTTGTAGTAACCCTTGTGGCACTATTGACCAATAGGGGCATGCCGAAACTTCGAACGATATTTATGAGGATGCTGCTGGATTCATTTATGATATTAGTGTTGATATTAATGTCCCCACACACAATTATGTCGGCCTTTGTACTTGAGACTTTATGTAGAACTTCTGTTAATTTACTGAAAAAAGTGCCCACACTACCACTGGAAGATCTATACACACATAAAATGATAAACGTCTTGGTGATATCAAGCCCTGTTAACTCAATAGCTGATATTTCAAAGTGTTTGTCTTCACTTGCTGTACTGAGGTCATGCCTTGGTTTGAACTGTTTTCCTTTCCTGATATAAATGCATGATCCTCCACCCTGTGAATCAGTTCTGCAGTAAGAGTTTGCCCTTTCATACGATGATGATAACACTACATGCTGGGTTCCTGTTTCTCTACACCAGTTCTCAGAAACACAAACTACTTTTAAAGATTGGAGCTCTACTTCTAATAGCTGTATTTTATTTTTCATTGATTGCATGTTTTGATGGAGGCTTGTTAAGTCTGCGAAATGCCCTCTGTTACTCTCTCCAATTGTTTGTTTTTCTTTGTGACATCTGGTATGCGTGATATTTGGAGTGATAAAATCTGTCTTCTAAGTGATTGTTTCAGTATTTTTTCAAGTGCTGGAGATATTCTTTAGGCAGGGGAACCTGTTGTCTGGATTTATCCTAAAAAAGACTTGCTTTTCCTACCCTTGACAAAATGTATTTGACCGTGAGTGGCCCGAAATCCAGCCCCTATACTTCTATGAATCAGCTGAAGCAATCGTCCCTTCCCAGTACTGTTTAGGTGTATGCCATGCCTGGTAAAACCCCATCTGTCGATACCGACAGGTACCATAGAAACATGAGCAAAGTTGGCTGACCTCAGAGCAATCCTTAACCCCACACTGATTCGCCTCACAGCTCCATCAAGGTATGGCCGATCATGACGCCAGAACAACTCAACAAACTGTACGTTGGTGCAATGAGTCAGGGAAGCTATCTTATCCAGGTCACCACCTATGTCATATGACCCATCCCTTCCAAACTCTTTCCCGCCCCACCCACTATCACTACATGGTTCTCTTTTGTAAAGTCCTTACATAAATACTCTAAGTCCTCTATCACATGACTTAGCCCTGCATTTGGCTTGAACATACTGGTGGCCTGGTATGCTGCCCCTACAGTTTCCTGTAACTGAGGGCCTACACCTAGCCTAAGGCTACTACCTAGCAGCAGCACTTTCTTCTTCCTAACACTTTTTACGGTCCTAGGCTTCCTGGCCTCGGTTGAAGTTGCTGCACATTCTCTGCTCCTCGATCTACCTGAAGCTCTTCTCCGCTTTACTCTGGCAATGGTAGATATCTGGTTTTGGTGTTGATGATAAAACTGTCAGATAGCGTTTTCTTTCTTCCTATTCTCCTACCAGCTGCCATTTCCGCTCTACCCTCCTCCCCCCTGTCACCCTCGATCCTTATCAGTTCCTTCCTTGTTTCTTCCAACTGTGCCTGATGGGCACAAATTTTTCTTTCCTGTTCCCCAGTCAAAATGTTCCTACTGCGTAGTCTGCAGTTCCAGGAGAGAGCCTCTTCTGTTCTCCCAACATTCTCCCCACTGCATATTTCCTACAAGAGTGGAAATAAATCCCTCTACTTATTACCGTATAACAGCTCCCACATTTCTCACTCATGGTCAGTTTCGAAGGAGTAATTAACTTTAAAGAATGTTTTAAATTTGTCAAGGATGCGAGATTGGCTGTATGTAAACAAGAAACGACACAAAGATCTTACGTGAGATTGTTGTTGTTTTTGTACTAATTTAGAGATACAATGACAGAAGAATGAATTAGTAATTACTTTGCTTTTAGAGAATTTAAGTATCAAGCATGTTTGGTCAGGTTTTTAAACTTTTATAACTTGGAAAATTTAGGCCTAGATCGCATCTATCTACCTAGTAAACAATATGTAATGTGCTAGTTAAATACGATTTAGAAACGTTTAATTACATTTTTATTGCGGCAATAGACACTGAGAAAGCTAGTAGTTGTCTTTTTTCACGTATATTGCACTATCAAATAAACTTGAATAGAATATTTTAGGTTTACGTCACGCAAAATTTCGGATTATGTCGCGAATATCGGGAGTTCAGATAACACGAACAAGTTCTGCTGCCACGCTAATACTCAGTAGTGCGACAAGAACAGACACTACAGCAAGTATATGAAACAAAGAAAATTTAAATTTGGCACTATTTCCCCTTAAATAAGTTCTTTAGCGGACGAAGGAAATACCTGTTATCTCATTCGGCGGCGATCTTCTGTTATCGGTAATTATCTGTTAAATTAATGTGGAAATGTAGCGTAGCAATGGTTGCTTCAGTGTGAATATGAAACAAACATTAATCTGATAAACGAGACTGGATGAAAGTAGGCACTGTCAGGGAAGTGTGTTAAGCGCAAAAGCAAAGATATTTTTCTTGTACCACTATTATTCCAATGTGGTATTTTCCATTGTTTAATCGAATAACTTTAATATTTGAAGCATAAAAGGGACATATATTTGTATTAGGCTTATCGTCAGGTGTATTTCGTAATGAAGCGTGATCTTTATGTAAAGCTCCCATATTGTAGTCCGATAGTCCGGTAGCCACGAAAATAAACTAGGAAGACAAGAGAAACAAGGAGCTATGGAGAATGCGCAAAAAGCTACTAATGATGTTATTTGTGTTGTGAATGTTGTGGATAATGAAGTAGTACAGACACGTTTATATCCGAAGGAGAGAGATTCGTCACCGCTTGAGATGCCACTACCTTCTCGAAAAGGGGGGCCGGAGGGGAGGGGGGGGGAAGAGGAAGAGAAGAATGAGAGAAAGCTGAGAAGACTGAATCCTCTCAGGAATTTATGCCTGACGATCGGCGTAAATTTGACGGTATTTCCAAAGTCTTAGGTGATGGTGGTAATTCAAAAAGTCGTGCGATTGTTCTTAGGAATACTGTCAAAGCAGGGTAGTTTTTGTTTCAACAAAAGGAGACAGTTGCAAGCAAGGCAACGTCGAAAATTCCTACTGTCATATAAGTAGAACCACAGGAACTGCGTTCGGCGTCACTAAGATTCAGTGCACACGGTAAACTTCTGATGAGCCTGAGGAAGATGGTTTCGAAAAGGAAAGATATAAGAAACCATGGCATTGTGAGTAATAGTCATTCTGTAAGCATCTGTAAAATAAGAGAGGTAACTGGAACTACCGACCAGTATGATGCATGGGAAATTAATGCAGCTAGTTGTTATGTATGCATAGCTTTTAGGATGTGTGTCTTGAGGAAACGTAAGGAAAACTTGGAAACTTTGGGTCAAAGTTTCGGATGACATAACAATGCAGCAGCGTAAGAAATCACTTGATAGAATAAGGGAAACTAAACATGCTGTAACCTCTAAAAACTAAATTAAGGATGATGTAGCATAACAGTAAAAAAGGCTCAGCAAACCGAAATATGAGAGAAATAATACAGAATTAGGCAGCGAACCATGTACTTTAGCTCCCTCGAGCAACAAAATTAGTACAATGGGCACAATGTACAATTATGTAAATAAATTATGAGATTAATACAGAGCATGATGAAAGGCAAAATTCGGGACTAATGTTTTGAAGCAGTGGAAGAGTGTTGTGCGGCAGAATAATTATTTTTGTACATGTATATGTTCAAAGGAGCTGTCCTATTTGCCATGAGGATTTTCAGGAAGCTTTCAGCATCAATGTGGATGAAGTTGAGCATTTAATAAATGTACTCAACCACTGTAATCTCGATGTAATCATATTCCTTGTAACACTGTGTCTGAGACCAGAGATGTTGGTCAGAGTAAGTCAGTGAGTAGCAGTGGGTGTGTGTTGGACAGTCTGACAATGTACCCGGTTTGAAAAGGATGGAACGTGGTCTACCATGTAGTGGAGGCAGCATTATTCAAAAAGGATTTTGTAATAACATGTTTTGAAGAAAGATAGTGATCGAGTGAGATTATATTAATAGAAAAATGACAAAACCCAGATGTTAAGGTAATCCCACTTCTTTAAATATTTGTAAGTGTTTAGTTCCTTATTGTTAGAACTTTGCGTATGGTTGTAATAAATTTTATAATGCAACCTGTTGTCTTGCCCTATAGTTGAAACAAGTGTAAAGATGGCAAATGTATACAGGTGAGTTACTAAGAAATGTTGACTTGTCCACTGAGTACTTTATAAAAGGGTTTATTGTTATCATGGCTTAGTAAAGAATAGTTAAACCTGGAGTCCTTGTTCTCATTTAGCAGTCGTTAAGATTAGTTACCCATTTTCATTTACTTTTATGATTTTGTTTGCACACTCGCATTGCATATTGTGAGTTGTGTACTGCAAATCATTTTTATGAAACTGGTGAGGTTCTGTCTTACATTGCATGTCACAAGTACAGCAATGAAATTAGATTCTTGACCGTCACGTCATTATTTGTAATAGCAACAAGCTGCAGAGCAGATGAGTATTCCATGCACACCGAGCGAGGTGGCGCAGTGGTAGCCCACTGGACTCGCATTCGGGAGGACGACGGTTCAATCCCGCGTCCGGCCATCCTGATTTAGGTTTTCCGTGATTTCCCTAAATCGCTCCAGGCAAATGCTGTGATGGTTCCTTTCAAAGGGCACGGCCGACTTCCTTCCCCATCCTTCCCTAATCAGATGAGACCGATGACCTCGCTGTTTGGTCTCTTCCCCCAAAACAATTTGGAGAATCAATGCAATTGTAAGAACAAACTGTTTCAAGGTGTCAACAAATTTAATTACCGTCATAGTTCATTTCCACTGTAACGTATAGTGACTGTCAGAGAGTATTTACACCTAATCTTGAATTTTCAGGAACTTGCAGCATCTTAATAAATATATAAGTAAAATGTTACTCTTGTATCACCAGGGATAACAACGGTTTTTTCATCGTAATGATACCAGTGAATTCAACAAATCCTAAGATGATGTTAACCTAAGATTTTCGCTCCAATAGTTTTAAGGTGTTGTCTGACACTGACTGACATTAATAATACTCTAAAGATTTTCTATTCAAAGATTGTGTATACGATAATTAGCTGCTTTGGTGATCACTATACTTAATCCTGATGTTATTGTACGTGAGATATGTGGTAGCTCCATTCTGACCAGACAGATAAATTGTGTCACTTAAGAAACTGGATCCAAGTCTTTTCATTTATGTAAGGTACGTTCAACATGGAGATACATATGCAAGATTGACATTTGATAAGAGATTACATCAGAATTTTACTGACAAGACTTATAAGTAGTTTATATGATGCCCACACTATAAGATAACCATTTTACTGTATGTATATCAGATATGGATTTCTGAATAATGCACATTTAGAGGAAGTTTCCATGTTTTTCAGGACAGTTCGTTTTGGCACTAAAATATGTGCAACCAGTTATCTAATTCCTTTGTAAATATGTTTTATGTGTTCTGGACATGTATGGGAGATAATTTTGATTAACACACAAATAGAGCTTAATGGAAAGATTATGCTGGATGGCTTCATGCAGTCTGCTGTGGTGCTGAGTTAAGTATCACACAGTGTCTCAGCTTATGAATGATGAAGCAGTGATTGTAGCTCTTCAGATTCTGGGTTGTCAGTGGATGTTGTGACAAGATAGTTCATTCTCCCTTAGTATGCCTTATTTCGAACTCTGTGGTTTGTCAGTGAAGAAACTGAAGGCAAAATACTACGCTCCCTGAGTCTGTTCATGCTACCATGTTGGTGCAACTGTGAAAAGTGTGTGTGTGACAGTACAGTGATGTATGTGAAATTCTCCTGCTGCGTGTCATTGTCCTCCTAGGTTTACTCAATAATTCTGAAGAGACAGTTGTAAGCATTTTTGTACCATACTGTAACTGTGTGTGTCTTTCTTGCTTTATTTGAAATGGTAAGAATTTTTGCTTTTCTTCATAAGATTTTCGTAAACATTAGAACGAACAGCTGCTTTGTAAAGTTTTGTACCATGTAGCATGAAATGTGTGTATCTTTCTCACTTCATTTGAATTCACAGGAATTTTTACTTGTCCTTATAGGTTTCTTGCAAACGTTTGTACAGCTAATTATAATTTCGTTGTAATCCTTTGTACAATATTTTAAAACTGTATGTATTTATACCACTGTATTTGACTAAAATAGATTACTGATTTACCATAGCAAGCATCTTTTTGTGCCATGCTTCTCTATCGTGACAAATATGTAAAATGACTTATCACTGGAAGCTTTGTACACTTGTTTGCACTTCACTCACGCCAGGTATTTGTACCAGACATATTGTACCATGTTTTCGTGAATGTTTCTTTTGGAGAATTTTTCGAGTGCCTTCTGCTATTGTACCAACAGAAACCAATCTCCAAAATTCTTGTTCAGGAGCGGATGAGTGATGGAAGGTGGCTCTCCTATTTACCATGAAGCTTTTCAGGAAGCTCTCGCCACAAATATGAATTAAGTTGCGAATTTAATAATTGTACTCAACCTCTATAATGTCGATATAATAACAGTCTTAGTAAGATTGTGTCTGAGACCAGAGACGTTGGTCAGAGCCCAAATAAGCGAGTAGCAGTCAGTTGTGTTGGAGGTTTGGCAATCTATTTGGGTTGAAAAGGATGGAAAGTGGTCTGCCGTGTCGTGGAGGCAGCATTATTTAAAAGTGATTTTGTAAAAATATGTCTTCAGGAAAGATATTGATCAAATGAGATTAGATTAATGGAAAAATGACAAAACCCAACTTTCAATGTAATCCCATTTCTTTAGACTTGTAACTGTGTAGTTGCTTATTGTTAGAACATTGCGTATAGTTGAAATTTGCAGTATAATTTTTATAATGTAACCTTCGGTCCTGCCTTATAGATGAAACAAGTATCAAGGAAGGCTACTGTATACAGGAGAGTTGTTAAAAAATATTTTTGCTAACTTGTCTAGGTGTTAGAACGTTATAAAAGGCCGTTATGCTGTAATGGCTTAATGAAGCATAGTTGATTCTGCAGTCTACGTTCTTGTTTATTAATCAGTCAGATTAGTTCCCCATTTTCATTTACTTTGAGAATGTTTGCACACTCGCACTGCAAATCGCGAGTTGTGTACTAAAGAAGCATTTTGTATGAAAACTGGTAAGACACCATCTTGCGTTGCACATCACAAGTATGGGAAATGAAATTAGATTGTTGATCGTGACATCCTTAATCCTAATAGCCACAAGTTCCAGAGCAGATGAGCATTCCGTGCGCACAGGTAGACCAATAAATTTACTTACCGCCAAAATTCATTTCCACTGTAATCTATAGTGACTGTCTGAGTGTATTTAGAACAGTGACACCATATCCGGCCAAAGGCTTAATACTAGCAAAATATTTATGTAAAGCGCTGTCCAGTGAATTTTCAAGGCGTTTTATCAGAAAGTCAGATTCGTTAATTATTACGTTCATTTGTTGTGTAATTACAATGAAAGTTATGATACACTGGTTGTCTGCGAGACTAAAGATAAAGATTAACAACATTCATCACCTTTGACGAATGTTCGACAAAAAACTGACATGATTAGCCTCGTAACGTACGAGCAATACCGCATAGCTGGTCCTTCCTTCCTCTTTACAGTTATCGGCTAGGCGGCGAGGAACACATTGGACGTGTGTGTCAAGACTACCAACAGAGACGTCCAGTTAGGCAGCGAGGTGTTTCATTGTCATCCGTCGATCACTTTGAATGAGAGTGTTTGCAAGTTCCACCATTGTAGGACTCACATCTGTGTGCGGCCGGCTGGCACTCGGGAGAGCGGACAGGTCCAGGCGACCCTGTTGTGGTAACTACAAAAAAAAAACGATTCAGATGGCTCTGAGCACTATAGGACTTAACATCTGAGGTCATCAGTCCCATAGAACTTAGAACTAATTAAACCTAACTAACCTAAGGACACCACACACATCCATGCCCGAGGCAGGATTCGAACCTGCGACCGTAGCGGTAGCGCGGTTCCAGACTGTAACACCTAGCACTGCTCGGCCATTCCGGCCGGCTGGTAACTACAGACGCCTAGCCCAACGACTGACCGTGTCTTTTTTTTTAAATTGTAGGTCTCCGTAGACATTCTGCAAGTGCCTATGAATATCTGCGATGCTGTGGTCTTTCGCCAAAAGAAACTCAGTGACAACTGCCTGCTTGGAACGCACCTCCGCTATAGACGCCATCTCGGAGGCTACCTATAGGGCCACCACCCATGGGAACCTCATGATACTAACAGTGCTGGAATGGGAATATTCCCCTATGTCTGACAACAAATTCTGCATCCTTTCAACCAAAACTGGCCGAGAAAGCGTGTGTTCCACAACTTATTGAACGTCCGTCGTAAGGGCCACAAAATGTCTGACATACTGTCAGTTCATCCCTCCCAGGAATCAGGAATTTCGACGGTTTTTGCGGTTTCCGATGTCGATACAGGCAAGACAAATGTCTACCGATTCCTGAGAAAAAGTAATCTTCACATAAGGACAGACAGTCAGGTAACAAATGACAAAAAATGTATATTTTTCGTCTAATACAATTACAAGCTAACAATTTTCGAGTTTCTTCCTTTGTTTGTACTGTGGACCCTTGTTTCTTGCCAAATATCATTATACTAGTTCAACGGGAAGTACTCTATTGCTCCTGAAGAGTGAGTCTGCGAGTGTCAAAATACGACATATATGTCCGTATCGTTCGATCGTACTGACTCAGAAGCTTAAATTTTTTTACACCGTCAAGGGACCACATACCTTAACATGTAACATAAATTTAAACTTGATTCATCTACCCATTCGTAGGAGGAGAGAATTTTAACAGTTGGACAGACAAACAACCAGACAACCAAGTTACCCCATAAGGGTTTCGTTTCTGTCGACTGAGGAACGGAATCCTAAAAACGACTTAAAATACGTCGGCTAGCTTTATTGCTTCAGTTTCCACTACCACTTTCACGTTTGGAATGCTAGGGAAAAAAATAGCGATTACCGACACTAATCTTTCTTTATTTAAAGTAATTTGTTTCATGTATTTCATTACACTCGAAGTTTGTAATACTAGATTCTCCGGGCCCCCTGTAATGGTTCTCACGTAGTGAGGTTAACTAACTTTCCATTTGTGTCTTTGTGATTAATGGAACAGTTGTTGCGGTCGTTTCAGAAACGTTTGCCAAGAAACGTCTGATATATGCAGAACCACGTATCATAGACGCACATATTATTTCTCTTTCTTAGGAATATTAGAAAAGTTGTCTTACTTTTGTTTGTGTAACATTTCAACTACTTGTTTCTGGTGTTTGGTAGCATATGCACTCTAATTTTTTATATGTGGGACTCGTTTCTGTTGACTGAAGTATGAGTGATGTCCCCAGCAGACCTTCCGTTTCTATTTCTATTGGCCTCAACTCATACAGAATTCATATCATACAGGAGCGAAGTGTTCCATCTCATCTGTACGTCGAGTTCTTGGCGCGCTTAGCGACGATGCGAAATAGTGGAAAGAGTAATACTGCACATGTTGCTTCGTATCGTTAGCTGACATAGTGGAGCAAGTGGTGTTGTGAATACTGATCTGCTGTGCAATTTTTCCGTTTCCTTGTTTCAGCTTTATAGACGTTGTACACTTACTGTATCACACTGTCAGGAAACAGGGCCTTAATTCAAACGTAAGTAATACCGAAAAGTAAATGCTTGAGCATTTGTGGCCTGATTGCGAAGAAGGAGGAATTCTGTAGAGAAAAATATGGCTAGGAAATTACGATATGCGTTCAGTTTGATTTATACGCTGTCGATATGGTGACTCGCAGGAATGATTTGTAAATAAGTTCAGATTTATCACTACACATTCAAACGTAGGTAAAAGTTTCTTTTTAATGAAATTTCATCTGAATCGGTCACTTTCTCTGATAGTGGTGTTACGTATGCAGGGTGTATCATAATTGATAGTGAAAACTGACACGGCTGAAATTATACGATGACTCCAAGAAAAATCGTTCCAGATAGGTCCGCAAATGAGTCATGTCAGAAATACTTGCGAATTTACGGTTAGGAGATGTCATTGACTTCAGCGTATTGATTTATTGTGAAAGCAAACTGTTCGATTAAGCGTCCACACGATGAACACTGTTCTTATATTTAAATCCTTTTGAGATATTTTAGAAGAAGATTAGTAGCCTATCTACCAAACAAAAACTGAAAATGATATGCTAAAAATTAATTCGGAGCAACCCTACATTTATATAATTTTAAGCACGCCTTAGTCTGCTTCAGATATCATATTTCAGAATCTTATTGTAGCAGTGTAAAGTAAGCTCTTGGGAATGAACAAGCTACAGCCAGCGGTAGAAAACATACATTTTTTCACAGAGCTATTAACAAGTTTTCAGGCAGGTAAATGGTTACAACATGTGAAATAATTACATTTCTGTTTTTTGATAAATAATTAGCGTCGGACGGTTAATGCATGTAGTAAATACTGTCGTGTGTAAAGATAGTGGAATTTGTGGTGGTGCGTACATACACATCGTTCATATTTCTTTA
Source organism: Schistocerca americana (assembly GCF_021461395.2). Taxonomy (NCBI): domain Eukaryota; kingdom Metazoa; phylum Arthropoda; class Insecta; order Orthoptera; family Acrididae; genus Schistocerca; species Schistocerca americana. The sequence continues at coordinate 962,539,217 of NC_060119.1, forward strand.
GACCGTATTAACTGATGACGAAGACAGCTTCTATAATGCTATCATGTGTACGATATGTAGATGATATTCGTTTGAATAGGACTGTTCTTGGGCTAACTCTCTCTATACCCATCGTCCCAGTGACGTTCACAGTTTGTGGTTACAGTATCCGTAATAATACGAGTTCAGAAGACTCAGTCCTTATGGTCGATATTAGTGCCATAATAATTCTAAACTATAATGTTCAGTAATTATAACGTTTATTAGCTCAGCTATATGTCTGCATTTCCCCACGAACCATACACCTTGCTGAGGTAGAATGGCTTAGGTGTCCCTAAGATACAGACAGCCTTGCCATAGGTGCAACCATATCAGAGTGGTACCTGTTATGAGGGAAGACAAACGTGTGGTACCTGAAGAGTTTCAGGGGCATCATTATGGATGACTGACTGATCCGGCACACATTAGCCAACATAGTCTTGCTATGTGACATAGTCTCTCATTCGCGTGTCCAGATGGCGACAGTTGTGGAGGATATCTTCACGCTAAACAAAACTGGCGTTCTACAGGTTGTGGTGTGAAATGTTAAATCTCTTAATCGGGTAGGTAGATTAAGGTATTTAAAGAGGAAAATGCATAAGATGAAGTCAGATATAGTGGAATATCTACAATAAAAAAAAAGTTGTTTTCTGCTTGTGGGTCAATGTTTATTTCAAACGGACAGGTCTCGGGCAACGCTGCACATATCTATACGTACTAAGCAACAAAATAAATGGTGAAAAGGTGCTAATCCTATGTTTACAGAGCTTAAAATTTTTGTAATCTAATTGCAATAAATAATTCACAAACATATGTTATACTTGAATGCTATCGCTTCGTATTAATTGTTTTAAAACAACTTGATCGTTGAAAACGCCTGCTGCGGTAAAAAGTTTAAATTACATTACAGAAGTAGATAGATATGAAACATCATTATAACTGTGCGCAAATCATTGATGATGATTTCTTGACTTTGCAATTTTAAAAGAATTGTATTAGAGATTTTAAAACAATCTGTATGGCGGATAACGCCTGTAACATTAAAGAATGTCATATATACGGCTTGAAATATTTTATGCACAAAACCTCTGTGTCGCCTTGCTTTTGGCCTGGCTTATACAGCTCCCTCTATGACCTTCCAATGGGAAGAAGAGATGACACATTGTTAAAAGTGAATTAAAAGTTATTCCGGTGCCCATAGAACAAAAATATAGGGAGTACCGAATCTAAGTGCACATGTTTCTATTCGTGACTGGGGACGGTCTACTGAACAACATTAAATCAGTACCTATGTCACTTGCAGATTAATAATTACAACTACTACAAGTCGTATGTTTTTAGGTTGGTTAGTACCTCCAAGTGGCAAGAGCAAGCCGTTAATGCTTATTTTCGTCTGGGCGGCAGGTCAGGTGCTGAAGTGTAGGCACATGGACGCAAAACGGGTAGTCTATACTGAGAGACATACACCACTTAGTGGTGCCGTTATGGCTTCCAGAAAACAACAAGTCGCCAAGTTTGTGACGTTATTGTGGGAAGGCAGTTCGCTGCAGCGAAAAAGCAGCCAGCACACTAACGTGTGTACATATTAAGGCACCAACTATAAAGATATATGCACTTTTATTTGTAGTTGTAAGTTAGGAAATTCTCATTACTGTTTTGTTAATACCTGGAATGTTGTATGTATAAAGTATTTCAGTATGGCATTTTAATCTGTGTGCAGGGTATTCTTTAACACTGTAGGCGCTACACATCATATTTAATACAATTTTTTAAATGTTAATGTGTTTGCAAAACGAATTATTTCAATATTGTATTTTAGATCTGTTGATAAGGATAGAGCACAACTTCAACGCTGCAGGAGTTTACACCAATCAAGTTCCTTTTAAAATTGTGTTATAGAGTGACAGTGAGTTCTGAAAACATTATTGGTCCATTTACGCTTTCTCGTGACACAGTCGACGCTACTTTCGACACTTTGAACGTTGACCATTGAGTATAAGTGCCTAGTCGGTTCCGTTAACAACTACATCTACGCTATCAACGTTCTTCCATACGATTTCATCGTGGTTATCGGTCGACAGTATAGGTGTCGAACGGCTTTTGTAAGACGACGGAATTTACATGCTTGTCTCTAGCTACAGATTTCAAGATATCGCTTGTGAATAAAATGAACTGCGTTTAAAACCAGTTGACTTTTTCTGAACAGTTGCTGATTCTTGAAGAAAAACTACTTTTCATTTTGGAGCTCCATTCGTGTCATATTACGTGGAATTATTCCCAGTGTGAGAGAATCTGGATTAATATGGGCTAACAAATAGGCTACAGTCACCCTATGCTGACGATTCAGCCGGAGCTCTATTTCCTTCAGTAACACGACAGTACAAGTCTTCGGGTATAGAATATGCCCTAGGATCCTGGAACATAAAATCGTTACGGGTAATGGTCTGTACCTCTGTGCATTCATTGCGTTAGTCTTTTCACAGTCGTACACAAAAGTAAGAAGAGGTTGGCTACAGAGTGGTGCAGCAACTGCTGTCAAAGGCAAGCTGGACAGAAGCAGAAAAAAACACTGAACAAGTTAATAGAGTAAACACAAGATTTACTTAATTTGTATTTCTCCAAGCCAACGGCCTTGCCGCAGTGGTAACACCGGTTCCCGTCAGATAACCGAAGTTAAGCGCTGTTTGGCTGGGCTATCACTTGGATGGATGACCATCCGGTCTTCCGAGCGCTTTTGGTAAGCGGGATGCGCTCAGCCCTTGTGAGGCAAACTGAGGAGCTACTTGATTGCGAAGTAGCGGCTCCGGTATCGGAAACTGACATACGGCTGGGAGAGCGATGGGCTGACCACGTGCCCTTTCATATCCGCATCCAGTGACGCCTATGGTCTGAGGATGACACGGCGGCCGGTCGGTACCGTTGGGCCTTCATGTCCTGTTCGGGCGGAGTTATTTCTCCAAGCGTATGAAGATTCATTCCAAATAATTCAGCAAGAAATAGAGATCAGCTATCACAATGTCAACAAGTATGAGGCTCTCTTAGCTAAGCACGAATGATGGTGATGGAGCCGTGACTAGGTGACGTCTGCGTAGCAAAGTGGCTCTGCGTATGAGTGGCGTGAGCGGCTGTCGTCATCCATCCTATATTGTGGAGGCGGACGGCGCTTGAAGTTCAGAGCCGCTGCAGGCGTGGCTCAACGGACGCACACCCCTAGGGTCTGCCAGATCCCACGTGAATGCTATCGGCGTCTAACGGAAAATTAGAATTCTACTACCAACTGGAGAATGTCAGTAAAATCACAGGAGTGACATGCGTTCAATTACCGATACGTTTAATTATTAACCTAGAACGCATCTTCTTAAGTGTTCCTAAAAGGCTACAGTATCAAAATTCTGTCGAGATCTACAGACGATAATGTCGAAAGTTTGGCTTTCCTACTGGTGAAATCTAAAGACGGTCACGACCTCTCTGGTGATTTCCGTAAGTCACTCCAGGCAAATGCCGTGATAATTCGTTTAAAAAGGACATGGTCGATTTCCTTCCCATCCTTCCATAATCCGAACTTTTACTCTAATAATTGCATTGCCGATGGGACTTTAACCTCTAACGTTCCTTCCGTCATTCAACGTCGCTGCTGACTGCGTGTGCACGGAGTTGTCCGGAACTGTTCTTTATTCCCATAAACTGGGTTAAACTGTAGTTCACCATCCACTGTACAGTCCAGAAAATCTGTTTACTTGTTTTGTCTAAAAGAGAACAGTGTTTGGTGGTAAAAATGCGATGATACGAAGAAGCTGAAAAGTGTTTGTTTGGTTGGTTGGTATGTGGGTGCTGAAGAGACCAGACTGCAAAGGTCATCGGTCCAAAAGTGGTTGCAAAGAAGATCACAGGGCAGTGCGCACTTTTTCTTCCTAAGAAATTTGTAGTATTATTTCAGTGATGGTGGAAGTTTATCCACTTTTGCCGAAGATTATGTTGAGTGACACGTTTCTACTTCAAACAAAAACAAAGAAGGGTCTATCAGGATTCAGTGCCCCATCGAATGAGGTGTCCTTGGAGTGTCAGCTCCGTCAGTGGAAGAATGACGTAGTAAGCCGTGAGTCTTTCAAAGGAGCCACTCCATCGTTTATCTCAGTTTTGTGAAACCATGAACTCATTCCGAACAGACATAGAAGGACCTCCTACCTACCGACCGACCACCGCGTCATCTTCAGCCGATAGCATCACTTGATGCAGATATGCAGGGGCAGGAGGTCAGCACAAGGTCCTCAGGTCGTTGTCACTTTTCGGACCGGAGCCGTTACTTCCCAGTCAAATAGTTCCTCAGTTGGCCCCAAAAGGTCTGAGTGAACGATATTTGCCAACAGTGCTCGGCAGACTCAGACGGTGATCCATCCAAGCGGTAATCAAGCTCAACAGCGTTTGCCTTTGATTATCTGATGGGAACTGGTGTTTTCACTATTGCAAGGTAGTTGGCTCTGCTAAACTATAGAAAGCTAAATCCGCAGTGATACACGGGTATTTGAAGCCTGCTCTTCTGAAAGCCAATCTATGGCCTTAATCTCTGTGCCATCTAGTTTGGTCTCCGAATAGCAGGAGCCATTCCAACGATGTGAGCCAACTGAACGCGCTATATGGATAAATAAAAATGTGTTTCTATATAGCACTCGTAGAGGCCTTCAAATCGCTTTCTCGCTAGCTTAATATGAGTGCTATTAAGAAAAATATCACATATCATTTCAATAGCCCTATTGGTCAAGGAGATGGAGAGGAAGACAACGCTGGTAATAAAGCAACTCATACCACACCGTCGCCAGTACGACTGTCTGCGAATGGTGGCGTAGTGTCCAATGCGAGGAGAACAGTACCGGCGTAAAGCTGTCAGCGGTATGATTCGCCTGCGGTCATTCCTGTTAACGGTGCCCTAAAGTGTCGCGACCGTAGCAAGCCAAGTGTGATGAATGTCGGCGCTGAATGCCGGGGTGTGGGGGAACGGCAGCCGTGGGACGGCTCCGCAGGCCGCGGGCAGTTGGCAGCTCCTCCGCCTCCGCCGCCGCCGCGTCCTCCGCCTGCACCGCCGCATCTGCTGGCGTCGCACAGCCGCCGCCACCGGCGACCCCTCAAGTGCACTAAAGTGCCGCGGCGGGCGCTGCGGTCGCGGTCGCCGCTCCTTGCTGCTGCTGCAGACGGAGGCAACCGGCCGTCTGCCAGACAACGCCACACCCCTCCAGATAAAGTGTCCGCCATGTGTCGCCGATCCGCGTCGCGACGCCAGTCTGCGTTGTCCAGTTTACGAGTGCGCCACAGCCTGGAGACGCGCCAGGCGGCAGGCAGTATCCGCGATATGAAACGGAGCAAACTGACGTCGAGTGCTTCGGTTGCGCCGGCTACGGCTCTGATTTCCTTTCTTTGCTCACGCAGAAATCGTACTGCCATCTGAGCACAAAGGACAAAAAAGCGGTTACCACGCAGACATACTTCAGTTGCTTGTTTCAGTGAGAAAAAGAGTCAAGAAATTCTAAATTTGTTTTGTTTACTGACTACTTACTTAACCTAACAACAATAGTATCTAACACCCTCTCTTACATATGTCCAGGAGCAACACACACCAAACATATTACAAGACTTTCTCAATAGTAATAAGAATAACTAACACTAATAACACTAATTATAATAACTGCAGAGCGCATTTACACTGATATAGATCAGCTTAGCACATTTGAAGCCATATTTATGATTTTCACAAGCGAAATGGACAAAGGAAGAGGAGAAGATTGAAATGACAGTGACAGTGGCTGTTAGGAATGCACAAACTGTAAATAGAGAACTCTGCCGCAAAGAGATATAGATAAGTTCTGTGGGGTGTGGGGGGGGGGGGGCGGGAGGGGGAGGGGAACTGACGACAGTGGACTGCACAGAGTGTAGGAGTGATGGCTGTTGTGGTAGAAAGTGGACTGTCAGCTGTCTTGTGAAGTTTGGAATTTTTCTGTTATTTTGAGGAATATTTTTTCCAGACTAGGCTTCCTGACACAGGAATGATTTAGAAAAGACTGCAGTAACGAGTAGTTCTATTGTGCTGTTCGGATCGTGGAGTAGCAGTTGGTGACAAGTAAGAGAGAGTGCAATGATTGAGGAGGCGATAGAACAAACATAGAGTATGACAGTTTCTACGCTTAACAGCAATAGCCATGATAATTATTCGTAGGCTGGTGTGATATGGTCGAAAAATCCTAAGTGGCAAATTGTCATAGACTAGCATTCATCACCAGTTGCAGCCTGAATCCGTTTCCGTACGAAAGTCCTTGCAGAATGGTATCACCATTGACAAGTATGCAGAGTATTGGCGTCTCTACTTATTTCTTTTTAAGCTCGAAATTAAATACTTTTTTGTATTTCTGTAGTGAGTGAAGCGATTCTGACACCTTCGTACAGACGGCAGTTGTGTGTTCAGTACAGTCTAAATAATGGTCGAGAATTATCCCCAAGTTCTTTGCAGAAGAAGAAAACTTTTTTTCTGTGCCGTTTAAGATTAATGTAGGAAGATATTCTCTGAACTGAGATCATAAGTATTTTCTGAGCTACAAACGTCGATTGCGTTTTAGATGGGTTAGGTTTAAAACCTATCCTCTGCGACCACACTGACAGGGCAACTAAATCGGCATTTAAACGCTGGATGGCTATGCACAGGTTTGTTGGACTGGCACTTAGATATAAATGAATGTCGTCAGCGTATAGGTGATATTTGCTACGGGAATGAATAGTTGACACTTCATTAACATATAATGAGAAGAGTAAAGGGCCCAGTACTGATGCGTGTGGGACCCCTGATGGTACATCCCTCTATTTCGACTTTTTTGATCCAGTTACAAATGTTGTTGAGATGTAAATTATGAGATGAACCATTCACTTCCACTCGTACACGCAAACCGTAGAATGATTGTGAAATATTCATGACATGCCTTATAACACGTAAGTGTCTCGAGATATGGAAACGAGTTATTGGCAAACGATAGAGTGTAAATCAAAGAGTATTTCATCATACAGTTAACATGTAAAAGTTTCTCATCTACCGCGCAATATATGAGTAACTACGAATTTTTCAATGAAATAGCACAATTATTTCAAGGGTCCTCGATATTACGAGCATGAATTTTTCATCAGCTATTCACCTGGCACCTGCCCATTTGCGTTTTTAATAATAAACTGATTCAGGATTATGTCGCAATTGCAACTACATTAGCATGTTAGTGAGGTGAAACTGTGTAAACCCCACTGTCTTTGGGCTAAAGAAGCTAAGTTTAACATGCAAACGACAGATAGAAAGGAAGGTTTACAAGTCAGGCGAAAATCAATCTCTCCTTCTTTAGCAAATTCAGCGTAATGCTGTACCCGACTTTGTTTTAATAATGAACGATTGGCTTGTCGAATTATTGGTGCTACTGCCATAACCTGTCAATATCATCGTTTGTAGATTCGCTAGCAGAGCTTACAAGTTTTGCTTCAGCGTTCCACCTGCATCTCATCTATCACGGGGTGGCTACCTGCAGTTGAACCCCCACCAGTACCGTTGTGTCTCCTCTACCAGCCGGCCGACGTGGCCGAGCGGTTCTAGGCGCTACAGTCTGGAACCGCGCGACCGCTACGGTCGCAGGTTCGAATCCTGCCTCAGGCATGGATGAGTCTGATGTCCTTAGGTTAGTTAGGTTTACATAGTTCTAAGTTCTAGGGGACTGATGACCTTAGAAGTTAAGTCCCATAGTGCTCAGAGCCATTTGAACCATTTTTGAACCTCCTCTACCACGCCGTCTGCGCAGGCTTAGGCCACGTTATTTTGTGTATGCTGCATTATAACAAAATCATCTTGAAATTTTATGTGGAAAACTTATATGCGGTATTTCACGTTTTTATTTGCCGCGAGAGTGAATTTTATTACATAAATATGCTGTACCTTTTCCATATTTTTATACTGTAAAAATCTCTCTGCAAACAAAATTTAACTTGGAAAATCCTAGGGACACACACGTCCCTACAAATAACAACAGTAAAAAAAATCGCAGATAATAGAAAAGTTCTTGGAAAATCTGGAAGAAATCACTAAAAAAATCTTACGGAGTTCTTAAAAAATATCACTAGGAGCTTTTAATGCCCAATTAGGTAGAGAAAGAACATCCAGAGACACAACCAAAAACCACATGGCCCACAAGAGGAGAAACAAAGATGGAGAGAATCTGGTGAACTTCTGCATGAATATCGACTTCAAAATCGCTTCAACGCTATACAGAAGGCACACGAAGCACTGTGGTCTTGCTTATCCCCAACAACGCCCTAGGAGAATTTCAGATAGGCTACTTAGCAATATCCAGGAAAAACACCAGGAGAAATTATGAATGTAAGATTAATGGAAGGATTTTTCGAATCCAGTCATCACCTACTCAAAACCAAAGCGAAATTTATATCAAGTGACAAATCAAGAAAACCAACAGAACTTGCAATGAGACCCAGAGTAGTCACAATTAAAAAAGAAAGAAATGATATTAAAAAATCAAGAAACTTAACAGTAACAACTTTGCGCAATTAATAACATTCTAGCAACCACCGAAAAGATGGAAACACAAATGGAGGACCATGAACACGACACAGCTATAGAAGACATAATACAAGCCTGGAAAAAATTTATCAGCGATAAAATATCCGAAAAATAGGAAGACGGTACCGAAAACCTCTTCGAAAATAATACATCGAGGAACAAAAGGATAGAAAAACAATAGACTAAAGACTACAGATGAGGGCTTCAACAAAAACAACATACGGAATTTTTACAGAACAGTCAGAGAAAATATGATATTACACTAACCACCGAAATTATGAGTCATAAGGCAAGACGGAGCACTGAAGACAAGCCCGAAAAACAGCTGTGAAACATTAGCACAGTACTTTAACACACTTGTCCCGTGCAGCGGGTATATCGATAGTTTCTTGGGTATCAGTATATCCGTGGTTAGAAGCTACGGAGTCTTTGGTGCCCAGATGAGGCGACAGTGGTTTTGAGGAGAGCGAATGCATGGGCCAGGCGGGTGCCGGACAGTGCCGCGGTGGCTGTTGAAGTAAACTGGGCAGATGCGAGCTGGCGGTAATAGCCGGTGTTTGGATGGCACAGAGTGGAGGCATGTGTAGTTCTCTTAGTACTGACAGAGCATGGGACAAGGCCGGGCTTCTACTTGCTGTAGTCGTGGAACTATAAACCGTACGAAAAGCTCACTTTTGGAACTGTCAAACCTGTGAGTTTCGCTTGCTTTCCTGTTTACTGCCACTGTTACTGTAGTGCGGATTGCCTAGTGGAAATGTGTCTGCCATTGTGCTTACTATACCTTTATTGCTTGAGATGTTTGGTCAGATTTTCTGAGACACTATTATGTGCAAGTATTGCTCATTATTCTAGATGAGCGAATCTTAGCTCGCGCATAGCACCAGTCATTTCCAGTATCTAAATAGATCGTATTGAATTTTGCCTTTGGAGGCGTTTCTTCATTACTGTTGGTGGAAAAATATTATGTGGTTGTGTCCAACTGTCGTTGTAAGTTTCAGTTAACGTCTGTTTAATTTGGTTCGAGTCACTGATCTGTACTAGATTTATAGACCTGTTTTTCGCACAACGTTTTTTAATGTTCAGACTTACTAGCAGTAACTGTATTGCCGCACGAATGTGTCCACTTATGATAGTACTTAGCACTAAGACGATTATATTCTGTTATTTGTATTTTGCTTAATTACTGTAATTTGCAGATTACTCTCGTTTACGTGCAAGAGCACAATTGTAAGTTAACAACTGTCAGCTGAGCTTATTTCAAATTTGTATATCGTCGGTGCCATTGTGTCTTCCAGTGGAAAATGTTTTGTCGTCGCTGCTACTGATAACTGTACTTACAAGGTGCTTGCGTTTAGCCTTGTTACGGTTAAGGTTCAGCTGACCCGGTGAGTAATTTACTCCTTGAAACTTCCTGGTAGATTAAAACTGTGTGCCGGACCGAGACTCGAACTCAGGACCTTTGCCTTTCGCGGGCAAGTGCTCTACCAGCTGAGCTACCCAATCACAACTCACGCCCCGTCCTCACGGCTGTACTAGTGCCAGTACCTCGTCTCCTACTTTCCAAACTTTACAGAAGCTCTCCTGCAAACAATGCAGAACTAGTACTCCTGAAAGAAAGGATATTGCGGAGACATGGCTTAGCCACAGCCTGGGGGATGTTTCCAGAATGAGATTTTCACTCTGCAGCGGAGTGTGCGCTGATATGAAACTTCCTGGCAGATTAAAACTGTCTGCCGGACAGGGACTCGAACTTGGGACCTTTGCCTTCCGCGGGAAAGTGCTCAAATCTCATTCTGGAAACATCCCCCAGGCTGTGGCTAAGCCATGTCTCCGCATTATCCTTTCTTTCAGGAGTGCTAGTTCTGCGTGGTTTGCAGGAGAGCTTCTGTAAAGTTTGGAATGTAGGAGACGAGGTACTGGCAGAAGTAAAGCCGTGAGGACGGGGCGTGAGTCGTGCTTGGGTAGCTCAGTTGGTAGAGCACTTGCCCGCAAAAGGCGAAGGTCCCGAGTTCGAGTCTGGGTCCGGCACACAGTTTTAATCTGCTGGGAAGTTTCATATCAGCGCACACTCCGCTGCAGAGTGAAAATCTCATTCTGGATTTTACTTCCTTGAATAACATTATCTAGAGAATTTAATATCCTGTTTTAAACTAACTAACGTTATTTCAGTTAAGAGGAGTCGTACCGTCGTATCCCGACAATGTTAAATTGGGTATATAAATGCCCCGTTTTCTTAGGAACAGTTGACTACATAAATATGAGATTTTTACCATATGTTCTCTCATGTTATGTGAATGTATTGCTCTACAATCACTTCAAAATGACTGTTAGGAAAAAGTTATGATTTTTTTCTAGACGTGTATTTTTAATATAAATTTTCACAATTTTAATTTCTTGAATTTTAAGTATTAGAGTAAATCATACTAAAGTAGACCTGCAACATCACAGTAGTATTTACGTTATGTGTAACTAATTTGTACGTGTAGATTTAGAAGCTTCTGAGAAAAGGGGGGTCTTTATATTGAAAAATGTCATTTTGAGAAAATTGCGTTTCAAAGAAAAAAATAGCTCAACATAAACTGACGCATACAAAATATGTTAGAATCTTCCTGGTTGATAGTCCTCATCTTGTACTTTATCTTCCTTATCCAGTTCTGCCGTCATTTCCTTGGACCTGGCTTCTTTTGACATATTATTTGCTACAGTTTCTAACTTCAAAAATCACGGTTGGTCAAGGTCCATCTCACTTTTAGTAGTGTTTTAACTTTTATGAATTCCAAGATGCTCCAAAATCTGTAGTGCCCGGAGTAGCCATTGTTAAAAGTAAGAGCAGCGTAAAAAACACCAAGTTCGAAGACTGATCATTCAACAAAAACATTTTTGGTATCGTTGACCATACAACATTGTTAAAGGAATCATTGGCATTTTGTATTTTGCCGTTCAGACATTTCCTAAACAGCTCTAGTTGGGCAAGATCACGAAACTCAGGTTTCGTGGCAAGCACAACAGCATTTAGTATAATAACTTTGTGTGAGAAAGTACCAAATTTATCTTACTCTTTTGCCTTCAGGAATTAACGCCATTCAGTGGAACACAGATTGTGGATTTGTTTACCATCTGTAGACAGCTTGCGAAAGTAACTCTCCCAAAATCTCTCTTCATACCATCTAAAGTGTCCCTGTTACATATACTAGTCATACCATAATATCGTGTAAGCTGATGAATTTGTTTATCAGTCAGTCGACGCCTTATACTTCGACCATTTGGTAACTTACTACTTCTCAATTGCTGTTTTAGTTTACGCAGTGTCGTGCCCATCTTCTTCTGTACGTGATTAATGCACTCAAGCTTTGTAATTGGCAAGTCACCACAGCATTTATTCTCCACCAGTTATGCAAAACGAAATTCTCACAAATGTCAATGCATGATTTTTTTCAAATACTTTTTTAAAATATTAAATATTCGAATATTTCAATAAAACAAAAACCAAATTAAGTATAAATACCCACATTTTCATAATCTGGATAAAACTAAGTACGTCAAACTTTGTCATTTTGGGCGGTACCACTACCCTTAAAACGGATGCTTTAATCGAAACCTGTTCTGATATTTAACTATACCCCACAAGTACAGTAACTGGCATTAAGCCTTTATTGCTAAGGCTCCCCTGTGGAATTGTGATTATTCCAAAATTTTGACAGATAGCTTTAATGCTTTACATTTGATGTTGCGTGTCTCACAGACAGCCTTGGCTCGAGCTATTCTATTGAGGCGCGGAAGTTGTTTTCCACGCCTGACACGGGTATAAATTATTTAAATAAGAAGGGAGGACTTACTCCCTTTAATGGCGCGGCAGCTCACGGCCCCTTATGTATAGCTGAGATTATCTTAATTACAGGTGCTGATAAAAACCATTCAATAGCTGAGACAGCATAAAATATTTTTTTTTTAAGGCAACCGGTTTCAACAGACTGTTGTTATCTTCAGGTCTCAAAATCTATTTGTTGTAAAACATGTTCATTTTACGGTGACATCACACACAAAATGTCAAGTGGATAACAGCAACACATTATAAAAGGTTCGGCATCGCTAAAATATTTGAAAGGTGCTTTATGTTTTTTTAAATATTTTAGCAATGACAAACCTTTTATAATTTGCTATGTTTATCCATTTCACATCTTGTGTGTGATGTCAGAGAAAAATGAACGTGTGTTACAGCAAAAAGATTTTCAGACCTGAAAATGTCAGCATAGTCTTTTGAGACCAGTTATCTTTAATACAAAAAATATTTTATGCGATCTTGGCTGTTGAATGGGTTTTAACAATTAAACAGATCGCCCTTCAACTCTCTCAAAACGAGAAAATTAAATTAGAGATGCTGACTTTCTTTAAAGCCGCGTGTGACGTACGTAACGTCTAAGCCATATTACACCTTTTAATTCTGTTTGAGTAAATTTCTGTTTTCATAAAAGTGACATGTCACACTTAGCCATGTGGTCTCTCTCGTCTTTTTTAAGCAAATCCTATTTCTTAAGGGTGAAATATCTCACGTTTGTCTGTTTGGTACCTTTGCTTCAGTTTCAAAAAAATCTTGCCGGTCTACCAGGTCACGTACGCCACATTTTCATAAATCGTACTTTATGCTGTTAAAGTAAACGCATATTTTGTTTAAGGACTTTGATGCTGTTAGAGTGTATGCCCGTTTTCTTTGAGGGACACACGTGTCCGTCTGTGCTTTGGAATATTTGTATATGGTAATCTTTGATGGATTAAGGCAATGATCTGTGCTAGAATCATTGTTTTGGTTAAAGAGATCTTTGAATGGACTTATAAAAAATTTTTGAAGCAAAGAAAAAATTTTACAAAATAATTTTTTAAAAATTATTGGAAATTGCTTCAATAAATAATCTATTGTTACGTTCTTAGTCGTTTGTTTGTGCCAGGACCTTGCCACCCTCTTCACCATTTGCCCTGCCCTTTCAATAATACTCAACTGTTATAAACTGACACAGAGACTACAGATAAAACACAATTGCAAATCTCATTTGGAAAAAACGTAGTACATGGACACAAAATCCACTGACAAACACCAAGTGGTAACTAACTACGTAAAGATAATACAAGTAGAAAGTTTCAAATACGTGGGAGAAACTATACAGCGAACAAGAGTGAAGTCTACATCCGGTGAGAAAGGATCACGAAACTACAAAAAGCTTACAGACTTACGCGGAACAACTAAAGCGAAAGAATTACTTCCATCAAAACCAAATTAAGATATTATAATACAGTAGTCTTATCAGATGCCTTGTACGCCTCAGAAACAGTACTAGGCTACCCAAGTTAAAAAAGAAAATACGGAGAACGGAAATCAAGAGAGGAAAATGCTGACAAAGTTCTACGGGCCGTTACTGGATATAGGAGACGTCGACAAAGAGACCGACGAAAGAACTGTGCCAACAGGCAGACGATTGTAACACACAGACCTTTCTCTGACACACAAGAGGTGTGGAGAAGCCACGACTGCAGCTCTGTCCAGTCTTCTGACCAAGAGGGAATGGCTAATTGAATTTGGTTTACATTGCGCATCACATATACGGATTGATAACAGGTCAGACGTGAAGCCAAGCAAAATGTATGCGTTCAGTTTTACGTCGTGCGAAGGTTGGATAAGTGCTATAATACACTACTGGCCATTAAAATTGCTACACCAAGAAGAAATGCAGATGATAAACGGGTATTCATTGGACAAATATATAATACTAGAACTGACATGTGATTACATTTCCCGCAACTTGGGTGCATAGATCCTGAGAAATCAGTACCCAGAATAACCACCTCTGGCCGTAATAAAGGCCTTGATACGCCTTGGCATTGAGTCAAACAGAGCTTGGATGTCGTGTACAGGTACAGCTGCCCGTGCAGCTTCAACACGATACCACAGTTCAACAAGAGTAGTGACTGGTGTCTTGTGACAAGTCAGTTGCTCGGCCACCATTGCCCAGACGTTTTCGATTGGTGAGAGATCTGTAGAATATGCTGGCCAGGGCACCAGTCGAACATTTTCTGTATCCAGAAAGGCCCGTACAGGACCTGCAACATGCGGTCGTGCATTATCCTGCTGGAATGTAGGGTTTCGCAGGGGTCGAATGAAAGGTAGTCACGGGTCATAACACATCTGAAATGTAACGTCCACTGTTCAAAGCGCCGACAATGCGAACAAGAGGTGACCGAGACCTGTAACCAATGGCACTTCATACCACCACGCCGGGTGATACGCCAGTTTGGCGATGACGAATACACGCTTCCAATGTGCGTTCACCGGGTTGTCGCCAAACACGCATGCGACCATCATGATGCTGTAAACGGAACCTGGATTCATCCGACAAAATGTCGTTTTGCCATTCGTGCACCCAGGTTCAAAAATGGTTCAAATGGCTCTGAGGACTATGGGACTCAACATCTGTGGTCATCAGTCCCCTAGAACTTAGAACTACTTAAACCTAACTAACCTAAGGACATCACACACATCCATGCCCGAGGCAGGATTCGAACCTGCGACCGTAGCAGTCTCGCGGTTCCGGACTGGCACCCAGGTTCGTCTGTGATGCAGCGTCAAGGGTAACCGCAGTCATGGTCTCCGAGCTGATAGTCCATGCTGCTGGAAACGTCGTCGAACTGTTCGTGCAGATTGTTGTTGTCTTGCAAACGACTCAGGGATCGAGACGTGGCTGCACGATCCGTTACATCCATGCGGATAAGATGCCTGCCATCTCGACTGATAGTGATACGAGGCCGTTGGGATCCAGCACGGCGTTCCGTACTACTCTCCTGAACCCACCGATTCCATATTCTGCTAACAGTCATTTGATATCGACCAAAGCGAGCAGCAATGTCGCGATACGGTAAACCGCAATCGCGATAGGCAACAATGCGACCTTTATCAAAGTCGGAAACGTGATGGCACGCATTTCTCCTCCTTACACGAGGCATCACAACAACGTTTCATCAGGAAACGCCGGTCAATTGCTGTTTGTGTATGTGAAATCGGTTGGAAACTTTCTTCATGTCAACACGTTGTGGGTGTCACCACCGGCGCCAACCTTGTGTGAATGCTCTGAAACGCTAATCATTTGCATATCACAGCATCTTCTTCCTGCGGTTAAATTTCGCGTCCGTAGCACGTCGTCTTCGTGGTGTAGCAATTTTAATGGCCAGTAGTGTGATATAGGGAAGTCATTAGTTGTGTGATGATTAATTTCTTTAATTGTGCCTTTCGATTTTAACATCATCAGATTAATCTGGAAAACCCGAAAGAACCACAAATAATTCATAATACATAGACATCTTGCGATTTTTTAAACTTAATCGCACATAAGGATTCTGTAGCTGTGGAAACTTTTTCCAGTTGATAGCCATCTGACGAAGATACAAGGAGCTGTCACGTGGAAATAATCGAACTCTTGAGCTCGAATTTTTTAAAATTTTTCACTGAACTGGAATCGATCGTGAAGGGTACACTTAGGCGAAAACCTCTAGACCTGTTAGCTAACGATAAGTAACTTTGTGGTTATACATATGAGAATCGCCGAACCAATGTTTGTTCAACTGTTTTAGGTTGTAGATAAGGTTGTGCATAAACAGTTTTGAGAGACTTTTTACGTTACTGATTAACCTTTGTATGGTTCATCCAATGTTGATTTGAACAATACACTGAAAAGTCTTGTGTGATGGTGTTTGCGGTAGTTTGTATAGTACTCGAAATGGCCGGCAGCCCACGCGTAGCTATTTTGTTTAATTGTGAGAAACATTTGCTAGTCTTGTTAAAAAATATTAATGTTGTCAATTTTAGGTGGCGTTGCCTTTTCCCTTGTCCATTTCCATCTCTCAGTCTGAACATAACACAAGAATTATTGTGTGGCAAAATCTGTTATCTTAAAATGGCCACAGTATGTTAACGCTGTGTCGATTTCCTGGCTTGCGATAGCTTCTGGGACAGTATCGTAACATTATACATGTTAGAATATTAGTATAGCTTTACGCTGTTTGTTGGTCCAGATAACTGGCCGCTGTCTTCCAGGCTATTTGATTTGGTTTCGATGCCTTGTTTTAGAGAATTTTGTATACCAGCGTCGTTATCTCTTGAACTCACTATTGCCCGACCTGCGCACGCCTCCAAGACTGATTCATTTCGTTGTCAGTAACGTTTCCACGTATTATTTTACTGATTCATCCACATCGATCTGTTTAATTTCCTTTCAGTAAATTGCATTTGTAAATGTTGTTGAAAATGAATGGTTGCTCTTTTTGCTCGTCAATCATTGTGTTATACACAGTCACGGATTTGTTCATTACTCTTATTGCGGCTAAGATTTGGGTTTTAAACTGTTATTCTATACAGTCAAAACTTTCAAGCAGTTTATCTTCCACTTAATCTTCAATATTTAAATTTACTAGGCAGTCTAAATGTTTAAACGTTTAAGTCAATGATTTGACTTTTATCAAGTGATGTAAACAACAAACGACTTTTCTGTTTTGCGAATATCCTATTATCTTGGAGAAATGCAAAATTTTCGGAGTACATACATGAGTATGAGATCTCCAGATTATTAATGACAACTAGAATCCTCTAAACGTCGTACGACTATTCGAGGACTCCGCAGAAACTGGAGTTAGTAACAGCAGAGCTTTCGAACGCAATTGTATTGAGAATGCAGAGGCAGTGTAAAATTTAATTCACTTGAAGGGGCAATAAATAGCCCGCAACATTTTTCTCACGCTCATACGTTACATCGACGCCTGTTGCTAATGACGAAGTATTTCTTCAGGCATGTAAACGCAAAAACGTGTGTCTCTGATAGCTCGTCAATTCGTTTTTATCCATCACTGAGCTATTGGGTGCGCGTAGAACAATTATTGAACTGTTGGTACTGACACTAATTTCTATGATATATCTAACGATTAAAAAATACACTGCTACCCCAGAGGTTTTTATTATTTTCAGCTAGTTTCGATTTAAAATCATTGTCAGGTCGACAAATATTATCAATACAGCGTTGAAGAACGGTTCGTAACATCGAAAATACGGGCAAAACACATAATTCCGCTATATCAAGCATAATAGTTTTACAATATTTTCACTAAACTGATCCATCGTAAAACGAGTATGCTTTCTTCAGTTATAGAACGCAGAATACATTCGCTAATAATTTACAACATTTTTTGCTGCTGCAGACAATCGTTAACTTCTTCGTATAGTGATTCAAAAAATTCCAATAAATGTAAACTATTAGTTATTTACTTCCAGTATTATTACAAAATTTATGTCACCAAACAGGTGTTTAAATGTTCCATGAATAAATCGTTTGTATCAAGTAAACTCTTTCACCATTCTGCCTCACATCGTGTGGCCGACATGAGTATCTCGGGCACGATATTTCCCTCTGATTTTGTTGGTGAAATAATGCTAAAAGCAAGGTATTACGTAGTTCGTATATCATACAGTGCGCAATGGCAAGCGTTTATTTTAGCAAGGTGTGTTCTGCTGCGGAACTTGGTACATAATAATGTCGATAGAACACAGCCCGCCCCCCTCACTCCATACAGACGTTGCAGCTCGTAACTTCGTTTCCCTTATCTCTACTGCTCCAGTTACGAGCTCGCGATACCGTCTGCCCATTTGCATACTTCTCACAAATTCTCGAAAGAATTCTCCTTCCAGAGGTGCGAACGTTGGACTATTCCGACGGAGAATTTATTTTAATCATCTACCCATCTCCAGGCGCTGACAATCTATAGCTGACTTTTCATTTTTTATTCTTTCGTTCTTTTCATCGCTGCGGGTTTCTCTCCTTCATTCAGGGCAGACCTGCGCTATAACTTAAAGCGACAGTTCGCCCGGGCTATCTCGCCGTAGCAGGCCTGGCTAGCATCAAAGCACTCGCTTACTAGTTTTCCTCGTTTTGTACTACAGCGTAAGCTCCATACTGCTTCCCTCACCATCGTTTCCTTATGTTCGAAGAAGAAGGTACAACTCTGTATATGGAGACTGCATTTTCTTCCAACCTCACAGAACATTTCATCATCGTACATTCGTCGTACAGCTATCAAATTACGTTTTAATAATCATTATCATTCTCGCCTCTCAACAGAATTTCATTCTACGACACTTTGTATTTCACTGTGCCTTTTTGTCAGACTATAATTCACGTCTCTCAAGAGGCCCCCTCTTGGTTCCCTTTTAGGACAGTAATGCTTCGAAGTTCGTATTCTACTTCATTCGATAAAATTGAATATTATTATCAAAATACACAGATCATTCCTCATGGGTGCACTCAATATGGTCCCAAAAACTCGTACAGAAAAAACAATACGGTAAATCTAGAACAGTGCTGTACCTCGTGGAGCAGAGATTAGGATTTATTTACTTGAAATGGCGTTGTATTGCGCTGAAATAAAAACTTGGCTGCCAGTTCATACACGAGCTGAAATTCGTAACGAAACAACCAACAATATATTATTCTGAATCCTTCCTCCCTTAGATAGTGTTATAATAGGCTAACACAGTGTAGGCTAGAAGATCCTTGAACATACCAACGACAATTTTTTTAAGTACTGTGTTGTGATTGCCACTTTAACTTCTTTTTCCAGGAGCTGAACCATATGTTCAGCTGTAGCCTCCGAATAGTGGGAGATGAAGTTCAAAACTGGCATTTCAGCTTGAATACACTGGATGAAGAAATCGTTATCTGTTATAGGTGGAATGAAAACAAAAATTACATTGTCTAGGATGACCAAAACATCACGTCTATAGACGCTCTAGGAACTGAACTATCAGTCGAACATATCAAAATGATTTCATGCTCCCGTTACTGACATACCCTACTCATGCCGTATTCTCGTCCATTTTATGATACATAATTACCACATACGTTGTTTCTGAGGGGATCATTCATCGTACATTTTAGCAATTAAATCTCATTCCCAGATATATTTAACACTTATGTGGTCATAAACTTTGCTTAACACAATTCAGCCATCACCAGCTTGCGTGAAAACTATTCATATTTTTTGCTAAGAGCATTATTGTGTAGTTACTCAGTAATTCGCCACTTTTCGCTGCCGTTTCAGTCACATCTTAAGTAAATTTGTGAAGACTTTCATTACTCATAAGATCAATAATTCACTGAAATTAACGACAGTTGCTTCTAGTCTTTGCGAAAATATTTAGTAAACTTCATTTTCATATGACTGGATCTCAAGCACTCCATTGCCCTTGCTTCAAAACCACTCCTTAAAAAAATTGAAAATTTCCTGTTCATCGAAAAAAAAAAATTCAAATGTGTGTGAAATCTTATGGGACTTATCTACTACGGTCATCAGTCCCTAAGCTTACACACTACTTAACCTAAATTATCCCAAGGACAAACATACACACCCATGCCCGAGGGAGGACTCGAACCTGTTCATCCTATCTGCGCTTGTTTGCTGGTGATGCTGTGGCTTACGGTAAGGAGTCGAAGTGGAGTAACTACAGGAGGACACAAGATGACTTAGACTAAATTTCTAGTTGGTGTCATGAATGGCAGCTAGTTGTAAATGTAGAAAAATGTAACTCAATGCGGATGAGTAGGCGAAACAAACCCGTGACGTTCGGATACTGCAATAACAGTGTCCTGCTTGGCACGGTAACGTCTTTTAAATATCTGGCGTAACGATCGCAAGCTGTGTGAAATGGAACGAAAATGTGAGGAATGTGCTAGAGAAGGTGAATCGTGTTCTCCGGTATATTTGGAGAACTTCAGGAAAGTGTGGTTGATCCGTAAAGGAGACCATACATAGAACGGTAGTGCAACCTATTCTTGGGTACTGCTCGAGTGTTTAGGTTCCATACCAGGTCGGATTAAAGGAAGACAACGAAGATAGATTTATTAATGGTAAGTTTGAACAACATGTAAATGCTACAGACATGCTTCGGGAATTCAAATGGCCTTTCCTTTCAACGAACACTACTGAGAAACTTCAGAGTCCCGGCATCTGAAGCTGCCTGCGGAACGATTCTACTGTATCCAACATGCATTGCTCGTAAGTACCGCGAAGGTAGGACACATCAAATTGGAACTTTCACAGAGGCGTATAGACAGTCGCTTTTCCCTCGCTCCACTAGCGAATGGAACAGGAAAGGAAGTGACTAGAAGTAGTAGAGAGTACCCTCCGCCACGCGTTGCATGGTGAACTGCGGATTATCTATGTAGATGTAGAGCATTATACTACAATATTTCATGAGCACCACTCTTTCACATTATTTGGTTAACCATAACATTTAAAATCGATGCTTCGAAGTATGACAGAGCTTTTACGCTGCAAATAGAACGGCGAAACGGTTTTGAAAGCTCCAGGATTCTGACAAAATAGAAAACATGAAAACCGACACAGCAAGTAGACACTGAATGTTTTGTTATTATAATACACAGAAATGACTGCTTCTTAGAGCGCGCGCGCACGCGCGCGCGCGCGCGCGCGCGTGTGTGTGTGTGTGTGTGTGTGTGTGTGTCTGTGTGTGCGTGAAAGCATCTCTTTGTGTCTTTCTGATCATTCACTACTAAGCCAGGCTCTTATAAATTTCGTCTTTTTGCAACATTTATTAATCAGCATGTTGCCACAATACAGGAACATGCCATGGACTGTAAGAGAAAACTACACTGAATCTACTAGATGGAAATCATAAAAATTTTTGTGGGTGTAGACAGAAAATATAGCAGATAATTTTGGACAACTTAACGTAAAACGTAGCAAGTAGTGGAACGCCACCTTTCAGAATGCTGCTTAACCAAAACAAACAGGTGAGTGGTTTGAGCCAGGGTGTTTAGTACACATCATTCACCATTTTACTGTCTTTGTTAATACTAACTAAATTCTATGTATACACTAACACGAACACTCACATTAAACAGCGACTAAAAAGGGAACAGCAAGTTGGATACCTACGACAGCTTTAAAATGAAACAGGGTCTTTTATCAAGTTATAATTTATTATAGACAAGTCCATAAACTGGAAATGTTTAATGTCATATAAAGACCAAATATTATCATTTAATCCAAAGACTGTATATATTTTTAAAAAGGGCACAGCTCGGGAGAACAGTAATGGGCGCAAATAAGGTCAATGCAATATTCAGTTACCTATGACAAGAACGTTAAAAACCAGCCCCACTGAGCTGACTCGACATTTAAACAAATATGAAACTAAGGAGCAACGGCCTGCATTTTAGAATTAAATAAAATATCAATAATTAAATGTCAGGACTAGGCGTTGACTCTGACTCCAGCGAGTGTCAAATTCCGACGTCGTAGTGAACGTTAAAATTCAGTGATTGAAGAAACAAGTTTAATATTTAGCGCTGCTCTCTTTTCTTTTATACTTTTTTATTTATTTTGTATTTTTTTTTCTAAGTGTCAAGGAACTCTATCCTGAACAGGATCGGTTACTGTTAGCAGTGCGCTGCCAGAATTTTCGGCAGAGATACATTCCTTGAACAAGAGGTTTACCCCATCTAGTACTGATTATATGCTTTTTTGTCTTACAAGATTTGACTGGTCACACCAAACGCAATAAACAGAACCCGGCAGGGCGATGACTTTACAAAATAAGAAACAACTAAAAACAATCTGTTTGCATCTAGGCACCACGCCTACAAATGCAGTCAACTGTGGCCAAGCCAAGCATGAGGTCGTCAATGTCAGAGCCGTTAGAAACCTCGACACTAAAAGAAAGAGGGGGTGGCGGGTTGCCACATTAATAAACTACCAATGAGCAGTTTACAACAGCAGTAGATTTCCATAGTAATTTATAAAAAAAACGTTGCAAGTTAAAACACGTTATGCTGTAAAAACAAGGGCGACCAATCAAGCATGGAATAGCTGGCCACTTATGCCCTTAGAATGAGAAAAACAGCAATTATATAAAGTGGTGAATCGCGAGCTCCACTGACCGCTTAGGCCTTTAGAATAAGGAACACAGCAGTTACATGAAACAGTTAATAGATTAGAATAACATAACTTGGGAAGAGGCCACCTCGTCGGCGTAGAGATCGTGCAGGCCGGCGTGGTGAGTAAAAGCACAGCTGCGAAGGCACTACGGTCCAGCAGTTCCATAAGGCTAGCTGTGACGCTGGAACGACATAAAGGCGCGTCTAAATCTGGGGCACCACAGGGCGCTCAACACTGCCGCAGTTACAGGGCTCACCGAGAAGGGTAAAGGTGAGTCAGTGTCTTAGTACACACGCAATGCCGTGGGGGGGGGGGGGGGGGCACAAACGATGGTGGAATAGAAAAAAATAATTCCAGAAGTACTGTCTCCAGAATTAATGCCGAGCATCGACTAAGAAACCTAAATAGCCAGAATTTTGCTACTCAACCTCGCTCCTCTCGAATTTCCAGTGACACACGGGAACGAGACATGTGGTGCAGTGAGACTCTTACATAAACGAAGCAATGTCGCTCACTGATTCGACCTACCCCTTGAGACAAGAACTGGGTTTCCGGGAGCCAAAAATCACACTACGCGAACAAGCAATAAGGGGCTTAATTCTGTGGCCACGAATCAGCTGCTATGTGGAACTAGATTATCACACGGCAAATTAATCAGTTCCAGAAGAGCTGAGTAAGCTCTACACTAAAAAAGCCGTTGCATACACGTAAATTTCCCAATGCACGTAGTTAGTACGCTTCGCCACACAACTTCGAGCCACGTGACCACCTTGACACCGAGTGAGGAGGACGTCGCCGTCCAAGTAGCACCGGTCCCAGCTCTCTCCTCCCCGCGGCAACGCCTCGCTTCTCCGATCGTGACAACAACATCACCACCACCACGTTCCCCTAGATAAATAGCGACTCTATGCCACGGCTTCGAACTCATGCGCACGAGGCGGGCAGTTTGTAACAACAAAGGGAATCGACAGTGCTCAACTAGGATTAGAGGATTTACCACAAAATTTTCTAACAGAGTATCGCTCGTGTACATATGAAAGAAGGACTGTTAATACTTGGAGTTAAAATACGTCATTATGCCGGCTGGTATTTCTAGATCAAGAACCATTTTATATTTGACCTGTACGAAAAATAATGCGTTTTACTTTTATGAAGTTAATACACATCAATTGCCTTCAAGTTGCATGTCTTCCAACAGAATGATCAGGGCTTGCATTGACGAATAATTTGATATATATGTTTTTAATTGATTTTGGCAAGCAGCTCATTAATGTTTTGGAAACGGCAGCCATTTTCTGTAACTATCGTTCGCGTACACGTAGGCACCCTCTTCTGTATATCACTATGTTGTAACCCACTATAGTGCCTCTGGGGTTTCAGAAGACAAATGCGCCAGAGCTACAGGATATACAGAAAACACGCATATCAGTGGCTAGAGCATCTCTGCAAAATTTTAATTCACAGTACACTTACTCAATATGGACACCGATTATGGCGCGGCAAACGTCAAAACGTGCGTGTGATGTGTGTGCGTGTGTAACATGAGCAGCCTATTTTGGAAATCAGTTAACTGGGTTGACTGTATGCAGGTGTGAAGTAATTAAATGCGACATAACGGATGAGTTACCTACCTATTCTGACACGTCTGCCCCCTAGTACTGCTCTCTGCAACTGCGCCACGGCGCGTATTACGAAACAAAATTTGCAGAGGTGCTCTCCCCACTGACGTCTGTTGTTTCTCTGTATGTCTTGCAGTTTTCGTAAAGACGTATTCCGAAACTCCTGAACAGACCCACACCCGTGCTAGCTTTGCTTTACGAAGCAACGACGCCACTCCAAGGCTTCAGAGGCCACCGTGTCTGCAGTGCATTCTAAATTATACGATCATAAAAAGAAGTAAGAACGGAATTAACCAATACTTTAAAAAACCCGATGAAGTCCAGTCCAGTTCAAAAAACCAGATTCGTCACATCACCTCCTAAAGTAGCTCTGTGTGTGTGTGTGTGTTGGGGTTTAAGGTTGTAGCCTCTGTCTTCTTGTCTGAATACGAAACGTTTTCCTTTACAACGTAAAATATATGTACATCACAAGAAACATTTGATAGTCACCTAACAGGAGCACAGAACTCTTGTACCGTTGTACTGTGGAAAGGGAGATGGAGTTGATCGTATGTTTGTATTTGATATTCTCCCGTTGTATTCATGGACGTAAAAGTATCGTCTGCAATCGATTTTGTAGCTAATACAATTCATTATAAATTAACTTTACTTGATTACAGAGAGACAAGCAATCATGCAAATTTTGGTGTATATGGGCACGCATTCCAATCCTATTTACGTCACTCAGCTCACGAAGTGTAAAGAGGCATATTGTCTCCATTTTTAATTCACTTTAACTGACATATAATGCGGGTCAAATTTAATCAAGCAAGATTGTCTAATGATAAAAATTAGCTCTGAAATCGATCGAAGCAATATTTTTACATCAATTTAGGCAGCCGAAACAGAAGTCAACTCATGTATATATGAACAGCAACTGAATGTTTCTATAGCCTGCACCACTCTGCCAGGAAAAAGAGCTTAATGTCTTGTAAGCAGTTATTTTTTACAGTCGCAATGTGTCGTCAACCTCTTCTAGTCGGTCTCCTTCTCACTAACATATGACTGACCTCAACAATAAGATGACAGCACGCAGGGGGACAGAATGCTGAATCACGGAATTTTCAGCTCATGATTCCTTGGCTGCCACATCTGCTAATTCGCTTTGCTGCGTTTCCATATGCTCTAGTATCATGCCGTACGACGCCTCCTTCCCCATCCATTTTAGGCAAGAAACAGTAACTTAGTGTTTTGAAATATATTACCTGTAAAACCCACGTGCTGTACAGGCTGCAGTGTACTGACGCGGGTGGAGGTCACGAGCAATGTCTCAGCATGTACCACTTCGTTTCGGAAACGGGTTCGAAAGAGAAGCTGCTGTCTTCGCCTTAAAAAGCTATAATTTAAATATTGAAATTAATCAGCCAATTAAGGACATTAATTGTAAAATGCCACAACAGAGAGTGACCCCACTAAACTCCTCCCCCAATTCTTACTGTAGCCGCATATACTGCAACACTGATGAAGCATTTATTTCAGCAGACAGTAATGTTGCGAATAAGGGAGTGCCGTTCGATTTCCTGCACTGTCAGGGATTTCCCATTGGTGAGAGGACTGGTACGGGGTATTCTCAGCCTCTTCTGGCCAACTGAAGAGCTACTCGACCGACTGATAGCGGTTCCGAGGTCTAAAAACCCGACTATGACCAGGATAGCGGTGTGCCGACCGAGTGCCCCTCCACAATGCATCTGATGCCGCCAGTGGAAGCGGATGACACAGCGGCCGGTCGGAACCGATTGACCCGTATATTGCCAGAATAGGAAACTTTATCACTTCCGTAAGATGATTACCAGGGTGACTAGCTGCAGTGGAACGATTTGCTGTAATTCGGTATCCTCCAATGTGTGTGTGCTCCTTCTAACGTTTTATGTACGTTCTGGCACCACAGCTATCTGCTGACGTAAAAATAACTGGCTGTCCAAAGATTTCTGAAAAAATAATAATCTCTTGGTACTTGTTTCTCAGTGACGAAGTTAGCTTCTTACTGTGAACAGTAGTGGAGGTAGGGAAGAGTTACCTCGTTCCTTGCAAGGTACGGTTACTATCAAAATATTTGCAGGACACGAAGCTATCCTGTAAGTAGGAAGAGAAATCCGCATTAGCTGTGCGAGGGATGGATAAATTTAGTCATATTAGTTGCGTGTGAATTAATTTCACTGACGGAAGACCTTTTCGCAGTTATTATTGACACCCATTCCTTTCCTTCTTCTCTCCCATCGCTGCGCTACTGCGACTTCGGCAACAGTGGCAATATTAAGTGAAAATATGTGTCCTCTCACGATGTTCACTAGCGAGAGCAGCACATCCAACATTCCACGTTCAAAGCCGACCCGCGCAGCAAGCCGTCTGTCTCTTTCCGGGAAGTCTATATAACCACCAGCATACCGTTGTTCTCTCTCATTCGTGTTCTGTTTTTCGTAGTCCTTAGTTGAGCTACATGACCATCCGCAGTCCGCGTCCAGCGCCGGCATGTTGCCATTTGTACAGCTTTCATTAGATAAGCCGTCCCGTCATTACCCTCCCTTGCGGCGTTATGCGTAATTTCCTCTCGGATTGGGCCTTCCTTAAAGAGATTCCCAGTGTGAAGTGCAGTACAACAACGTGGTATATCTTGGTTTCCTGTACTAACGTTTTATTTAATTTCAGGCACCTTTTGCCCGCAGCTAGGTGCTAACCTAAAAGTATTGGTCATGGTTCTGGTAGACCAAAGAGGTACTGTTGGCTAAATTCTGTAACAAAGCTCTGGTACTTGTTTCTCAGTGACAAATTTATCTTCAGTAACGAAGTCAGGGAGGAGATACCTCATTCCTTGCAAAATATGGTCACTATCAAAATAATTATACGCAGGAAAATAAATCTGCGGTGTCTGTGCTAGTTGTAAATCATTTAATCACGTTGGATGCCATTCTTTTCATTTATCGTCATAGAAAGTCACATGACGAAAATTAATTACAGAATGATATAGAGAAGATATCTGTACGGTGCAAAAAGTGGCAGTTGACTAAATGATGAGAAGTGATGTGATCCACATGATCACTAGAAAGAGTCCTCTAACTTTCAATTGCACGTTTAAACACACTAAATACTTAGAAATTAGAATTTCGAATGACTAAAATTGGAACGATCGCGTACATAATGTTGTGAGGGAAGCAAACAAAAGACTGCGAATTGTTGGCCGACACTTAGTAACAGGTCTACTAAAGAGACTGCTTACACTACGCTTGTCCGCTCTCTTCTGAAGTATTGCTGTGGGTTTGTGGGATCCGTATTAGATAATATTGACGGTGGACATCGAAAAAGTTCAAAGAAGTGCAGCTCATTTTCTATTATCGCGATATAGAGGAGAGAGTGCCACGGATATGATACTCGAATTGAATTGGCAGTCCATTAAAATAAATGCATTTTTTGCTGTGGCAGGACCTGCTCCTGAAATTTCAGTCACCATCTTTGCCCACAGAGTGTGAAAATATATGGTTGGTGCTCACTTATACAGGGAGAAAAAGTCAGAGTTCGAACGGAATGATTTAAGTGTTCGCTTTTCCCGGACGCAATTCGGGAACAGAACGGTAGAGAAGTAACTTCAAGGTGGCTCTACGGTCTCTCTCCCAGGCACTCAATTGTGACTTGTAAAGTAATCGTATAGATGTAGATGAAGATGCAGATTCTTCCTTCGCAACCCTGCACTACTGCAATGAGAACATCTCATACGCTCCAGTTCCTTCTTGATTTGCCGGCAAATCTACATAAATATGATAAATTCGCCTGATAAACAAAAGTTGAGGACACATCCAGGAAAACCACTTGGGAGTCAAGGACATGCACTCTTCCGCTGCTTATGTGAGTACAGGCATTTACGTGCTACGCTAATTTAAAATTTCACGGACTCTGAATTTAAAATCTTGTTCTAAAATTCTTCCATATGTCAACCAAGCTTACTCTGAAGGTGTGAAATCATAAAATTGCAGAAGAGTGCAAGTTCACTGTGGCTTGACTCACGAGAAATACATGGCGTATTTTGTGGCAACTTCTAAAAAAATGAAAAAAAAGGTTGCCAGTCCCCTTAGGAATTTACTTGCACTTATCGATCCTTTCCTTAGTAACATCATACAAAAGCAATTATTCACAATTACAGTGACAATAATAATGATACAAAACCCTTTTGTAAACCTTAATATATGCAGTTAAAGATAGTGTGTAGTCAGATCCACAAAAAAATCACTATTAAAGCAATTCAGAATACAACGAAACTTAAAAAGAGACTTACGTTCTCATAGTAAAGTGTGCTATTTATACCCTATCATTTGAATTGAGGTGCACGGTTCCAAAATCCGCCATATCAATTTTTATGAAAATTGAGTTATTGCCTTATCTTTAAAGCTAATGTTATTTAGCATCTTTTCCAACAAGAAAACTGCTCCTAAACCAGCTTTTTCCCCTTCTAAATGTAGCACAAATTCAGGTGACATTTAAAAAACCCGCCTAATCCTAAGATGTTGTTTCCAAATCCACTTTATCTAAGCATGTGGTACCACAACTGGAAGGTATAGCAGATAATGCTGTATGAAGTAAACGTTAGTACGATGTTTATAAAGTGCCGGGTTCACTGTGTATTCTTTGAAACAGTTGGCAATACTGTTCCCGATTATTTCGCACCAGTTTCTCATACACACGTGTTTGTAAGACATACCAGCGGTGTTTTGAGTTTCAGTAAAACAATGTACCTTATTTTCTGTAGTAATGGAAAACGGAAGTGCACTGGAGATCAGCGCTAGACATAGCAGGAAGAAGACAAGAGATCCTTCAATATGGAAAAAGAATACAGCTAAACGGAACGGTAAACACGCTTACCTATATTTTGCTTCAACATGCCCTTTCGTCTATCTCAGTCTTTCCTTATAAAACTACTGAAGTTGGTTAGATTTATTTTGTAAACCATAGGTCCGCCTTACTCTCAATCATTCGTTTCAGGTATGTTTCGTAACGCCTGCAAACAATGCCCACTAGCAAACACACGAAAACTGTCTTCCACTGCAATGAACTTAAAATGTAAGATGTAGGACAATTTCATCAAGCGTATTATGAGATTAGTGACAAGGTGAGACAAGATGAATTTATTCTGAGATACACAACTCAAGAAGCGCCTAAAGGAGACAGAGCTGTAAAGCCGAACGGTTCCAAGAAATGCATGTGTGTCAAGTGTTTCATCAGAGTCAAGGCAAGCAGACTTGTCAGAAGACGTTCTTCTCAATACTGAGCATAGGCAAGGACAGAGTGAAAGGAGTGTATAAGAAATCATTCGCCACAGGTCTGTCACCAAAGGAGAATAGAGGAGGTGACACGAGATCTCCCAAGTATCTCAAAATACGTGAAGAAGTTAAAGCCTCCATTGCAAAACTAGCAGCCAGCCGATTCTCACTACTGTGGACGCAAATCTACGAGACTTCACTTGCCTACGAAACTAAGTATTCATAAACTATGGCGAAGTTATAATTCAGGAGCCCTTCCGGAAATGAAAGTGAAGTACGATTGTTTCAGAACAATTTTAGTGAGTGACTATAATATTAGTTTCAAGATACCAGCTACTGATGTATATTCTGAATATCAGTTCCCGGCCATGCAAATGAAGTCAGCCCACGTATCGCCGAAAGTAAAGTTACCGCCGGCCGCGGTGGTCTCGCGGTTCTAGGCGCGCAGTCCGGAACCGTGCGACTGCTGCGGTCGCAGGTTCGAATCCTGCCTCGGGCATGGATGTGTGTGATGTCCTTAGGTTAGTTAGGTTTAAGTAGTTCTAAGTTCTAGGGGACTGATGACCACAGCAGTTGAGTCCCATAGTGCTCAGAGCCATTTGAACCATTTTTTGAAAGTTACCTGTAATAGCACAATTTCGTGTGCATAAGCTCAAAGCGGCTGCTTTTAAAGCCTTATTACAGAAAGAAGAGTCAGCGGTGATCAAATTTTCTTTCTAATGTCAAAAGAATATGATCTTTCCCAAGCTACCAGATCAAGCGGCATATTACTCCAGGCAGTTATATTCAAATAACCTTACAATCTGCAGCACAAAGAAACGGTTACGATCTATAACTGGCTCGAACATGAACGCACCAAAGAGTGCAACGAGATTGTTTCCGCTTTACACTACCACCTGAACCATTCTAATCTAACGGTGGTTACTACTGTTGAACTGTATGCAGACGAATGACCTGGCCAAAATAAGAACTCTGCAATGGTTGGAATGCTGTATAATTGGTTGCAGCTTGAATCTCCCAACAACATTCAGGAAGTCCATCTAAGGTTTCCTGCTGCTGAACGTTGTTTCTTGTCTCCAGGCCGTGTACTAGGAAGAACAGAGAAGAAGGTGTGAAGAAGAAATGTCATTGTGGGTCCCGCAGAATACATCGAACTCTTTGAGGAAGAAGATACTGTTCTAAGTCTCGGAAGTGATTTCCCCGTACAAAACTGGAAACATGGTGTATCTCAAATTATTAAACCTCAAATGGATAGCAAAAAATTGGTTCAAATGGCTCTGAGCACTATGGGACTTAACATCTGTGGTCATCAGTCCCCTAGAACTTAGAACTACTTAAACCTAACTAACCTAAGGACATCACACACATCCATGCCCGAGAAAGACAAGTCTGCAGTTTTGGTTAGAGGTGAGCCCAATTATACATGTGACAATGGTGTTTTTCGTTCTATCTTGAGGAAACATCAGAAAATTGACAATATTACTTTAAGTACTCCACCGAAGGGCGTGCCACTAAAACCGGAAAAATTTAAGGATATCGATAAACTGCTCTCGAAACGGTTTGGTAAAGCTTGGCAAGGTAATGAGGAACTCATCTTGTACTCCAGCCTGATGAAGAAGGAAGATGCAGAGAATGAAGATTTCGCTGAACAGCTAGAAGAAGGGGAAAATGAATTGGTGATGAAGAAGACACTGACTTCGGAATATGAAAGATTTGCTGTTAAATCATCACTCAGATGATTTTCTGAATACACATTATTACACTGTTAAAAGTATGTAGGAAAGTAATGTATATCATTCAACATTCACTTGTCATTTTTGGAAAATTTTGTTACATTATGATTGATATTGAGTTTAATTATTGGCATTTCATATTTTTATATACTATAACTGAAATATTTTGTGATTTCAAATCACGTAAATAATAAAAGAACGTCGATAATAATTCCAATTAATGACGAAAATTATCATTATTAAATTTAGCTACGTTTGCAAAAGCCGCCCTTATCCATGATGACAGTTCCAAAACCCTCCTTATCTAATATTGAGTTCCAAAACATACCTTATCCAGTCTTAATTTGTAAATACATTCCTTGCACGTCACGAATTATACGAAAGTCTCAGATAGATCAATATATGTAAGTACCTCGGTATAGTAACCAGGAATAAATACATATATTTTAATGAAGGCGAACAAAAAAGGTTTTTTTCGTTTCCTGAAAAATTTTTGAACATGGATAACGTGGATTTTGGAACCTTGACCCTCAATTCTATTCATTTTTTATACAATAAAAAACAAAAATGGAAAATTGTAAGGTTGACAGCAAATCCGTTAGCAATGCTGATAAATACACACTTGGCCTCGAAACTGTGAAATATATATTTCATTTACTAAATTTTAAGATGATACATGAAATTTACGTGCCATTTCAGTAATTTGTGTTATGGTTTGTAAATGAAATACTGGTTTACAATCAACAATCAAATTAAAGTCTTCTACTGTCTTTTACTGTAAGAAAGTATAAAACCTTTACCGTAAAATAAGATGGCAGAGAAATTTCCATCGAGTATTGATACTAAAACTCAAGGTACACTTCATTAAGTATTCTGAATAACGTATGTCAGGTAAAGTGACATATTTTAATTAGTTTTTAAATAACTATTAAGAATATCATTAATCTTGTATAAACTGATAAACTGTTGGAAAGTGATCAATTTTTTTCGCTTAATTACTTCTTTCCAGTGCTTTTTTTTTCAGGCATCAAAGATACACAGACACACTTTCGTCCAAGGCTTTGCTTTAAATGAGTGTCTCCAAATCTACGTTTCCTGTCAAGTAACGCATAGCAATATTCAGTGCACTGTGGTGCTACAAAGACAAGCACTTCATTTAAATAACTTGTCCTTTCCGACGGCCATAACGCGACTGTACATACGCCAGGCGCCACTTGACTCGATGATCCATTTACTGCGTCTAGCTTGGTGCACTCTCACTCCTGTTCTCCAGTTTTTTCCTTTATGTCCGTTCACACACATGGTAGAAAGAGGAAAGAGTTTACCCTCCCCCCCCCCCCCCCCCACCGTTTTCCTTACGTAATATTATATTACAAGTCCTATTTATGAATCCTACATGTGGATTACAAAACTCGCAATACTACTTACAAAAAGTTATACAATAAAATAATTATTTTCCATTAATTAACATAAAACACTTAACATTATTTTACAGGCATCAGTCAAAAAAATAAATAAATTATCTTTACATTTATAACTAAAGTGAGACACATAAGCTAGTATTACAGATTCCAATGAAGGGTAAGGGACGTTTTGGTACGACAGTGTTTTTGGAACTGCGAGTAACTTGTGTTACTATGCATACCACGATCTTTTACCAAGGCGCGGCAAGCGGCGCAGCGCAGTCTTCAGGAGAGAAGTTGGGAATGGGACTGTTTCGGTTGATTTATGTGCCCAATGCAATTTGCTTCATCACGCATTGAGTCGATCATTATAAAGAAGTCTTGCAGGTTGTACACCAAGCATCAAGAGTCTAACTATGTTAGCATAAAAGACTGACGATACTGAAGCTAGGGTAAATTTTATGCTTTCCCAGGCAGTAATTAAACATGGAACCCACTGAGTAAGAGGCCGCAAAAGACCAATGGGCTTACGCCATTCGACGCCCCAAATGTTATTTGTAGTACAACCACCGTATTGGCTGCTAATGGCAACAGGGGGTAGGACCAGAAGTTTGTAACGATAAGAACAACATGAGGCCACGAAGCGTAGTTGAACTGCTTAGTCGACGAGTTAACAAATGTGCTACAGTGCTAGTGGCGTTAATACAACGTAGTGCAATAGCAACGATAAACAAAGCCAACATTGCATTATATTCGCAACAAAAGCTGAGGTAATTGACAATTCCCCAGAAAGATACCCAAGGAATTTCGCAGAGTCAGAAAGAAGTGGCAGATGGAATATTGGCTTTTCTGAAAGGTGAGTCCGTGGGGTATATCTTCGCATACGGTCGACTGTGCGAACAACGTACATGAGGAGTACAATGATGAACATAAGTGCTTAACAAGTGAAACTGATATTCAAACAAGTGCCAACCCATGTAGCTCATCATCCTTGTCAGACAGGGAGCCACAAATCACGCCTCCAGTGAAACGTAGGAATAATTACGTGCATGCAAGGTTATCCGCAGCACGATAAAAGAACAATTACGAACAGATTTAGAATGCGTCCGCAGCAATAAGGCCGTGCAGTGCATAATAAAAACTAGGAATAATCAAGGGAGGACAAGGCGCACTTTGTACAAAAACTGGTGTTTGCGTGTTTCAAGAATGCTCGGTACAATTTAGAGGATGTGCATTACAGTGACGTACTACGTTATGCATATAAAATTGAACGCATCATAGATTACAGTGATTTCAAGGTAAGCAATGGATGGTGGCATAACTTCAAACAATGCTACAATATTTGAAGATTAAAATGACGAAATTTCAAACAAAGCGCCAACTTGACGATGCACAGCAATCTGCGGAGTCGGCCCGAAACTTTGTAGACGAGATAAAAACAACCTGTTCCATCGTTCAGTATCGATTTTGTTTTCAGCTCCGACCCATCGGAATTTGAAGAGGAAATGCATATTCTTAAAGGAAAGGAATCATGTAAATTAGAGGTACCCAGACAGTTGTATCAACATCACGTAATGTAGATGCATTAACGCATTCGTATACGCTTATGCCAACTGCTAATCTGGATGGTAAATAGGCTAGGATGTTATTTATTGAGATGCGAGAAATTGAAGGTGCTCTGCCCACTACGATCCTTTCTCGAATGCGTGATCTTGCAAGGTCAGTAGGAGCAGAGAGTACTTACGTCACAGCAAGCAAGAGTGCGAAAATGGGTCTTATAGAACTAAAACTTTGGTAGGAGCATTGCTTTTGGCCAATAGCTGATCAGAATAACTTTCTTTTGCTTGATTCCTGGTCTGCGTACAAAAATCTTAGTCCTTTAGAGCAAACTATCCCCCCTGAAAAGTGTGTAACATTGCAATTCATATCATCTGGAACCACTGGACAAATTCAGCCTCTGGATGTTTGTTTTTTATGTAGCTATAAAACGTATTATCGCACTTTCTGCAGCCACGCTTTAGAGGATAGCCACTTTCACGATCATCTCCACGCCCAATTATTTCACATTCAATTGCATACCATCACATGCCATCAGTTCTTATCGCCCCGTTACACCAAAATTATTCTACATGCCTTCTTTACGAGTGGATATCTAGCTGCATGGTTTGTAGCTCCCAGGGATTTCGCCTTCGATCTTGGTAGTGCGAACCTTTGTGATTAGTGTGCCATTTTTCTTTCGGTGTGCATGGTTCAAATTAATGATGTGTTCTGGACATTTCTTAACAGCCGTGCCGCTGTGGATACGCCGGTTCCCGTGAGATCACCGAAGTTAAGTGCTGTCGGGCGTGGCCGGCACTTGGATTGGTGACCATCCAGACCGAATAGTAGCGGCTTTGGTCAAGAATACCATCATAACGACCGGGAGAGCGGTGAGCTGACCCCACTCCCCTCCTATCCCCATCCTCCCCTGAGGATGACACTGCAGTCGGATTTTCCCGGTAGGCCAGTCGTCGATATCCCACAGAAAGTTGGTCACTCCACCTCCCGAACACTCATTTTTTACTGCATTCCTGTGGTACATAGTAAGTCTTTAGCAGCTAATATTTCTCCACTCATAGTTGTTAACACAACACTTTCAAAAAAACCTTACTACACATTCAACTTGAGACCTCGCACTCAAACCATTCCTCGTAACACACCTTAAAGTGTTACATGCCTCCCGGGACAGTCAAGGAGCTCTAATATGCGAAATGGAATTTTGCCTACTCTGTACCTAAAAAGACGATGAGATGGCAAGGACCAACGTCTAAAGTCACTGAGGAAACTGTTAGAGAATATGAAGTGTTGCAGGTGGTACTGAAACCGTGTTCGGTATTGAATAGTATACCTGTAACATACCGCATTCCTAAAAACGATTGTTCTATACGAACCTTCACAAGGATCAGATTGCAAATGCTAGAACAGTATTGGCTGACACAGAAACGGAGCTGAAATGACCTTCGTCGTCTGCCTGGCAACGATTTGTCATTCGCTAGGGCTAACATCCCACAGAGCTCATTAAAACAACGTTTCAGGGGCATTTGGTGCAAGTTTAATTCTCCTCTAGTTTGAGGCGGGGTACAAAAGTTTCCTCCTTCCATGAGTTCGTTAATTATTCTGCCTTATTGTTTGATTAAAAAGTTACTGCTGAATTTCCTTTGGTTTTGTTGTGAGCAGAAATTGGAGCCTTACGCGTAGCGAGTTGAAAGACTTAACTGTTACAGCGGACAAGAAGTAGTCTGTGGAGTTGAGAGGAGGAGGAAGAGGGAGGGAAGGGGGATTGGGGGTATGAGCTTACACCAATTGTACACTGTGTTTCAGTCGGTCGTAACCGGCTACAGAACCAGAGCTTCAGACAGTGATGGATTCTGCATCCATAGCTATAGGGCTCAGAATTATTGTATTTGAAGTCCAATTCAAACTGTTCTTGATCACTCAGCGGTGACGTCATCTTAGGTTCTTCTAGGGGGTGGCGATAGCTTTGGCTAAATGGAGCGCCGCCAATGTCTGCGTGACGACTCTTAATGTTAACCCTCGCCAGAAAACGATAGGAGTTACTCATCGAAACGTTGCGCCGTGCTCACGAACTCTCATCTGAAAACTTGTAATCTTTATATTAGATCGACTCGCAGAGAAGGGCAACGAAATCATTTGCTCTAAATATTCTCTTGAAATATCCCTTATTCACTATAAAAGTTATACACGGTCCATTCACATTATTGTGACCACCACCTGTGTTCGACATGAAGGTGCAATAACCACTCGTAGCAGGGAGATGACAGCACGAGCAGTGGAAAATACAAAAAGTGTCAGCGGACGTGGACAACAGTGCAGTCGTTCTTGGAATGCGGAAAAGGAGCGATTTATCTGACGTCAAAAAGGTATGATCATCTGCTTTCGGGACAAGGTTGGAAGCATCTCGAACCAACACAACCTAGACTACAGGCCTACGCGCACACTTGTGACGTCACATACTGATGGCCAGGTCTGTATCGGAACGCTCCTGTTAAGCACTCTGCAGCTATACGAACTTTACGAGCTTTAGAGCTGAGACCGCATAGGGTTCTTGTGCTTTCCTCTTCCACCTGGCCTTGTACTGAAAGTATGGAAAATTATATCATTGCGTAAAGTAACTGAACAAAACTGCCGTATGTTATTTCAAGGTGTAAAATTATTTTGACAATTTGCCTTAAATACGCGTTTCTAGGCTTGAATGCAAACTGTAATTTTAAATTCTGTCTTTCACCTTATGAGCTACGTTTTCTTGCAGCAAAAAATCGGCAATATGCAATAACAAGCAGAAGTTTTCGGTTTTAAATAAAGCAGCTGAAGCTCGTACAGAATTTAAGAATATGTTTCCCCGGTTATTTTCGTAAATTTTCCTCTCCACTTCAAAATTTGCTGACCTCACACGAAACCCAAATCATACGACGAGATGGAGCACCTCCTGACAATGTTTAATAAATCAAAAAACCCGAAAAAATATTTTATTTCCCTGTTTCTCCAAAACTTTAGAACCGTAAACACGAAAGCATTGTTTCTCCTATATCCTTGACCGAAATTCGTGTCACAGAGTGCTGTTAATTTAATCACAATGCACTTATATCAAACTCCTGCTTTTTATACTGCTTAATCTGTCGAACACTAAATTCATTAAAGCACTTTTCTAAGGTAGTTTACTCAAACTGAAATTATTTCCAAATAGCTGTATATGTAAAACTGAACAAAATCATTCTGTAGCTCTTCCAAATAAAAGTACTGGAAACTCAATAATCTGGTAGGAATGATAAGGAATACTAAACATTTTTGAGTCACACTAGTTAATATAACTATTCTGTGTGACAATAGTTGCTTCGTATTAACCTCGCAGCAATGGTCCAGAATTAAGAAACAAGTTATACTGGTACATGATACATAAATGCTTTTAGAAACAATTGGCAAATGTGGTGCAATCGAAGCAAATAACACGCTATAAATTTTTTGTCGTTTACTTACCCTTGAATGATGCATAGACACAAATTCCTGTATGGGAATAGCTGCAACCCAGCGATTTCTCAACTTAACACCTTTGGGAAATCGAAACATATGCCGTTTTGGGATTTCTAATTTCCCTAGCAAAAGGGAACGCAACACTTGTATCCCATACTTCGAAGAACTATAGGCGAATATTGTATGAAATATGTATCACTTTCACGTGGCACACACTTTCAACACAACATACTCGCCAACAAGACTGCCGACTACAGATAAGATGGCCAATAGCTTGTGACGTCACGTGCCAATATGGCCGCTGTGCGTAGCCTTGTATCTAGAAGGCTTTGCTCGAACCGGTTAAGCTTATAAATCGTTCGCGTGCCACCGTGATTAAAGTGTACCGTGCGTGGCAAAATGTCGCTGTCCAAAACCGGCGCTGAGGCAACGGTGACGTAACACGGGCCGTAAATGACAGAGGTGAACAACGGCTGCAGAGACGTTTAAGGGTGAACAGACGTGCGACTGTTGAGCAACTGACCGCCTAGATGAACCAAGAGCTACTAATAGTGTCTCCTCAACGACTGTTCAGTGAATGTTGCTTCGTATAGGTCCTCGGAGCAGTCCTTGGTTCATTCACCCATGCTGATTGCTGTTCATCGGCGACGAAGGCTGGAATTTGCTCGTCAATGCCGCAACCGGAAGTTCGTTGAGTGGACTTTTGAGATGAATCTCATTTTATGCTCTGTGGAACAGATGACCGTTGGAGCGTACGGCGTGAAATGTCTGAAAGCAAACATCCTGCAGCAATAGTCTGAAGGGTCTAGGCCAGAGGGCATTTCCCAGATGATGTCTTTATGGAAGGCACACTGGATCAACAAAAGTATGCATCTATCTTTGAGGACCATGTCCACCCTACATGCAATTTATTTTTCCTCGGCATGATGCATTCTACCAGCAGAATAATGCGATGTGTCACACAGTTAGCAGTGTACGTGAGTGGTTGAAGAGCACCAAGATGAGAATACCGTACTCCCCTGACCATCATACTCCCAGAAATTAAACCCAGTTGAGAATCTGTGTGACCGTCTCGCGAGCTGTTCTTGCCATGGATCGTCAAACGAGAAACATAATGCAGCTGGTCACGGAACTGGAGTCCGCATTTCTCCACATCCCTGTCGGTACCTTATAAAATCAATGGCCTCCATTCTTGCAGGCCTCGCAGCGGTCCGCACAGCGAAATGTGGTTATTCCGCCTTTTGACAGGTGGCCTTTTGACAGGTGGTCGCGATAATATGACTGGACAGTGACAATAGTGTCCAGAGTGTTGGATCCTAGTGGATTAAATTATGTACTTTTTTTGACTTCATGAAACGGTGGACTTGATATATTTCCCCCTTACTTGTTTCTGTTCTTTGTAAGAGAAGTCTTGCCACTCGTGATCTGAAAGGTGACAGTGTTGTATAGATTTACTCCGTACTTGAAACTTGGCACAACCAAGCGCCAATCCCGGATTGCTCATCAGCATTTCTCACATCCTAACGAATCGGCCGTCTCCATAGGTCACCTGCAGACTGATGAATAGTTGTCGAATCAGTGTGTGGATGACCAACTACTGGATGCTGTCGCAGAGTTCAAATACAGCGTCGTTAGCCTTGCTGAGTACCCTTTTGGAGGCTACCTTCCGAGTCTCGTTGAATTTGTTAGGTATACCCAGGCCTTGACTAGTCCCTGACCTGCTAATCGTCTACCGCTTTTTATATGAGACAATATTTAAATGTACCTGAAAGAACAGAGAACGATGGGAAGCAAACACAGAAGCAGAGCCTGAAGTACGTTATTTACGCTGAAATTCACAGACAAGATGAAATAACGGTAGACAGTGTATTGAGATTTTAAAGTTCTCCCTCTACACTGTCATTACCGTGAAGTGAACACGTAGCTACACTACCTGGCACATTTCTGTTAGATCATCTGCTTACAGATTGATGGCAAGAGAGATAAACGTTTCTCTAATAAAGGTGATTCCACGATATTTAGCGTTCTTATTCCTAAACTACTCATTTTAGTGTGGGTTTTAATCTCGTAGTACGGGAATTTCGGTAGTCTGAAAGCAGTTTGAGCTCTCGAAGGAATCAGACGTGGATCGTCTATCACCATTTCGTAGACGTTTCTAGGTCAGCTACATATGAACCATATTTTCATTTAGTGCAATTACTATGTTTCTTGTTTGCAAAAGAATACATAATTAAGCTGTAATCAGACATGGCTACCACTTGTAGCGATTACAGACACACTTCTGCATGTGTCTAAAACCGTGTCGGATTTGTGAAGACGTTACATATCCGCCCACAAACACCTATACATCATCACCTCTGCTTCCATCATCGGGAGTATTCTGGTGATGAAAATTTCTTCAGTATTCAAATTTGCCTGTCACGTTGTCGTAAGCCACCACCATTTGGTAGCCTCTAGTTTCATAAACAGAGTTATGTTTTACTGCAGCATCTCTTAGCGTTTAAGCAGGCAACCTACTGCTGAAGATTTTCATATTTTAAACGGGTTATAGACTCACTACCGACCAAAAAAGTTCGCAGAAACTTTTTACAGTGTGTGTCCCAAAACAAAAGTAACAATTTTCTTGTGAGAGACGAAAATAGAATGTAATGAAGTGAAACAGAAATTACATAAACGTCATCTCACCTGATCAGGTATTTTCTCGATTACCTGAAGAAGGTTGCATGGGGTAACGCGGAGACTGTCGATCAAGAAGTATTTCGGTACAAATTTTTGTGGTGGTGTAGCTTACCATCATCAGTTCTTCGATTGACAAGCTGTCGAGTGCAGATTTATTGCTAATAATGGAGTTTACTGGTTTATTTTGCAACACTGCATTTCACCACCT
The DNA here is from genome assembly GCF_021461395.2 of Schistocerca americana. Classification (NCBI taxonomy): domain Eukaryota; kingdom Metazoa; phylum Arthropoda; class Insecta; order Orthoptera; family Acrididae; genus Schistocerca; species Schistocerca americana. Next base: position 962,579,763 of record NC_060119.1, read on the forward strand.
TCATTTCATTTGCGACCATAACCACACAAAAAAATTCACCGCAGCCCGTAGGCACTCATAATAAATGTCCCATTTACAGAACTACACATGTAGTTCCTCATCTACAAGTCAATCGAAGCCAGGTCGCCCGATGCTTCCTGTGCTAATCATCGCTGGCCTGTGTTTCACCTGCCCCAACTTCTCTGCTTCAAAAATTCAAGTATACATGCAACAAGTTGGAAATATTTATTAGTGCGTCTAGTTAAACCGAATAAATTTTTAGAATTTGCTTTAAAATTTCCTAATTTGATTCTAAATTCCATGTTGTTTTTTTGAAATAGTATCGACAAACCCACAGAGTTCATAGTATGACATGGAGACAAATGATCTATAAATCTCGTATATTGACGTTTAAAATACAGAATTTTTCGGAGGATGATAATTAGAATTACCGACGCAATTTCATTTTACTTCCTGTTTATGCAAGACCATATCCAAAGTAATTTCAAAGTCACTGCAAAAAGGATTAATTTACATGTTATTCATTTTACATGTTATTCGGACATGTCCGAAAGAACAAAATCAAAATGTGTGTGAAATCTTGTGGAACTCAACTGCTAAGGTGATCAGTCCCTAAGCTTACACGCTACTTAACCTAAGTTATCCTAAGGACAAACACGCACACCCACGCCCGAGGAAGGACTCGAACTTCCGCCGGGACCAGCCGCACAGTTCATGACTGCCGCGCCCTAGACCGCTCGGCTAATCCCGCGCGGCTCCGAAAGAACAGATACCATCTTCATACAGTTACGGCTGACCAGCCATTGACCTACTTCGTCTGTGCTGGATGCACACGCATTGCCCGAACTTTTACGGGACTCGGTAAGATTGTCTGCCTCGAGTAATGAATTTAACGGGCAGGGGCATTACGAATGTAGTGCGTGGACATTAAGTTGGGAATGTGGGTCTCACGGGGAGCGTGCAAGGGATAAATCCCTGCAGTCGCACTATCCTCTGTGTCCTCGGTGGCTCAGATGGATAGAACGTCTGCCCTGTAAGCAGGAGTTGTCGGGTTCGAGTCCCGGTCGGGGCACACATTTTCAACTGTCCCCGTTGATGTATATCAGCGTCTGTCGGCAGCGTAGAGTCTTGATTTAATTATCATTTCATTCTAAGAGAGCTGCATGGTCACCGATGGTATCTGTCCTTTCGGACATGTTCAAAATGACAGACACTATCTTCATATAAATTTCTACTTGGTGTGATGAATGGCAGATAGCTCTAAATGTAGAAAAACATTAGTTAATGTGGATGAGAAGGAAAAAGACCTGTAATGTTCAGAATTAGTAGTGTCCTGACTGACACAGTCATTTCATTTAAATGCATGCGAATAACGTTGTGGTAGAGAAGTTTAGTGGGAGAATTTTGGGAAAGTGTGGTACATCTGTAATGGAGACCGCATATAGGACGCTAGTGCGACCTATCCCTGAGTACTGCTCCAGTGTTCGGGAACCGTGCCATATCGGATTAACGGAAGATATCGAAGCAATTCAGAGACGGACTAGTACATTGGTCTCATAACTGAGCTACAGTGATGCAAGTGGGATGCGATACTCCATAAGGCGAAAGTCATATACGCATCAAACTTTGATTAGACAGTTAGCTGGGATTAAATCTCTAAACTTTGATTCAGTTCGGAAATGATGTGTATCGTCAACATTAGTATGGGGTGTGACCTCACCGTGGTCACAATTCATTTTTGAGTTCTCTGTAGTATGGAAGAGAGCAGTGTCCAAATATCATCTGCAGGAATTTCGTGCCATGCCGGAGACAGGTATTTC